>NC_089783.1:1240337-1312837 GCF_040412425.1 Macrobrachium rosenbergii | reverse complement strand
AGGGGAGGAGGAAGGGGAGGGCAAGGGAGGGGGAATGGAGGCGGGGATGGAACTGAGAGTGTGAGCAGAGGGGAGGGGAGGGTGGAAGTGTAGGGAGATGGGTGAAGGGAAGGGGGAAGGGGGAGTAAAGAGAGGGGTATGGGAGTGGGGAAATGGAGGGGGAGTTGAGACGGAAGGGGAGAGGGAGGAAGAAGGGGAAGGGGAATTCTATATGCAGCAGCACCAGCACCGTTTAACTTTCAGTGTGCAAACAAACAAACGTTTCAGAATTTCAGTAATATATATATATATATATATATATATATATATATATATATATATATATATATATATATATATATATATATATATATGTTTGTATATGTATATATGCTGCATATGTATATATCTAGCTCATGTATACATACATATGAACGTACATGAAAAAATACTATCATGAACAGCTCAGTTTCTGCATTAGTCTCCCTAGTGGCCTTAATCTTTCCTGCAAAAATACATGAGAAGTTTTCTTACTATATGATTTTATAATAATTGTTACTGTTTTGCATAATCATGATTAATTTCCGATTCTTAATCTTTACTTTAACAGTTGCATTTAGGAAATATGATTAAAACTTAAAAATTTTTCCTGTACAATGTCAAAAAATATAATATTTGCTTCCAAGTGTGGTGAGTGTCTGTGAAACAAAATTTGGAATGAGTTGTTGAGTTACCTCATCGTACGTTGTTCTCTTTGGTGAATTGTAATTTCTTCTCATTTCATAACTTTAGAATCATCCTCCTCCTTATATCTTTCATCACTCAAAAGGATATAACTTTTAATTGCAATTTTATGGGGGTACATATATATTTATGTCTGTATAAATTATCAGCATATATACGATTACTTGAATTTGTATGTGCACAAACACATAATACACACACACTAACACACACACACACACACACACACACACACACACACACACACATATATAGATATTATATATATATATATATATATATATATATATATATATATATATATATATATATATATATATATATATATATATTTATATATATGCATACATACTACGCATATACACCGTTCAATTATACGCTCATGAAAACACATACTTCTGTAAAATTGCAAGAGTAAGTTATAGTATAACATTTGACAGGCAGGTAATGAATTAGCTCTCTGGTTCAGTTCTGATATTTCTCTTATGTCAACTTTCTTTTTTCCGAGGAACGATGGAATTGAAGTGATTAAAAACTTGGATACTATTAATTTTAAAAGGGCTTAGCTCCTTTTCCGTCATCAAAGATATAGGAATGAGAATGATTCTCAAATCATGAGATGAGAAGAAATTGCAGTTAGTCAAAGAGAACAACGTGCTAGGAGGTAACTCAACAATATTTATTTATTTCAAATTTTTTCTTCACAGACATTTACCATACATAATGGCAAGAATCATATATATGTTCTTTTTACATTGAACAGGAAAAAACATATAGTTTTTTATCATATTTCATACAAACAACTGTTAAAGTAAAGATTATGAATCTGAAAGTAATCATGATTATGCAAATACAATTGTTATAAAATTGTATAGTAAGAAAACTATAGATTAGCTCACTTATCATGTACTTTTTCACGAAAGATAATGGCTTCTAGAGAAACTAATGCGGATTTAGAGAATCACTCATGTAACAATCAAATTATATCCATCATGTACTCAGTGAAATGCGCATGCAAACCGTAACAGGTTAACTTTACTTTTGGCGATATCTTTATCATTAAAGCCTGCGTTTTTTATGCCACAGCGTGTTATTTCTATTGTCTTTGTTTCTTGACGTCATGGTAAATTATATATAGACTGCATTTTACACCACATGTTATTTTACAGCTGGAAAAATAGATAAAAAAATTGAATTCAATATAAATTTTCCGTTTGCAGCTGTAATTTTAATATGATTTTTTCTTGATTAATTAAAAGATATGCAATTTGTCCAGCGTAATGACACCCGAAATAGAGAAAAGCTGGGTATTTCTCTGCTACCACGGAGAGAATGAACGTATCACCTTACATAAAAAATCCGCATTTTTCTATAATCGGAATTTTTCTCTTTCTCTTTGTATCTCCTTTCCTTCCCCGTTCGAAACTCTTCTAAAATCATTTCAGCTACTTTTGAGTGGGGAAATAGCAAAATCAATCAGGGTAGCTGTTAGCGGAAGCCAAACGCGTAAACCTTCCAGCACACTGAAATTATTTATACATAAAATGTGTATGGCTTTAATATCGTTTAATATTAGGAAAGAAAATATATACTATTTTTCTCAGCTTAATCCGCAGTCTTAATAAGATTTTTCCAGTTGTTTCTAATACTCACCGAACGACTAATTTTTCGGTTATATTTGGCAGATGTTTTACAGATGGACGCCATTTCTAACTAAAATCCTTCCTGTTTATCAGGTCTTTGAAAGGCAATAAAACATATTACTAAAATAAATTACGGTATAATCAACAAATTTTTAAGTTCATTGTTTACTTAATACAATATTTTAATAGACATCTTTTAAATAATCTTCATTTTTGTAACTTTTAAGTGAAATCAGTTTCCAACTGAAGTCTTTTATAACTTTAACTAATTTCTTTCTTAAAATAGTGTTACGTTTTATATGAGCTGTGTTGTCGGATATCGCAAAGTCGATGTTATCTATAAAATCGCTACATCTTGTCCCGCGGCCCAACTTCCTCCTGAAAGTCTTTTCCTATAAACCAGATTTCTCTCAAGGTTCCGAGGCCAATTTAGTTTAGTTAGGAAGGGATTAACTCTACTTTTATTTTATCTAACTTTTACCACCTTCAATTAAAACAAACAGATTACCTTTACAGCCATTCTCAGAATCGACTTTTAGTTAGGGAGGCAAAAACGGCAGCTAGTACATAAATTACAGAAGAAAACATTATTTCACCGTCGGAGGACACTTTCTAAATCAGTAGGTCTCCTTACAAAAACAGAGTTCCTTATTAAGTTCATTGCAAGCTCACTCGAAATCATTCTGGAAATCTTTCCAAAATCTTCCGGACAGCAGCCTATAAAAATGTTTTTTGGAGACTTTCTGCAAAAGCTTAAGTCACATGACACAATGATGATTATGGTCAGTGCATATCAGAACTTTCTCACTTGTTCTGTTCTACTCTATTTTTCATTTTATTATGATGCAGTAGCAATATCTCACTAAATCGCAAGTCTATCAGCATCTGAATAATTGGTAATTTCATCAAACTGACAGTTGTAAACATGCGTCTATAAACGTACTCGTTTAGCCTATGGTGATTCAATTAAATGCATGTTTATGCTACAAACAAAAATTGTCATGCAGTGAATTCTAATGAATTATTTTCAGTTTTCTTTTTTTAAATACTTAAGTTAAAAGAACAACAGGATATAAACTGAAAATATATATTCAGTAGTGTAAAATGAGCACAATTCTTTAACCTTAGATCAGGGGTAGATAAACATATAAATAAAACAAATCTCTCTCTCTCTCTCTCTATATATATATATATATATATATATATATATATATATATATATATATATATATATATATATATATATATATATATATATATATATATATATATATATATATATATATATATATATTATTTAATTTTTTTGAGGGCATCGGTTCATTTTATCTATCAACGAATGTGTTTACATTTTTGCTACCATGTGTGTGTCTGACTGCTCAAGAAAACTGACCACTTTTACAAGACAACTTGCCCTGATATAGACAGTAAGAAATATTTTCTATAAGCAACTTTTATTTCTTTGTTGAGTTACTTTTCCATGTTTAGTCTCTTATAATGTTTTTGTACTTGTAACTCTTATTCTCAATACGTCCTTGAGGCCAGAGAAAAAAAATACAAGAGCAGGGTGTTCACTGAGAACAAGGATAAAAGCAATTAGAAATAAACAATAAATAGGAATAAAGAAAAAAGAAACTATTTTATCAGTGTAGACAATAGCTCATGCAATTTTTTTAAATAAGAAGAATAACATTCATATTATTCTATTTCTGTGTTTTTTCATTATAGTCACTGTTGTATACTTGAGTCGTTTGTTGTATAAGTATGTCCGTTCAATGGTAATGGTTGTTTATTGTTATTATGGAGAACTGCTGTTAAGGTTTTATTATATATATTTATGGTTTGTACTGTTAACGTTTTCTGATGCTTTCTGTATAACAGCGAGTCTAGTTTCTGTAACTGAATTGTTAGTATCACCATGGATCCTTGTCTGGGAATAAACTACGCTTAAAATATACCCCAACGTTTATTTGGACCTGGGATAATATATTACATGGCGCAGTGAGTCTCGAGGTCTACGTGGCGAAATACACCGTTGGAAAAGGAAGACTTGCAATGGCTACTGCATTGGAACTCGGTGAAGAGGCACTCCTTTTAATGAAAGAGGACATTCAGCAGCTTAATCGTGACGAGATTGTGAATTATCTCCGTGTTTTGGATGTGCTCTTCAGCTCCAAGGATAGTACAGTGAGACTGAACAGCCTCCTCCAAGGCGCTATTAGAAATGCTAAAAGGACTGAAACGGATGACGGAAGCATGAAACACGAGGACGCAAATACAGGTTCAAGTGATTCAATGATGACCATGGTGCAAATGCTGCAACAGCAGATGAAACTTCAGGAGGATCGATTTTTGCGCGAGCAGGAACGTCGGGATCGTGAACAGGAACGTCGTGATCGTGAACTTTGCTCTTCTTAACCGAGTTGGATCTACTACTCCTAGTGGGGCAGAAGATATTCCTGGGGACCCCGTCGAAATATTCCTGCGAAAATTTTTATATGGCCTCCAGAGTTGCTTGAGGATGGTGTTGTTTTTTAAAATCATTTAAAAGGTGGGAAGCCAGTTGGAAGAACTATGCTCAAGTTGCAAAGCTGAGTGAGAAACCAAGGGAGGATCAAATAGCCACCTTTTGGTCGTTTTGCAAGCCTGATTTCCTACAACGGGTTTGTCATGCGGTTGAGATTCCTTTAGACACGGCTTTGTCGCTGAATGAGGTAATTGAGCAAATTAAAAGCATCTCAAGGAGCAGGGAATGTTACAGTGGACAGATACAAATTAGTCAGAAGAAAGCAAGATGCTGGCGAGTCTTTTGATGACTTTTGTTGATCTTCGTGAGCGAGCAGAGGACGCCAACCTTGCAGATATGACTTCTGATGAGTGGATCACTACTCTCATTGTATCTGGTGTACGAGACGAGGAAACGAGACAAGAGCTTTTAAGTAAAAACCCACTTTAGCCTTGCTGATACTATTTCTCTTTGCCGTAAATGAGTTAGCAGAGAGAGAAGACAAGCGTCTCAGTACAGAAAGTGCCATTAATGCAGCCAGATTCAAGCAGCATGGTAGAAACAGGAGTACTAACCGAAGGATTCACCGTGGATGACCCTTTACCTGCAAAGAAGTTGGTTGAAGCTATTGATAAATCTGTTACTGCTCTAGGTCATTGTATAAAGTCCACTGACCGAGACACTGAAGTTATGGAAAAGCAGATATTGCAGTTTTACAAAGAAGTTTTCTTTACCAAAGGGCAATTGCAAACTATGAAAACACCACCAATGAAAATCCAACTCAAGGAAGATGCAAACTTTTTGCAATATATGCTGCAAGGCCAGTGAGTTACCCACTACATGAAGCAGTGAAGAAAGAACTGGAAGACATGATGAAACAGGGTATTATTGAACGAGTTGGAGATCGGCCAACAGAATGGTGTCATCCTATTGTTGTTGTTCCAAAGCCTACAGGTGGAGTTAGAATGACGGTTGACCTTTCGAAGCTAAACTCCCAAGTCCACAGAATTGTACATAATGCTAAAATCCCACATGATGTCATAAATGAAGTTGTACTGGATGCAAAGTACTTTTACAGTTTTGGATGCTGTTAAAGGATACTGGCAGTTGAGCTGCTTGAAGATTCTAGAGATCTGACAACATTTCTGACGCCATGGGGTAGGTTTAGATACAAGAGAGCACCAATGGGTTTTATCAGAACTGGTGATAGCTACAACTTCAAAGGGGATCTTGCTATAGACGGTTTGGAGCGAAACATAAAGTTGTGGATGACATTCTTATTGATAGTCGCACACTTGAGGAACACATACTGGATGTTCGTGCTTTTCTTGATCGTTGCGTAGAGCATGGTATAACTTTGAACCTAGCTAAATTCAAATTTGCTCGATCATCCGTTCGTTTTGCTGGATTTCTTTTGTCCGCAGAAGGGAGAGAAGCAGACCCAGATAAAGTGAGAGCCATTACAGAGTTTGCAACTCCTACAAACATCACTGAACTGCGAAGTTTTATGGGGATGGTTAATCAACTGGGCTCATTTTGCTCGCACATTAGTGCTACTTGCACACCGCTGAGAGATCTTCTTAAAAGTAAAAATCAGTTTCAGTGGTTACCAGCACATTGTGAAGCGTTTGAGAAAGTTAAAGGGTTGTTAACTAAAACACCGATTCTTGCGCAGTTCGATCCCAGTAGGATGACACGTTTGGAGATGAATGCAAGTAGACTGAAAGGATTTGATTCAGCTTACTTCAGAAACACGAAGAAGGATGGAAGCTCATCACCTGTGGAAGTAGGTTTTTGTCGGATTTGGAAACAAGATATTCCATGATAGAACTTGAAGCCTTAGCTATCAAATACGCCATACTGAAATGTAAATTATACTTGCATGGTCTCCTCATTTTACAGTCATCACTGATCACCGCCCACTTCTACCACTTTTAATAAATACTCTTTTGAACCAGATTGAAAAAACGTAAAACTGCAAAATTTAAAGGCTGATTTGCAGAGTCAGTTTCAGTTCACATTGGAGTGGAGGAAGGGAAGTGATCATGCTATAGCTGATTGTCTCAGCCGAGCACCTGTTGATGATCCAGATCAAACTGAAGAGGAATGTGATGAGCGCACTGTCATGGCTGTTTATATTGCATCGATTTGTGATGACAGAGAATTTTACGATGACGGAAGAGTTGTTGACCTTATTGTCGACGAACTTCAGGAAACAGCACGAATGATCTAGATTATGTAAAGCTGGTTCATGCTATAATGGAGGACATCGTTGAACATGAGGATTCACCACCATGTGTCAAGCAGTATAAAAGTATAAGGCATCAATTATCTATAGATGGTGACCTTGTCCTGTTTGGGAAAAGGTTAGTTATTCCGAAACAAAAGAGGAAAGAGATTCTGGAACGACTACATGCAGCCCATCAAGGAATAACCAGAACAAAGCAGCGAGCCCGATTGTGCGTATATTGGCCAGGCATCACCAATGACATAACACAAATGATAGAGAAATGTGAAGTTTGTCAACGCCATTTGCCAAGCCTGGGGAAAGAAACTCTGAAAACAGACCCTTTGCCAACACGTCCCTTTGAAAGTGTGTCTGCAGATTTGTTCTACCTCAAGGGCCAACATTTTTTGACTTACGCCGATCGTTCAAGTGGATATCCTATGGTCCAACAATGGAAGGACAGCCCATCGGCAAAACAAGTTTGTAATGCAATGATCAAAATGATGTCCCTTACAGGCTACCCTCAACGGATACGTACAGATGGGGACTCAGTTCAGCGCTGCGGAATTTCAGAGATTCTTGAAGGGAAGAGGAATCAAATGGAGTCCAAGTTCACCTCATTTTCCCAGTAGCAATGGACACGCCGAAGTTGTAAAGAAAGTGAAGAATCTGTTGACCAAACTTGAAAATGCAACGATGGATGAGCGATTTTATGAGGCTTTGTTGGAATTAAGGAACACCTTAATGCAGACGGACGTAGCCCAAATCAAGTGGTGTTTGGACATAATCTCAGATCTTTGGTTCCATCTCACCATAGCGCTCTCATGTCTGATAGTCGTCAGGATATCGAAGCAGCAGAAATGAGGAGGAGAGAGAAAAGAGGATTAATACTACACGTTACAATGCATCGGCAACAGATCTTAAAGTGTTTATCGTAGGAGATAAAGTCCGAATACAAGACGCTGCAACGAAAGAATGGGATAGGATCGGTGAAATCGTCAAGGTCGGACCGAGAAACAGATGCTATTTCATCAGGCTTTCATCAAGTGGAAAACTTTGTTGGCGTAATCGTAGATACCTTCGAAAATATCATGGCGGCGATATTAAAGAGGAAACATTTACATCTGTAGACGAACTCGAAAGTGAAGGCCCAAGAAGAAGTAACAGACTGAGGAAGAACACTGTGCGCTTTGTATTGTAAATCATTATTTATGTATATGTACGATGACTCGAGTAATGTTAAAAAAAAAGGAAAAAAAAGTTGTTGTATACTTGAGTCGTTTGTTGTATAAGTATGTCCGTTCAATGGTAATGGTTGTTTATTGTTATTATGGAGAACTGCTGTTAAGGTTTTATTATATATATTTATGGTTTGTACTGTTAACGTTTTCTGATGCTTTCTGTATAACAGCGAGTCTAGTTTCTGTAACTGAATTGTTAGTATCACCATGGATCCTTGTCTGGGAATAAACTACGCTTAAAATATACCCCAACGTTTATTTGGACCTGGGATAATATATTACAGTCACCATTATCCTCATTTTGTAATTGTTTCACTGTTATCTTAATTAATTCTTTTTATACCTTTTTTTGTGTCTGTCTTCTCATTCCTCCTATATTCTCTGTAATTTTTATTACCTCTCAGATTAATATATTTTTTGTTATTGTCAAGGGAAGGATCGTGAAAAGAATTTATATTCGATAAAAACAAACGAATTAGGTATACACTTTTAGTTTAATATACTTTCTCAGTAAATATTTATTCGAATAAATGAAATATATGATCGTCTAACATATGCCACAATGAAAAGTAATTGATTTTTATATTACAAGGAAAATATCTTTCCTTTTTCTTTCTTGCATAACTGGCCAGTCTTTTTTTTGTTAATTATTTATGTTTTTATGCGAGTTTTAAACCCTCTGAACATTCTAACTTCAGTAAAACAGTTTTTTCCTTGACTTTCGCCTTTTTTAATTTTCTAATTTTAAAAACCATTAAAATATTTTTAAAAGGAAGAAAAACCCTTAATGAGGAAAATGAAACTAAAGAACGTTTATGTGAAATTTTTGCATCACAGTGTTGCCAAAATTTTTAGTAAAGTTCTGAAAGGAAATTCGTAATGAATATATATTTTCGAACATAGTTACTTCCTTTTCGCGAGTTTAATGATTGAATTTTTTTACAACGGTAGCAAAATGTAAGGGTAAAATCACAATAAGAATTCACAACTTGGCCTATGAATAGATTTAATTTAGGAAATATTTAGTACTAGTGGGAACTGTAAATGAGTCTTTCACAGATGATGCAGCAAAATGTAGAAATGGAGGGCTTTAATAGCCAAGAAATGCCAAGGAAATGGCATCTCTGAACTTCCGTTGAGATGGACATATCTGTCAATCAGTATTTTCCTGATGCCACCATTGGAAGAAAGGTCTTGCTGAAATCTAGAGCCAGTTGGGATCGCATTATTGAAGCTTTTCAAGCACTTAATATTTCAGTTTCTATATTAAATCCTGATCCCAAGAAGAAGTTAAATGAAATGCTGATGGCTATTTTAATAAGGTATGTCCCTAGAAAGATCATCAAATTCCGGACAATGACCAGCCATGACAAACAGACTAAATTCAGCACATGGAACTAAATCGTTCAAATGAAAATTACACTACTTTTAGTTGAGTCTCACCGTACTGCGAATAGAACTTACCATACAGCCGAGAGTAATTACAATAATTCCATAAATAGGAAACTTGAATGAATTACTCAGCCCCTTCTTTGGTGGCATCATCTATCTTTAGGTCAGGCTCGCCTTCCATTCCACCACTACTAACAGATGATGGTAGATTGGTTACTGGCCCTAGGGAAAAGGCTGAACTGCTTCATCGAGCTTTTGAAGCTGAGCAATCAGCTGAAGGAAGTCCCTCCCTGAAACTTGTCATCCTGAACCTATTCTTATAAAATTTGCATTTTGCTTTAGAGATGCTAAGAAAATTCTGGATAATCTTGATAACTGTTTTTTAAAAAAAGTTTCTGGTGTGTCTCCCAAGATTAGTAGATTTTTTTATATTTTTATGTCAATGTAGCATCTTTGCCGATGAGCGCAAGCTTAGTAATACAGTGTCTGTTCCAAAGAGTAGCATGTCTGCAGACTGCAGTAACTACAGAACAATTTCTATTCTCCCTGTGTTCTCCAAAGTTGCTGAAAAACATATTTTTAAGCCGCTATATAAGTATGTGGAATCTAAAGGATTGTTACCTGATAGCCAATATGCATATAGAAAGCAGTTAGGTACCTGTGATGCTCTTTTAGACTTGACAGACCATTTGCAAGAGAACCTTGATAATGGTTTTAAGTGCAGAGTAATTCAAATAGATTTCAATGATTCTTTCATTTAATAGATCATAAGGCACTTATTTATAAACTTCAGAATCTTGGAGTTGGTGGATATGTTTTAGGATTACTATAAGATTTCCTTACAGGTAGGCAGCAGCGAGTTGCTGTTGATGGAATCTTTAGTGAACCAAGACCTATTGTGTCCGGGGTTCCGGAGGGTAGTGTTCTTGGTCCACTATTATTTTTGGTGTATACAGGCGATATGGTTGTTGGCCTGGACAACCAAATTTCTTCAGTGTGCCGATGATGCAACACTTGTGGATTTGGTAAAGTCTCCACTCACGAGAAATGAAGCTGCCTTCAATCTCAATCGGGAAATGGGCCGGACCAATGAATGATGTTGTCGGTGGGGTATGAAGCTGAACTCCAGTAAAACGAAAACACTGTTGATCAGCAGATCTCGTACAGATTTCCCACCTACCTTCAGGTGGATGGGACTTTGCTGAATGAATCTCATGCTTTAACTATCTTAGGTGCAACTTTTGACTAACATCTTACTTTTGAGAAACATCTAATGGAAGTTTCAGCAAATGCCAGACGAAAGTTAGGTATTGTTCGTAAGGCCTCAGTTATTTATAAAAGTGATAAAATCATTGCAACTTATTTTAGGTCATTTGTGCTTCCTTTACTAGAATACCTACATCTCGTTGTCCTGTAAAATGTCTTCGTCATTTTTGAGAGAGAGAGAGAGAGAGAGAGAGAGAGAGAGAGAGAGAGAGAGAGAGAGAGAGAGAGAGAGAGAGAGATTTGCTATTTAGGAAAAATTCATGTGGTGCAGTGGTCCTGTAACTGGCGAGTAGGGCTGTGTGTGCTCCTGATCGATGTGTCCTGAATCGCCATAGCATTTTTTTCTATCTGAAAATGACAGACACTCTTATCGTTGGCTGTAACTGCTATAGAATAGATATTTTATTCGTTTTTATCACTATCTTTAAGCGAATGTTTCACATCATTATCAGATGAATGATCTTCCTTGTGCAGAGGAAAAGTGCAATAGAGAAGTGTAATAATTACAGAAAATAACACTGTTGCATTCTTCGGATGAAGAAAGAACAACTTTATGTGTTGTATATTGACTCCTAAAAAGCGTATGATTAAAATCCTTTATGTCTGATGTGGAGTTACTTGAGTTTCGCGTGCACATTTTTTTTTTATGAAAGTGAAGACTGAAATATGGAAACGGGATATTGCTTTTTTTTTTTTTTTTGCGCAGCAGATTTTAGCCAAGGGTTCTTATGTTTCCAAGGTTGTTTAATATTTCTTTTACGAAAGTATTGTGGCAGCTACAGGCTTGTGAATGAAGAAAAACTGTCCGGAATAATTGGTGTTTGTGGTGATTGATGATAAGAAAAAAGTTGCATATCCTTAGTGTTGATTTAGGCCATACGTTTGATTCGAAATTATAATGAATTTTTTAGCATCAGTTTGCTTGAGTGGTAAAATGCAAGTCAGAAAAATGAAGTAATGATGTTAGTACTGACAGCAGAAGAACATGAATCATGCTTCGATGTAGCTGTTTGGAAGTAATAGTGACACATGATTACAAAATAATAGTTGATGATTTATTCTTATTATTAAGACAGTATAAAATACGACTGAATAAATGAGGATGAATATTGCTATTGATATTCAAGCTATGATTATGTGTTTTATAAGTACTGACTCTGAACAATTTTATAATTAGCAGAAAAACCTATTCGTTAATGAATGAGATTTAAAAGCAGAAATCATATTTAAAAAATGTCAAATGTGCTTCCACTTCTTTAGTAGAGACAATACCAAATGGGCAGTAACTGTCCTATTTTCGCTATCATTTGCAATAGGATGGAAGAGAGGAATGCTTACCTTATGAGCCAATATGTGAAAAGCAGTGCAGAGAATGCAACAACCTTGCACTTGTTTTCTTTATCTGCCGACGGGACACGTGAAGAAGGCAACCTTTGGCCAATTTTAGAGAAACATACGGAGACAGGAAGTATCTGAGCGTAACGAATTTCGGCTTTGCAGACAGAGAAAATGTTGTCCCCGACATCCCTGTTCTTTCTCTTCTGGTACAAATGCTCCAGGAAAATACAGAGATGTAGCTATTTTCCAAAACAAATTTTCAATACAACGTCATCACGACATTCTGCCGGTTTCTTAAGAATCTTAATGGTAGGAAAGTTTTTTTTAATAAAAAGAGGAAAAATTTACATTATTCTGAATGTTCATTTCATAACCGAAGGTAGTTCAAAACCTAGTCATTCAGCTACCAAAAAAATGGACAAGTTGTTCCTTATGACAAATACAGAAAGGGAAATTTATCCCCGCCAATGAAAAGTTATGAACATTGTTTTGGTCTCGGAGTCCAGAAGAATAATTAGCAGAGTGCCAGGGTCATAGCCACATGGAGTCTAGATATTATAATTGATGGATAAAAATATTTAATTTTTGAATGTTGGTCCTCTGCTCGTCAGCTGTTCTAAGTAAGGACTGCAGTAGCATGAAACTGAGCCACACTTCGGTGGGTCACCTCCAGAATGGAAGATGTCTAGATCGTGCATCAGGAAAAGCCTTTGATTTTATTCTGAATGTCATTCACGAGTATGTCACTCCATTAGTACATAAGTATGTGCTACTGTGAACAAGTGAGTGTCTATTTGTGAATGTGTATGGTTGTTTATCCAGAAATATTGCTAGGGAGTACATGTGTAGCTAAGTTTACTGATACTGATGAGAGGTTCATTATTGTTCAATTAGAATGGCACTTTAGACTTTGAAATTATATGGAGACTTACTCCATTCTAGGAAAAAGATGTGATAAAAAGGAAATTTATGAAACCTAACATAATGATTACCAACTAAGTTTATGAACATATTAATTTCTTATCTCAAGTATAGTACACTTTGAAATATTCATAGCTTCAATTTTGTCTTTTCCGATGACAGCGATTAGTTTGCGTTGAAGAAGAAACTTGTTGGATCGCCATCTTTAATGAGAAAGTATGGGGAACAAAATGATAAAGTTTCCTCTGTCTGTTGACGAAGATCTCGGTACCTTCGAGAATGTGAGGCCTTCACATAATCTTTTACAAAAATCCATATTATGGAAATATTACCTTTACTTATTAATTGAACTTTGTGCCCATTTGTTCATCTTATTAATCCATACTGTAACTGAAGTATATTTGTTTTCCGAAACCATTTAGGGGTTAATTGATGTGAATTAGAGCAATCTTTTATTATCATGTTCGTGAACATTCTACGACGACGTATAGGTTTGCAACCCGAAGTTTATGACAATTTTTTAAAGAAAACTGTGAAATCTCTCTGCATTACTCTAATGATGTATTGAGTGATTTTCCATCTGTTTTTCGATCTTAACTATAAGATATATGACTTACAAGTATATATAAAAGTGAATGTGTGTGTGTATGTTAATATGTTTGTGCTCTATAGAAATCTGAACTGCTTGACCATTCTAGACAAAATTTGGCACACGGCCATCATTTGACCTAACAAGATAAAGGGTAGGTTTCAAACCCGAACTCCCCTCCCCTTCCCCGATCCCCCATCCCTTTCCCTGAAACTGGCTGGTGCTGCCAGTGGATTTAGTAACTAATGTGTTAAATAAACTCTACGGGTTTATCCTACCTCATTTCATTCACTTGGCACCATGTAAAATAATATATGATTGAAAATGCTTTTCCTTCCGGTGATTGATAATTCTGTATCAAGCTTTGTGCTTAGGTTTAGTGGGGGATGTGTTTCGGTTTAGTGGGGTGCATGTTTAGGTTTAGTGGGGGATGTGCCTAGGTTTAGTGGGGCTATTTCAGTTAAGTGGTGGGGGGTTGTGTTTAGGTTTAGTGGGTGGTAAATGGGATGGTCACCACAGTAATATCTGGATAAAATGGATTGTAACCACAGTAATACCTGGAAAACAGGGACAGTCAGAACAGCAATACCTGGATAACAGGGACAGTCAGAACAGTAATACCTGGATAACAGGGACAGTCAGAACAGTAATACCTGGATAATAGAGACAGTCAGAACAATAATACCTCGATAAAAGGGAGAGTCAGAACAGTAATACCTGGATAACAAGGACAGTCAGAACAGTAATACCTCGATGAAAGGGACAGCCAGAACAGTAATGCCAGGGGGACAGTCACCAAAGTGATGTCTGGATAAATTGGACATTCACCACAGTAACACATGGTTAAATGGGACAGTGATCATAGTAATATCTGGATAAAATTGACAGACACCACAGTAACAAATGGATAAAAGGGACATTCAGTACAATAATGCCTGGATAAAAGGGACAGACAACACGGTAATGCCTGGACAAATGGGACAGTCACCATAGTAATTCCTGGGTGACAGTCACCACAGAAAGGTTTGGATAAAATGGACAGTCACCATAATAATACTTGGATAAAAGGGACAGCCAGCACAGTAATATCTGGATAAAAGGGACATTAACCATAGTAATATCTGGATAAAAGGGACAGTCACCACAGTAAATTCTGGATAAAAGGGACAGTCAGTACAGTAATACCTGGATAGATGGGACACTCAGAACAGTAATACTGGATAAATGGGACAGTCACTGAAGTAATATCTGGTTAAAAGGGACAGCCAGTACAGTAATACCTGGATAAATGGGATAGTCAGAACAGTGATACCTGGATAAAAGGGACAGTCACCACAGTAATACCTAGATAAATGACACAGTCAGATCAGTGATATTTGGATAAAAGGGACAGTCAGCACAAGGAGGTACAGAAAAATTTTTCTGAGTCCTTCAGAGTTTTTCCGAGCAGTGCCGGTTTTGTCAGCTACTAAATATATATATATATATATATATATATATATATATATATATATATATATATATATATATATATATATATATATATATATATAGTATATATATTTTATAAAAATGTTTCAGTATAGGTGCAAGAGGAACTCATTTTATAATGTTCTTTTTGGAAGCATTCTGTTTGAAATATTTCCTAATGAGTTTGCTAATCGTATACTTAGAATAAAGAACGTAAATTGTTTATTTCTGCAGCAGAGAGGAAGAGTAGCCATATAAAGCATACTTGGTAAACGGATGTTAGTTTCCTTCCAGTAAAGGTCACGGGACGATATTTAGATGGGCAATGTTTTCTTAGTCATGCTGAAAAGTTGATACAGAGAATTTTCTGGATACCATGAATAATATGGTCAGGATTAGTTATCTGGAAATATAATTATTATTTTTTATATATATCGTAGTTTGAAACCACGAAAATATGATGTAAGTGCATTTGTTTCATTATATGGCTTTCTACAATGAACGTTTTCCTTGTGTTGCAGCAGACAACACTAGGGGTAGAAAATATGATAAATGTTTAATAAGTATTATTACAGACAAGTCATTTCAATAACGGTTTAAAAGGTCACTGAAGCATAAGCACAAATCGGAATATGGGAGGACTACACTGAAACGCTTCTTTTTATTGTTAATGGATTGTTCCACCCTGCGTGGAAACTTTAGGAATGTAATTGTTCATTCGTTTACATGTCTTTCGTGTACCTGCATAAAGGGATTACTTTTGTTATTACAGGAAACAATTTACTTTTATTTATAATTTCAAATCTTTATTTAAAAATAATTTAGTGCATTATCTTTATTATTAATCTGTTTCATATGTTTAAAATAATATTGGAGAAATGGCTTCCTTTTACGTTGCTGAGAGTTTTTGATGGTCGCTATCAAATGGGAATTTCCCGGCAGCGTCACATAATCCTTTGAAAAGGATTTTCTGTTTTGCCGTGATGATAAAGTTCGTTGCCCTTCAGCAGTGACTAAATGGGGACAACAGAAGGTTCCATTTAATGGAGAATTATGCTGATAATGATACGATAAAAGGAATGAAGATGATGATACTTTCTACCACAAAAGACTGACAGGATTGGAAAAGGCGTCATGTACTGGTGCTCTTTTTCAGATGTAAAACTATCAAGATTTTAAAATTTGGTTGTTATTATGCTTTATCGGGAAGTGATCGTCCTAAATTTTTATATATATATATATATATATATATATATATATATATATATATATATATATATATATATATATATATATATATATATATATATATATATATATATATATATATATATATATAATGATATTTGGAAGAACAAAATTTTCCTACTTATTGGAGTTTTATATTGGTAAACAAGGAAAGCTAAAACAGAAGTTACAATGAAGATGACGGTAATTATTTAGATCACAAATGAAAGGACCAACTTCATATATATATATATATATATATATATATATATATATATATATATATATATATATATATATATTTATATATATATATATATATATATATATATATATATATATATATATATATATATATATATATATATATATATATATATATATATATATATATATATATATATATATATATATATATATATATATGAAACGCAATAGTCCCTTTCCACTTATGCTCATTTACTCAGCGCCAGGAATAGATGTAGTGGTGGAATCGAAAATTTATTCAGGCGTTAATCACGATGAGCTGAATCGAAGTTCCTATCGTGAATCGTTAATCTCCTTCATTAATGGAGTCTGGCAAAATCAGAGGTTAATCTTGTTATCTCCTTTCATTAAAATATCTTTTCATTCGTTGAATCCGTTGATCTTCTCATTTCATCTCCTTTACGACTTAATCTTAATGAATGGTTTCCTTTTACTTTCGTATAACTCCTCTGAGATTCTTTCTTGTTCTCAGAGTGCGCTTTAGAAGCGAGATTTTCATATTGTCATTTCTTTAATCAGTTTTCAGTTATGAGTCCAATTTTCTTTTTAGTCAAGAAATATTTTCTGCGGAGTCCCATGAGTACTGAAAGAATCAAATTACATGAAAATTTGAGCGAAAAAGTCGAGAACCTGAAAAAATATGCGTAAGTGAAAAATAATCTTAACAGAATTACAGGAAAGTACCATCGAAATTGTCCCAAAATCGTGTACAAAATATGAACACTTTTAGCGCAGGCTACAAATTCTAATAAAAAGCTTTAAAAAGGTAAAATGGATAATAGAACTTTCAGCAAGGGTGCATAAAAAGCATTCACACAAAATATAGAACTATCTAAACGAAACTGAATGAAAACGTCAGGTAAAGACAAATAAAATTATGGGAAACTGCCAATGGGAATGCAGAAAGCACTTTAAATTTGTGCAGAATTAGAATATAATAGCTATAGTAAACATGTAAATGTTATGAAAATTTATGATAAGAGTGTTCTTAAACACGACAGGATCTTATTTATAAAACTTTTACATCATAAGAAATGCTGCACCCTATTTCCACAAGGATTCAGCGCCTCACATATGCTTCATGAAGTCTGAGTCCTTTATCTCGACTTCGGTGTACAAGCGCGAATGAGTTCCAACGCAGTGTATGTACACGTGTAGGTGAATACACGTAGAGGTGCCATGCTTAGTAATTGCATTCTTGTGTGTATTTTGCATATGCACCATACTCTTGTGTTGCCATTAATGAATATACATAATGTTGCCATGCATGTAAGGAGAGAAGCAGGGATATACCTCTCGCTTTTGTTACATAATCTTATCATCTATACGTTCCTCATGTTTGTTTGCACATTTGAATGCATCTTTTCGAAATGGTTTCCAGTATCAAAGAAAAACCTAGTTCATTAAACAGAGCGTATGAAAATCTTATTTGAGACTATATTTTATCTTTATTTCCCAAGCCGCTTTATATCATTTGTGGGCAACATACGAGTATATATTGTCATCGCATAGAATGAGGCGGACTCCCAATGTTTTGTAACTAGAACCTCTCTCTCTCTCTCTCTCTCTCTCTCTCTCTCTCTCTCTCTCTCTCTCTCTCTCTCTCTCTCTCTGTAGCACTGGAAGTTAGGTCTAGTCCTGAAAATCTTACACTTGGATGATATTTAAAAAATCAGTGGTAAAAGCCTTGTACCGCGATTTCTAAACTGAAGTTGCTACTGAGTTCAATGTTTTACAACAACAAGAGTCTAAAGGTCATTTGCCCTTCAATCAAATGCAATTTTGGTTTCCTGACGCTGAATATCTAGGAAATAACTAATATCCTTTAAATATAACTGAAGCAAACGAATGTTACAAGTGAGTTGTTATTTTTCACCTTCGGAGAAAGAGGGCCAATGAGTAGAATACCTCCGAGGACGGGTCTAGGCGAGTTTGTCTAAAACAATTGGTCTAAAATACAATTTGTCTAAATCAATTTGTCTAGACCAATTCGTCTAAAACAATTTGTCTAAAGTACAATTTGTCTAATAACAAAATGTCTAAAATACAATTTGTCTAAATTAATAATAAAAAAAATAACCAAATAAATCAAAACAAAAATTGAAAAAGGTGAATAAAAAAAATATCTTTTCTGAATTTCTATTTCTTCACGGGTAAGGTTTTATATTTTTTGCTCATAGAGATCGAAAGTTAGATTTAGTTTTTTTTTTTCTTAGTCTTGTACGCTTTTCCAACGTTTTCAAATAGGTAACGATAAGGGAAAACAAATATAGCTAATATAAACAACAACTTCAGGAAATCATCAACTCCACACCCTAAAGTGGCAATTAGGAGTTTTTTTTGAGATCATTATTTCTACAAAGAACTTAGAATAACTTCTTTCTTGTTTATTTTTTTCAAAATATATTATTTACAATTTTATATATTTTTTTAATAATAATAATAATAATGGGGAATGTAGTTCAAAGTGTGAACGAGGTGAAAGAAATTATAGTAAATAGAATAAAATAAAGTAATATATTTATTAAATGCAGAATTAGATGTAGATTTACATAAAGGAAGAAATTAAAGAAAAGACAGGTAACTTAGCCTAAAATTAATAAAATACATTCATATAGAACATTAAAATGTAAGATTTAATACATAAAAGATTAATAAAGGTTTTATTAAAAGATAACTTCTGAATAGACTACTTTTATAGTTAAAAAGAAAGATTGTGGGCAATACCACGTAGGTAATCAATAATATTATGTTGATCAAAAGTTTGAACAAGACTATTTAGACGTTTTGCTGAATCTCGATAGCGCTTCCTTGCGGGGTTCTGGCTCTATCCCTGCAACATATTGCTCAATTCGTACCTCATTTAAACTTTGTTCTTTTTTTAAACAGTTGATGAACTTCCATATATTGGGGTGATGTGCACATACTTCAGTTTCGAATCCACGATGCCATGCTTCGACGGCATTGTTCGTTTTAGGAAGATTCGTAAGCACTCTAGAATACATATTCCACATATCATGTGGAAAAAGAGGTGGACGTCGAATGTACCGTCTATTAGGCTCTCCCAATCCAAGTGTCTTCGAAATAATCGATGACCTCTTGTGCTTCATGGGGAAGATGTTGTTATCACACAATAATTCAAACGCGTCTATTACGCTAGCTACGGGTACGAATGCCAATGCTGGTAGCATCCTCATCTGTGGAGCAAAACTGGTTTCTGTTTCATATTTTCGTCTTAGGCCATTATTTTGTATTGCACGGAAAATACATTGGCTAAAGTGGAAAAAACAACCATTTTGTTCTGTATTTGGAAATTCCTTCAGACACGCTTTCATCATAGCTTTTCAAAATCGATCGTTATTGATAGTGGTGCGCATAAAGGTTCAATAATTTCTTTAACTGCCGTAAAAGCTATATAAGTTTCTTCTGTTTTGTCTGGCAGTAATGCAAAAAAGAAGTGGCAACGAAACTTTCTGTTTTAGTCCATGAAATGTATATAGCTGATGAAATAGCAAAGGTACAATTTTAGATGTTCCGTCAGCATACCAGTGACTACTTTGTGATAAACACTGTAAATTCCGTTTGGTTGCAAATATGACTATACGTTTTTCAACCGGTCCCGAGTCATACATTAGAAACTGATCACCTTTAAAAGTAATGGTTAGATCAGGTGGAAAAACGATTTCACTGCATGCTGATGGTAAGGCTGGTCCAGCGAGGGTTTGCTGTCTTACAGATCTTATAGTTTCTTCATACTTTGCACCTTAGGAAGTTTTGGAGCAACAGCTTGATCGCAATCTTCGAGCACATTAGATAAAACTGATCTGGGTGCGTCTTGTGTTGTCTTAGCCTGATGACGTATTTTTGTCATAATATCCTTTGCTGCACTTTCGGCCGCATCTAATACATGGTTGTGATTTGTAGATGATTTTACGATGTGATCATTTGCCGTAATTATACGAGCGCGACATTTTGTTATCGGATTTTTATCACACTTCCAATATACTCGGTCGTCATTTTCACCATTTTTGTAAAATGTAAATCCATTATCTACTAATTTCTTACGATCTTTTTCCGATTCGACGAATTCAAGAGGCATTTTGGGGTATAGCTATATCCAATTTGAATATTACCACAATAAGAAAGTGCTTTGTTTATGTAAAATGAAGAAAGATTTGTTTTCCATATTTGTTTTTAAGAGAACAGCAGTTAAAATTACAGTAAACGACTAATTTTAGTTGTTTATTTGTAGTTGAGAGAGCAGCAATTTAAATTACAGTAAACGACTAATTTTAGTAAACGGCCAAGTCAAGTTAAACAATAAGAAAAGATGGATGATTGACTGTTTGTATAAATTCAGGAAAGTTTGTTTCTATTTCAAAACAATCATTGTAGTTCTGTAAATAACTTTTTTTATTCACCTTTTTCGTTTTTTGTTTTGATTTATTTGATTATTTTTTTTATTATTAATTTAGACAAATTGTATTTTAGACATTTTGTTATTAGACAAATTGTACTTTAGACAAATTGTTTTAGACGAATTGGTTTAGGCAAATTGATTTAGACAAATTGTATTTTAGACAAATTGTTTTAGACAAACTCGCCGGATCCTTCCGAGGACGGACTTACACTCTTACTTTTAAGGATAAAAGCTATTCATTTTCATATTATTTTATCTTTTTATGAAATGTGATCTCATGAGATTGACAAATTTTTTGCCCGCGTTTTCCATTTATCAAACTTCTCTTACGTTGAATCCTCTCCTGTATCTCTTTTCTTTTAAATAATTGTTAAAAAATCCGTGGATATATCATTTGTACTTCTTTAGATGCTATATGTAGTCACAGATTTCTTATGCGTGTGGAGGATTCTACAGTCATTTATCCTTTCGTTTTAAACATGAGAATTTTTAGTCAAAAGAATCAATAATTTTACCATTACTTCCAGTTTCTGTCAGTTGTAACAACAGTTCATAATCCTGCAAGCTTTACTTATAGTCAGTCCTGAGTTCACGAATAACGGACTGCAGACCATCAGAAAATTATTTCAGATACTCACTATAATAACGCACTGAAGACATTTGATAATAGAAGGTGATAGGAAGCCAGAATTACGTACACTCATTATTTGCCTTATTTATTAGGACTTGAGCTATTAAACTCATTTTTTAACATGTTATAAGTAAGTAGATCTTTTCAGTAGAATAACACTGTAAAAAAAATCCTGTCTTTAAGAAATTGTCTTCACAAGATTAGCATTATTGTACATTAAATCCGATGAATGGGTTGTGATCAACTTTATAGTTGGTGAAAGAGCAAGAAAGTGAATGTCTGAATAAATTAGCGTAAATCTGCAGTTAGAAATGACCAAAGGAATAATACACAACTTGTGCATCTAAGGAAAAATCACAGAATTCATTGGCCCCAAAGTGGTATAACCCCAAGATATAAAAATATTATAAACAGAAACATCTTAGATTTTTCAATAATACTACTAACTACGAAAAGTAATATTAATTTAAATCTCGGTCTTTACCAAGTTCAACCGCAAATGTTCGAAGGAGTTTCAAACGAGAAGCTAAAGAATATCAGTAATCCCTGTTAATGTCCTTTGTCTCCCTTTGTCTTGTCCTGTCCCTGAGTTAATCCTATACAGCTACCTCAAAATAATGACCTTTGTATACAGTTCTTTGTATAAGATATTTCAAGCAAAACTGCCCTATGTTATCCACAACATAAAAAGAATAAAAAGCACCAGCCTATGGCAAAATGAGTTAACCATCTATCTACTAATGACAGTGTTTGAACCTGTGGCCATATAGGTGAATTTTCTCAAGAGACATTTCTGTATTTTCTTTCCTGCGAATGTTTGAGGTTACCGCAAAGTGTGGTGGCGTGGGTGAATATTGCTTACTTGAAACTTCATAAATCTGGGTAAATGCAAGTGACAGTGAATACTAATTTCCTCTTTTTCCCCTGTGTATCTGGTATTATTCTTGAGTCATGAAATTCACCCATATACAAAGGTAGTTGCATTAACTACAGTACATGGCATGAAATATTCCATTTTATTTCTAGTGGTGTTGAATTTCCAGACCTGTAAACATTATATCACATTTGTTCTCTGCATTATCATCAAATGCACCACTGGAATTGTTACTTTGAAACAATTTGTATCGAGTTTTAGCCATGACCGTGTAGGGTCCCACATGGACTTACACAATCGTCCATCTTACCTGGCCGCCCTGACTCATACCCTGCGGGCATCCACTCCTCACAACGAACACCTCCTGACATACACTCCGACCACGCATGTATAAGAAACACAGCAGACAGCATACACCCTTTTTAATGTATACTATCGTCCATAATCATGTCACGTCAAATGTATCATTCCTACTGGAAGCAATACAGTGTCAGCTTTCTAGCTATACAGTATTTATCAGAACTCTGTCCGTAACTTGTATATAGAATTATGTATCATTTTCTATTCTGTAACAAACACAGTTGAATGAATGTTAATCTGTATTTTGTTCGCCTCATGTCAGGCACTACATTTCCGCCTGCAAGAGCTCATGACCTGTGTTTGTCGTATTGAATAACCTTTCACGGGCTGCTCTGTGAGCAAGAGCCCGTGCTGGCATAAAGCCAGCTTAATAAAAAGCAACAACATCTTGAATAAATTAGTAAGTTTGTAGATGCAGCCTCTTACTCATGCCTTGGCTACATTGGTGACCATGGAGATGACCAGCCCAGCCAGCCACAACAATGACAGCCTCTCCAGCGACACCGTCGCCGCCGCCTCCATACGTCTGCCCCCATTCACGGCCCCACAACCCAGAAGCTTGGTTCTTCAGGGTGGAGACAATCTGTCGATCAAGGAAAATTACCTCCTCAGTAATCAAAGCAGATGCCGTCCTCGAATTCCTGCCAGACGACGTTATCAAGCAAGTCGCAGGAAGGCTCACAGAATTGCAAACCCCCGTCACCTAAGAATCACTGAAGGATCATCTGAAATAATCCTTCAGCATGCCACCCGCCCTAAGAGCCAAGAAATTCCTGGACAACGTTGGGGCCAGCCATAGGAGACAAACGGCCATGACACGTCTACAAGCAGTTGCGGTGGCTGATAACACTATCTGCCACAGATGGCCTACAACCCAGAAGCCAACGACATCATCGAAAGGCTACACCAATAATTGAAAGCATCACACACCACCAGATGTCAAGGCAGGAACTGGGAAAAAGAGTTACCTTGGGTCCTACCAGGCCTCAGAGCGTTGCCACATACAGCATTCGACGCATCTCCGGCAGCAGCCCTGTGCAGACAAGCATTAACGTTGCCGGCAGACATATTTCAACATCCAATAAACCTGACATTCCCATCTCACATCCGTAAAGCATTAGAATGGATAATGCTGGGGAAGATGACCTACTACATGACCAAAAAAAGTGTACGTCCCCAACGAGCTGCAGAAAGTGAATTACTCGTTCATGTGAGTTGACGTACACAAGGCGGCCTCACCTCTCCCCAGTCTACTTGGGACCATACCAGGTCATCCAAAGAAGAGACAAAGCCTACCAGATGACAGCTGATGGCAGAAGCATCTGGGTTCCCATCAATTGACTTAAACCAGCTTACCTCCCAGACACCCACTTACACCCATAGGCCTCCCTAAGGGGGGCGGGGGATCCTGTAGGGTCCCACATGGACCTACACAAACGTCCATCTTACCTGGCCGAACAGACTCATACCCTGCGGGCATCCACTCCTCACAATGAACACCTCCTGACATACACTCTGAACATGCGTGTATAAATAACACAGCTGACAGCATACACCCTTTTTAATGTATACTATCATCCGTATTCATGTCCTGTCAAATGTATCATTCCTACTGGAAGCAATATAGTGTCAGCTTTCCAGCTGTATTAACAGAACACTGTCCGTAATTTGTATATAGAATTATGTACCATTTTCCATTCTCTAACAAACACAGCTGAATGCATGTTAACCTCTACTTTGTTTGCCTCGTGTCAGGCAATACATATCTACTCACAAGAGGTCTTGAGCTATTTGTTTGTTGTCTTGAATAAATTAGTAAGTTTGTAGATGCAGCCTCTTACTCACGCCTTCGCTAAAACTGCAAAGTCACACTTGAGACGAAGAACAAATGATATTGCCTGTCAAGTTCAACGTCATAAATCTGACAGAGCCCTGAAATAAATACACTTTTGTGAGAAGAAAAGGATGTAACTTCAAAACTTAAAAACAAACTTAAAATATGCTCTAGGATTATTTCTTCGGTATTATTGGGGTCTATGAATAAAATAAAATATCAGAGAACCAAAATTCTTTTATGGTTCAGCCACTCTTGAAAGTCCTGGCACACTTTTCATTGCATTTCGGACGAGAGTTTACAAACACGCGATATCACTTAAACTGTCACCAGGTCATACATCGCCCACTACAGGAAAAAGTAGACTCAGAGGAGATAATGAGTGCGCTGTCTTTTTTTTTTTTATCGCCAAATTTCTTTCTAATGCTTACCCTTTTGGTCTTATTGGTTTCAGCAGATGGGAATACTATAACAAAGAGAGAGAGAGAGAGAGAGAGAGAGAGAGAGAGAGAGAGAGAGAGAGAGAGAGAGAGCTTGATGGTGTACCAAGCTGCTTGCTCGCTTCTCTTATAGTCTCAGTCTTTGACTATAAACATATGCATTTGTTTGCTCAGCATTGCTGCAACTGACTACAACACTGTCCTTTAAGATGTTACGTCAATGATATATTGGATATAATATGAATAAATATATTTATCCGTACTCAACAGCATATTTACAATCTATATAACATTTTTCATGTAGAGCTTCATGTTTTGGCAAGTCTTATTACGTGATTCCTGGTCTTGGCATTATTTAGATCCCTTATTAGTTATATAACCCCAAATACTTTCAATGGCATTTACGTCAGGTGACTTTGCTGGCCATTTGATTCTGATTACTCGTGGGTGTTCCCTGAACTATTCTTTTACAATTTATGCATTATGGATAGAAGAGCTGCCCATGACTACATAAAATGGTTCTGGTAAATTGAATAGCAGGGCTCTCAATGGTGGCACCAAAACTTCCTCTAGAACGCTAATGCATTGGAAACTGTTCAGTTGTGCGTCTATTTCTGTTAGTTCCCCTGGACTACTGGCAGCCATCCATCCCCATAGGGCTGCTGCAGTAATTCTTCCGCTCTTCCCTGATGGTTGGGTGTTTTCAGGACAATAGTTATAAGTGATAAAAAGATTGTAAAAGATGATAAAAATTACAATTAAGATGGTAAAGAAAATGAGCAAAGATCCTGAGTCTACTCCCTATCTCTGTATATACAAAAATGTTCATATAACAATTTACATTTAACATTTATGTGAAGTGTTGATGGATCATTATCAAAGGAAAGAGATACCTGAATAAAACAAAGTTTCTCTAAAATATGCACTAATTATAATATATCTCTATAACGAAATAAACCCGTAATTTGTATAATAGACCTATACTGATACAAATATCTAATTCATATGATAGGTCTATAGTAATATAAAGATCAAGTCGACATTATAGACCTATAATGACATAGTGTCATTTTCATAATAGGCCTGTACTGTAAAGAGACCTCTAACGGTCTCATCTTTATAACAGGCCTATGGTAATATAAATTCCCAATTCTGATGAGAGACGTTATGACAATAAAGCCTTCATTCTTATGAACGGAACTTTGTGAAACAAAAGAATATGATTGTTATAATAGACTTACAACAACAAAAAAACAGCAAAAATTCATCTTTAGTGGCACATTATTTGGACTGTAAGTCCTACCCTTTTTAAATTCTTGTTATTAGTTTTTCTTATTCAACTTTTACCCACATAAGCCTTTCTTCACGTTATTTATTTAAAGGTTTCCGTGTTTTCCTGGGACCCCGACAGTAAAGACCCATCTCGATCAAGTTGACAGCCTGCCGATTTATGTTCAATGGTTTGGCTTCCCGCCCATACAGTGAGTGACGTCATGACGAACAGTGTCGCTCAGAAATCTTATTCCTTATTTTAGATTGAAACTAATACCTACAGATATCGATATTAATTTAATTATTTGAGTCTTAAATATAAATATTCGAATGAAATAGCACAATTAATTGGTCGCTGTCATTGAGATTTGAAGATCAACTTGCTCCGTACTTCAGTCCTCTAATTTCAACGAACGAGAGTTTTGAGTTTCAAAATGGTTCGTTAAATTTTGTTAATTCATGTTATATTTCTGCCAATTTTATGTACTATATTGTTTGTATGCATATTAATCTTATTCTGATTGTAAAGTTTGTTTCTGTGTGATTTTAAAAATAAAAAATATCTATTGGTGAACGAAATTCTCGGAAAAGTGTGGCAGGTCCTCCAAGAGTGGCTGTACCATAAATCAGCAAACACTCACAGTATGCCTTTGTTATCTTATTATTTATGACAGGCTCGCTTTATGGTGGCTAAGTTAAATGAGGGGTTATATCTCTCCGGTTGTAAAGAACGCCATGTAATAGGAATACATTCGTGTGGGCCATAATTTGTATCATAGAACTGCCATATCTAATTATGGATGAAGAAGACAGGATCTTATCACTTTTTCTTATACATAAGGGGAATGAAAAACGATTGGATATCAGTGATTTAGGTAAAATTATTGAAGCACTGTCTTTAATAGCTATTTGCTCATACACAGTATATGAATACGAACATGCACATCACACACACAAGAGCACACACAAACACATGCAGTTTTGAAAACTTTTCTGTTCTTCAGTTACTAATGATAACATGAATATTCTAATTGTCAACAGATTAGGTAATATATTCAGTTATTTTTAACTCAAGGAAATTGTTTTGTTATAGAAGTTCTATCCTCTTCTGTGAATGTTCTCTAGGAAACTTACAAAATGTGAGTTTTTATTGAATTGCATGACTGGAAATGTAAGTTAAAACTAAAATAAAAATTAAGATTTTTGATTGACTCATAAACTAGACCAGAAAAAACTTATGTTTATTACTGATTTTCTATCACAGTCTCTCTCTCAGAGGTTGTATTGTGAATGAACGTTGTCATTTTGGCAATTAATATATACGCGAAAAAACGCGTATATATTAATTAGATAATCAGTGATAAACATGAGTTTTTTCTGGTCTAATTTATAAATCAATAAAAAAATCTTTTTTTTTTAGAGTTTTAACTTACATTTCCAGTCATGCAATTCAATAAAAACTCACATTTTGTAAGTTACTAGTAAACATTCCCAGAAGAGGATAGAACTTACATAACAAAACAATTTGCCTGGGTTAAAAATAACTGAATGTATTTGCTAATCTGTTGACAACTAGAACATTCATGTTATCATTAGTAACTGAAGAACAGAAAAGTGTTCAAAACTGCAAGCGGATAGCTGTGCATTGATTAACCTTTTATACTACTTTACTTCAGGATGTCCGTAAAGTACTGAAAGGACAGTGCCGTATTGCTTCGGTACTTAGACTCTTTAAACATGCTGCTAAAGTGTGGCCAATCACTGGGGGATTCAATAGATTCGCGGTCCCCCACTGGACATTTAAATGCTCTCTATTCCGCTAGCTTATTTCCAATTTTTAACGAGTAAGATCTATGCCTCTGAACAATTAAAAATGAACCCGGAAGTAGAAAAAAAAAACAAGGAACATTAAAGTAGGTTATTTGCAAAATAAGTAGTCGCTTTCTTTAATAGTCCTAACTCTTATTACTTAGAAAAATTATTCGCTGGAGAAAATCATGCTATATCCTATAATAGAATTCAAGGAAAACACTAATAATAAGTTCGATTTAACTAACATAAACTTGTGAACAATTAACTCATTCATTGCATATATAATTGAAAATGTGATCAAGAGTCATTTTCTTACCATTAACCATATTCGCATCAATTTAGATTAAAAAATAATGCTTCATTGGCATTTCAATAAGAAATTCTGTGCCGTTTGTGTATTAACTAATGGCATTAATTTTTAGGTAATTGCCACCACAAACTATCGAAAGGATATGAATTACTTAGGATATGTCCAATTAATCCGTTTGGTATATTTCTTTAGAAAGTTCAGTGAATGAGTTCTTTTAAGCACTTCTGAAAAGGTCGCAAAATTCAAGGAACAATGTCACAGTTTTTGGTACTTTTGTTTGTATCATAAGCTGCAGAGTTTCAAATCTGTTCGTTTTTGAAGGCTTAGCAACTTACGTTTCGTTTTCAGATTGGGGATATTCTGTATATGATTATCTAGCAATAGTGATGAAATAATTTCCCCGGATATCTGCTCCAAAAAGATGAGACTTTTATTTGGTAAATCAAGAGTAATGCAGTTAATAGCTGTGACATTATTTCACACTTATTGTAGATGGTGTTTGTAGTTAGTGTACGTGAGTAACAGCAACAATAATGTCAGTGATCAAGGTATTAAAGTGCGGTTGCCTTTGATATCATTGATATCGAAATGATTTAAAAGGGTAAATGAAGTTGGATCAATACTGTTTCTCAGGATACTTTACATCGATCGAAGAGTACATCAAAGAGTAAAGCTTCAACGAAGAATAATATTCATTTTATCGGCAGATAGCAATGCAAAAGGAATAGATTTTAATACATAAAAAGCATTTATTGATCGTTCACTTTAAAATATCCATCTGTTACGACAAACAATATTGTTTTGTCTTTGCTCCCGATTCAACTTGACACTTTTTCTACCGTTCGCTCTTCCAGTACGCGACGAACCCTCCGCTATCATGCTTTTCCACATCCAGTTGCTTCTATCATTTACCGAAGGACTCTCAACGTATTTGCAATCAAAATGACCGTTGGGACTTTAAAAAGAAAAAATTCATTCTGTCAGTAACCCTTTCCATCAGTTCAGTTATCACTTTAAAACTTCTGAGCTTGGAGTCAGGTCATCGTAGGTTTCAGTGTACTTGCTTCTTACGTGCTTTATTTTTTCTTATAAGAGATTGCTCACTCTGATGTCATTTGAAAGCTGAAGAGTTTTAATCTATCACTCCGTGTTAGAAAAAGATAAGCATGAAAAATAAGGGATCAAAGGGGAAGTTAAAGTTAGTCTGATCAAAAATGCCATAAACGTTTTTACCATAAATAGGCAATGAAATGATAAACTCAGAGGTACCATCCACATAATACAATAAAATGATATTCACATAATATAAATTGCAGTGTTACTTTTGCCTGGCATTACGCAGCAAAGTCTATGTATTCATAAAAATCAACTTCCTTTGCTCTATCAGCAATTAGATTAATATCTATCACTTGGCAAAAACAAAGAAAATGTTTACCTCTACCCAGTTTTTTTTTTCTTGATAGGCTGCCATCAAATTTGAAGAGAGCATATCAAGAAAAATTGTATACTCTACAATAGAAAAGAAATGCAAAAACACAATGAAACCACTTGGAAAATTCACACCCGGAAAGAACCTCGGGCAGAGAAAGGCCAAGGTCACGAGAAGGAGAAGGAGGATAATCACAGGAAGGAGGGCTTTAATCCACTCCCCCAAAACACATACAAATACAGCTGGACTACGTGTCTGGTCATTCGACGGATACTTGATAATGAGGACTGTTAATCCTGGGAAGCTTATAACTTTTATTGAATAAATATCTCTGCTAGATACCATCCAGTTTCAGTGAGGTCCTGTTAGTAATTGTATTAATGCACAGATGAGTGTGTAAGTGATAAAGTTTATATATATATATATATATATATATATATATATATATATATATATATATATATATATATATATATGTATATATATATGTATGTATATATATGTATATATATATATATATATATATATATATATATATATATATATATATATATATATATATATATATATATATATATATATATATATATATATATATATATATATATATATATATATATATATATATATATATATATATATATATATATGTATGTATTTATATATATATGTATGTATGTATATATATATATGTATATATATATATATATATATATATATATATATATATATATATATATATATATATATATATATATATATATATATATATATATATATATATATATATATATACATATTTGCATATGTGGAGATTACTCATTCTTCAAGGACGACAGTGGCGTTATTATTCTGACGTTTCCCTGCAGAAGTGAAAACTGTTAGAATCAGGTTATATTTTCTGCGAATTAGGTCAGTAGTAAAGGAGAAATTTGGCAGTAGTGATAGTTGATTGACTGACTGATTTATTGTCACTAAAACTGGCGTCACAACATCTAGGTTATTGACGCCGTTAGGAAGAACTGTGGAACATGATGAATACATCAAAATTCTGGACACAGTCTCAGTACAGATATTTATGAGCAACAGTGAGCCAATATTAACGAAACAGTGCAAAGCAATCATAAACTACAAGTGGATGATAACTTAAAACTTGAGTAATCTGGGACTCACTCACCTTGTTGTGGCAGTTTCAAGAAATGCCCGACGGCATGAAATATGGGCTTACGTAAGTCAAGCATGGATGATAACGTTCTAAATGTGCACATACGGCAATGGCTACATAAAGTAAAATAACTGTATCCTTCATTAAGAAAATAATATAAAAAAAATTAAATTATTTTTAAATTCAGGCACAATCACCGACATTAATACAACTCATTAACAATGCATAGCACATACAGGATTTATTTAACAATTCCTCATTAAACTGAGCTTAGTGGTAATTGGGTTCATAGAAGAGAAAGAATGCACGATCTTTGAAATAATGTCTGTTCTTTAAGCTTTCGACATCTTCATAGCTACTTACTCAAATATGTTTTAATTCATCGATAAAAAAACAATAATTTGGCTAATATGCATGTTTGATAACTAGATATTTTATCATCATAGTATTAATAAGTAGCCATGAAATAGTCAGGTGATCGGGATTATTTTTCATATAACTGTGTATGCGCAAAGATACGCACCCATTCTTTGACAATGATCTTGCACTTGCAACGAAGAGGTCCCAACATCAGATAAGGTCAAGAAAAGGGCACGCATCTTCTACCAACCTTCAGGAATCGCTGAGAACCAAGGAGCTCTACTTCTCTGGCGTTACACCCTCTACAGAGAAAACAGATATATGATGAAAACAAACATTCACACACACATACACCCACATACGTGTGCTTGCGTTTTTTGCGCTTGCAAATGTCACATTAATTACTTCCTGTTTATATGAGCAGCCCCTGGTATTTCTTAGATTTTAAGACTTCTCGTGTCACCCTTCCATTGTTTTACTTGCAGCATCTTTTAAAAGATTTTTCAAAGTTTTTCTTCCTTCCCCTTCTCTCAGCTCATCTATTATCCATATGTAAGGGACATGTTCATTAGCACAAAGGGCTAGGGCATTTTTTCATAGCTGTTACATGCGAAATATTCACATACCCCTTAGTTACTAATTGAATGACTTAATGCCATAAAAATTAGAATATAATTATACTGTTCTTAAGTTTGATACTATCTTAAGTTTCTTTGTCATCTGATTATTTCCATTGTGGCAAAATTACGATTTTGCAGGTTATATTTTTTTATAACTTTAGATGTATATTTATGAACAACAAGCAATTATTATCAAAGAATCTGTCCCTGACAAAGATTTTCTCTAGGTTTGGCCGTTGCTTGGAGAAAAGTGGATACTCCATCACAACGTGATAATAACCCACATTTATGTTATGTAATTCGTTCCATCAGGGCCAAAATTATAGGAGAGAGAGAGAGAGAGAGAGAGAGAGAGAGAGAGAGAGAGAGAGAGAGAGAGAGAGAGAGAGAGATCCAAATATAACATTTTTGTTTTTCCTCTATGAGATTGACTTAATCCATAAATTAAACGGCTATGTTTTATTCCAACTAGATCTCATTACTGTTCAAGATTTGATATATAATAGCTTTACGTATTAAGTACATATCTTTAGATCTCCACAGTGAATTTCCTGTTAATGAACTGAATTCTATTGATATGTATTTTTTGTAATAAAAGTAAAGGAGTGGGTTTCAGAGATTCTTGGAGACTGATTAAGAAGAGTAAAAGTTAAAATGATGATGAGGGCAATGGATGACATTAATGAAATTGAGGCCAGAGTGCCACTCACTGGGGCAACGTCAGCCATTCAGCGCTTAAATAATGTAAACAGAAGGAGCTGGAGTGCTTGGATGGCAAGATAAAAAGATCTAGATATAAATGAGACTAAGTAGAAGGGTCAACCGGTGAAAATGGGAGACAACCACACAATTACACTGGAACTGATGGTTTGCGAAAATGCAAAGGATAGAAGAAGTGAGGCGGGTATCAAGGTAGAGTGTAATGCTTGAAAGTGCGTGCATCTAGGGAGCCGAAGGAATACTAGAAACCATTTGGTGTTTGACAATAAAAAGAATGCCATAACAGCAGAAACAACAAAGACAGCAACAAAATCTTCAACGACTACAAAAAAAAAAATCAATAGTAATAAAATTTCTATGTTTAGGAGTACTGAAATATTAATCTCGCATTAAGGTGAGACGCTCAGGAAGCAGAATTGCTGTTTTGATTGTAAAAAGACCAAGGTATATCCAATGCAAATAAATTTTCATCTGCATGTTCCCTTAGAAATAAAACGCATCTAACCATCGATTATTATTATTATTATTATTATTATTATTATTATTATTATTATTATTATTATTATTATTATTATTATTATTGCTAGTAGATTCACAATTTCGTGAAAAACAATCTGAGTAATAAAAATCCACAATTATATAGTAAATATATAGTAAATATATTACTATGTAAAAAGAACCAAAGACTTTCGAACACCTGAACGGTGTTCCTCATCAGTGTTAACGTTAAAATGCAAAGTGAGGGTAGTTTTCTTATGAAATAGTTTTTTTTTTTTAATTTGGGGCGGGGCGAGAAGATAACAGCCCATCACGGAAATGCTGGTTAGGGTGTTATGTAACCATTACAAAAACTCAACAGGATTTCAATAGGAAAATTTAAAAAATCGCAAATACTTTGCAGGACCCCTCCCATAAAGAACTTATCTTGTCCAAAATCTCTGGAAAAATCCCCAGTTGGCCATATTTCTATGGTTTGCCTAAAATACAACACAAAGTAGGTACTCCCCTCCGTCCAATAGTTGCCACTTGTAATGCCCCGCAGAGTGTTCTTGCCTCTTGGTTGGCTAAGTCCCTTAGCCAATTACTCGGCACCATATCTGATGCTTACCTAATACACTCCTCCCATTTTATTGATAGACTAAGGAATTTTAACCGTTCCGATGATAGGATGATTAGCCTCGATGTCACCTCTTTATTTACGAATGTTCCGCTTGATTTTGTTTTGGAAAATTTAAAGAAAAGACACGAAGAAGGGATTATCAGCTTTCCTATTCCATTCCAATTTCTGACTTGGTTAGAAATTTCTACGACTTTTAATGATGAATATTTCCAAAAAATCTGGTGTTTCTGGGTGTTGATTGTACTAGTTTTTCACCTGTGCATGGAGTTTAATGATGAATACCTGCAAGCCTGCTCAAAAATATATTTTTATTATTTATGGGTAGCTTTAGACTTACTGAATGCTGCCAACAACGTTGTCATTCTATAAAATTTTTTAGTTGATAATTTCTTTATTAGATGTCTTAATTCATGGAGTTCAGTAACTCTTTCAGATTTTCAGTTTTGAAATACTTAAAGAAAATTATATTCATTATTTTTCCCACCACTCACGGCAAGTTAAAAGGAATGTTATCATTAGCTTTGTTTTAAGAGCACTCCGTATATGCGACCCCGAATTTCTAGATAAAGAACTCTCCCATGTCGTAGTTACCTTTAGGTCCTTAAAATACCCGGAACATTTTATTTCTGATGCCATCAGCCGTGCTAAAAGGAGGTTTCATATAGGTCATGTTAATAAGGAAATAAATAACAAGAAACATGTATCATTACCCTTTGAAGAAGAAGTGTCAAGAGTGGGCGATTATATGAATAAATACCAAAAGGATATAAAAATTGTTTATCCCTATAAAAACACCTTGGCAAAAGCCCTTACCAAGAATAATAACAGCACCAAGAGAAACAGCCGTGTTTACAAGGTTCCCTGCCATGATTGCAATGGCTGTTACTACGGGGAGGGTGGTAGGGGACTAGATGTAAGATTTAGGGAACATAGAATGGCCTACGATCTTCATGCACAGGGGAGCGCTTTGGTAGCTCATAGTTTTAATTTAGACCACAAAATTAATTGGGGCGGTGCACGAACTATTTTTAAAAGTGACGATTCTCACGTGAGAAGATTAGTTGAAGGTGCTGCCATAAACATGGGAATACCGTTTGAAGATAATAAGTCATTTACTAATGAATACCCTTTCATCAACTACATTAAACATCTTAATTTCAAAACTGACGTTGACCGTGTGAACCCTGATGCTCTGCTTCCTCTTCCCCTCTCTCTCTCTCCAGATAGCCGACGTCCCTGTGGATGGTTCCGACTATGGCACCTATGCAGCGCAGGCAGATGCAACATCGCAAGTAGGAAGATCAAGGAGATTGGCGCAACTGCCTGTTGAATTTGGTATTACATAACACCCGAACCAGCACTTCCGTGATGGGCTGTTATCTTCTCGCCCCGCCCCCAATTTTTAAAAAACTATTTCATAAGAAAACTACTATACCCTCACTTTGCATTTTAACGTTAACACTGATGAGGAACACGAAAGTCTTAGGTTCTTTTTACATAGTAATATATTTACTATATAATTGTGAATTTTTATTACTCACATTATTATTATTATTATTATTATTATTATTATTATTATTATTATTATTATTATTATTATTCATACATTCTTCAGGAATTAGTTAAATTGATGTTGATTTGACTAACTCAAACCAGAATGTCCATAGGTGGAAAAAAAATATTAGGTTTTCTTCTTATATCCTGAGAGTCAGATGAAATATCCTAACATCGCCTGGCACTAGTCATCTGAAGGAGAGAGAGAGAGAGAGAGAGAGAGAGAGAGAGAGAGAGAGAGAGAGAGAGAGAGAGGTGAAATGTTACTTTATCATCCCTCCTGTTTTGATAATTTACAGCTGGAGAAAGCAATGAACACTCGGATTCAGTTTTTTTTTTTCTCTCTCTCTCTCTTTTCTCTTTTTCCCTCTCTTTCTCTATCCGAGCTACCTATCAAACAGTTGAATAACAACTAGGTACGTAATTCACTGCTTAAACCAAAGGAAGCACACTGCATTTTGGGGAATGCGCCTAATCCTCCCTTCTATGTATTGGAATATAGCCTCATTGTAAAACTAGCGTATCACCGATTCTAACCTCATTATTTTTCTCTATAACAAATATTTGAAGGCAAAAATACTTCCCAAAGAAAATCCACCAGAATGATTGATAATTAGGCTCTCTCTCTCTCTCTCTCTCTCTCTCTCTCTCTCTCTCTCTCTCTCTCTCTCTCTCTCTCTCGTTAACACACACCCGTAACCATTTTTTTTTGCGTTTTGTTTTATGGTCAGTTTCAATCCATTAGGTTGAACCATGGTGTAAAAGAATCTTAATTTTGCATAGTTCAAGGCAAGATTAAGAATACCAATAATATTAATAAGAATAATGGAATAATAGGGGAAAATAGCAATTCAGTCTCTTAATTATACCTTGTCAGACAGCCAGCCACAGAGGCCAAAGCTTGAAGAACTGAGTAAAATTGATCTGTATATACATGGCAAAAATAAACAAATTTGAAGGGTAGAACCGAACCGTTATGATGTTCTCATTTTATCATGTGCTCAGAAAAGTAAAAGTAACAGGCAATAAAATGAGAGAATAAGTATTAGCCCTCAAGTGAATCTGAACTTGCCTCCAGGAAGCCTTGAGCTGTAAGCATAGAGCGTTGGCGACAGCGCCACAGCAGGATATATTTTTCTCAGGCTTCCCTCTCCCGGTCTTGTGCAAGCATGCCATCATACAAGACTGTCTCGCAGATGTTGAATTGATGACGTTGGGAATCACATCCGTATATATCCAATGAATAGGTGTTTTACAATATCACATATATTATTTTTCATCAGGTGAGCAATGTATAGTTATTTTTTCATTCCAAAATAGGATGATTATATTTATCTTATAGATTGTATTTAATTTGATCACAATATTGTTTTTTATTTAACAAAACATTTATAAACGAACGACAAAAATGAAAGTGAATTTTGTTGCGTAGAAGCAAAACTTCGATGAAGAAAAGAAATCCTGAAAAAGCAAAGCATTAAAACTTACATTAAAACAGTTGATCACTGTAAAACTAAATTGTTTTGCACTGTGATGAAAATTTATAAACATCAACTTTCTGGTACAAGCCAGGCTCCAAAATTAAGAGTATTACCTTTAAAAAATGACGGTGTGGGTGCGTTAGCAGGAAAGAAAAGTCGTCTCAGATTGAACACAGATCCGTCTTATATCTTCAGAAATTAAGTTGACTGTCATTATAACTTTAAGCTGGTGAGAAAGGCGATGATGTATCATACAGTTAGTTTTGTTAATTTTTGGTCTTGTTCATTTAATATACAGTATTAGACATCGGGACCAACACGCTATTTTTTCTAAACTGCTGATATATACTTTTCTCTACTACAAACACTTACACTGTTATTTTTTGAGGCAACTGCAAATATACTACCCAAATGTCACAAGTTAAATGTATCAGTCACTCAGAAGCATCGCAAAAGTTCCAGAGAAATTGACTCCCAGATATATAACCATAATTCAACCACACGGGAAGGTGGTCAAAAAAAATACTTGTCATTTTTGTATGCAAGCGATTACACAGGCACATTACGACGCACAGAACAAGCGTAAAACAGAATAGTCAACTCAACCATACAAGGGAGCTTTACAGCACTGACGCACCGAGGCTTATAAAAGGCTTTTGTAAGTCTGTGTGTGTGTGTATATATATATATATATATATATATATATATATATATATATATATATATATATATATATATATATATATATATATATATATATATATATATATATATATATATATTAGCATTTTATGTATGTGGTTATTATTGTACAATGACAAAATATATACTGTCAAATCATTACTTTAGCACTCCTAGCAAGTTTTCAGCCTCCATACTAGTATCATTTAAGGGTAAAAACTGATGAAATGGAAGCGATCAAGAGAAGGCACTCTGCTTCCCGAGGTCGAGAAGTAATCAGAACCGAAGCGTTTTTCCTGTGAAGAGGTTTTCGCTGGATGGAGAGAGAAGTTTTCTTCCCTCTCAAACTCACCTGTGAAAAATTTGAGAAGTAAACATGTATTCGCAGTTTTTCAGCCAGAGAAGTCATCAGTCTAATGGGCTGTTTGATAAGGGTGATTTTCCTATTATTTTCCTAACTACTTTCTTCGAGACTTTATTGGATATATATATATATATATATATATATATATATATATATATATATATATATATATATATATATATATATATATATATATATATATATATATATATATATATATATGTATGTATGTATGTATGTATGTATGTATGTATGTACGTATTACCTGACTAACCCGGCGCTGCCCGGGAAAACTCTGAATGACATTGTACAGGTAGGGGAGGGAAGAGGATGGGGAATATGGAGGGGAGGGGGAGGGAAGATGGAAGAGGGAAGGGATGGGGAATATGGAGGGGAGGAGGGGAAGATGGAAGGGGAGGGAAGGAGAAAGGGAATGGGAGGAAGAAGGGAAAGGGAGAAGGGGAAGGTGAAAAGTGAGGGGAAAGGGAGGGGAAGGGGAGGGGAGGATGAGGGGAGATATAGGGGGAAGAGAAGTTGCATTTTTCTATTAGAAAAGAATAAAAGCATCTCCACTGGCCAAAGAAAAGAAATAAAAAATATTGTATTTCTACGATGCGTGTTCACGTGTGTCTGTGTGTTTGTGTTTGTGTGGGGGGAGGGGTAGAAGGCCTGTTCCCTTGCAACAATAGCAAGACCTTTTATCGAATACGTGGAATGCACTGCACGGCAAATCGGAGGAGAGTCGTGCAGGTATCTGACTTCATCAAAATGCACGAATTCGTATTGGCTTCAATTTGCGTGACCGTACTGCTGACTTGTTACCGTACGAAAGTTCAGAATCTCAAGGAGGAAATGGAAGGTGTGAGTATTAGGCGCAGTAGTTGAAACCGAAATGGTGGACTTATTTTGATAGTGTGTGATCATCTAAGTGTTTGTGACTTTTTTCTGTTTGTGTTTGTGAGAATTCACCTCATTACTTATATGTTTCTTTAAATGTCATTTTCGCTATCAGCTGATGATCCGTTGTTAACACGGAAACAGATTGGTTTGAAAGGTATTATGAAATTCATTCAATAAGGGGGAATTCACTGAATTTTTATTTTCAATTCATTGCTAATTTATCGAGAGGAGCGGTAAACCATCTCATTCATTATCATTTTGCAAGACATCCCCAGCTCTACTGAGCGCTGTATTCATTTCTTGTGAACTGTTTCTCTAGTCATCTGTCTCCTCCCAACAATGTACGTAGCTTATGTCTAAACTACAAGTGAACTTTGGATTATAGCTAAGTTGTGTATACTTATTAGCTTTTGAGCGAACATACTCATATCTAAGGACGTAAACTACAAACTGAACAAGACTGGTGAAGATAAATTTAGTCATTTAGAGTGGAGTTTTTGTGGTTAATACGATCCATATTGATTTACCTATAAAATGAGATCAGACTCAGGAGTGCAGTTTAATCCAGTTCACCTATCTTTCGTGTTGAATGCATAATTGATCATCATAGACTTTGAAGCAATCCTTACGAAAACCGCTTGATTCGGAATCCTTTATCACACAAAATGGCTTTCAAAATGACATCAGTTATTGCATAACTAAACATCACAGTTATTGCATAACAAAACGTCAAAGATATATATGTATATATATATATATATGTGTGTGTGTGTATACATACATATATATATATATATATATATATATATATATATATATATATATATATATATATATATATATATGACCTCATTATATTAGAATCTATTATTATAAAGAAGACGGTCCCAACATTAAATACTCAAACAACCTCTGTTCAATTGTTCATTGCTTAACCTTTTGTTTATGTTTTTCTTCTCTCGCACTTTCTTGCTCTTCCTGTGTTCTTTTGTTTTAGTCTTGTCACTGCTACGGTTTAGGTATGTCCTGTGCCTATTCCCCCTGTTTTTATTTTGTTTTATAATTTATATATCGATGTTTTAATGTGATTTTTTTTTAAGTTTTTTTTAATCATTGCAGCCTTGAAAATGCGACTATAGCAATTGTCCTGAAACGTCGGCATAATAAACGTATTGTAATAATGGTGCCCTTTTCCCTTGCCTTCGAGACTGTATCCGGAGTCGAGACTCACCTATATATATATATATATATATATATATATATATATATATATATATATATATATATATATATATATATATATATATATATATATATATATATATATATATATATATATATATATATATATATATATATATATATATATATATATATATATATATATATATATATATATATATATATATATATATATACATACATATATATATATATATATATATATATATATATATATATATATATATATATATATATATATATATATATATATATATATATATATATATATATATATATATATATATATATATATATATATATATATATATATATATATATATATGAATCTATAATATGTTTACGTACCTTTGAATTTTTAACTACATATACTTTTATTGTTGAATTCATAAATGTATCAGTCAGGCGTTATTACATAGTATGTGATCATTCATTAAAATCTTCACTTATGATAAAAAAAAAATAGGTAGATGTCATGTACTGAAATTTGGTTTGCTTTTATAAGTTCCTGTACTACATTTCTTCTCGGGTATTGTTCCGAAGCTTGCTGAGCTTAACATTAATAGAAAATTAAGAAATTCAAATTTTAAACACGCTTTTATTAAAATGCACTAAAAAAGTAAAAAAAAATGTTTTTTGAGACAGACCAGGATGCGCCAAACATGGAAGGAAATATTACAAGCAAAGAAATATAACTTTGCATTTCTTGTAGCATTTTCTTTCATGTCTGGGCCAGCCCTTTTATTTTTGTAGACATGATTAATCGTAAGAATTCCTGGTGTCTCAAAAAAACGATTTTTTACTTTTTAGTGCATTATAATAAAAGCATGTTTTAAGAAAAAATTATATATTTTTATTTTGTGCTTTTTAGTTTTGACAGAAATTGTAACCGATTTATGAGAAAGAAGGTTTGGAAAATCTGTAGAGTTATTGATTTATTCTACCGAGTCAAAGAAGGCATGAAAAATCTGAAGGGTTTCGTACAAATCCAGAGATACTGTGAGAGGTCACTGTAGGGTCACTAGAGGTTACTGCTGGCCTGTTGATCATGTAAGGTTGTATTGTCACCGGGACTGAGTAACCATGCAAAATTTCAGGTCTATCGGACGTAGGGAACAGGTCGAAAATTGAGTTACAAGATTTGACCCAGACAAACAGACGCTAAAAAAAGCATATAAAAAAACCAGTAATTTTGTTTATCAGTTTTCTTTATTCCACAATTATTAGGTTTTTATTGAGTGTATTCTAATGACCAAGAACTAGGTGATGTATGGTGCATTCAGAGATATGTGTGGAATTTATTCTTCTGATGAACGCACTCAAATTGCGAATTATGAAAGAGATACATAACTGTGAATAATTTTCACAGCCATAGAAAAGATAGGAGAGAAATTATGAGTTATATTATAATTCAAGCCAGCATGCCGGTAAAGGGTCAACGATCAATATTATGTTATCTAACGGGAAATGCTGAACATTACACTGTTATGCTTTGTTTGTCAGAGCAGAGTGGAATATGCCTTTCGATATTTTGCTGTCTTTTTAACTTCCATATTTCTTTTTTTTTATTTTTTTGCTGAGAGGAAATAACAAGGTGATCTATTCTTTGAATTTCCACCTAGTGCCTTGACCTTACCGCATTTGGCGTTCTTAAATTAATCATGAGGCACTCGCCAGGAATAAAATTATGCCACGCTTTCAATTTCCCCATTGCCTGAGGCTGTACAAATCCATATTGAAACTCTCGTCAGCCTCTTTGAAAGTCAATGTTACTCTAAAAAAATTGGTTTTATTTTCAGTGTACGAAAATTCTGTATTTTTTTTTTTTTATTGCCGTTTGTTATCGCTCATCTGACCGCATCAAATTCTACCTTTCTTTTGTTAATTATTGTAACAAAGTATATTTTGTAATCCTTTTATCTGTAATCCTCTTTGAGTAATCCGTTTATACCTTCATTGTTAACTCACTGACGCTGTTAACAGCTTAATGAACTTAGATTATAGAACACTTTCTGTTATTCATTCAAGTAAAACTACTATACTCTTATGCTATCGCAAATTGAAGTATTGATAATGATTTTGCAAAGACCATTTTCTTATGAGGATGGCCGGGATCCATCGCAGAAAAAAAACCCTTCTCGGAATCTGAGAGACATTTCAGTAGAAGAACTGATTTAGTATCATACTGATAACATTAGATAACAGATAACAGTAACTCACTGGATAAAGCGAACAGCATTAAGATTTAGAAGATGAAATTTTCAAAAATCAGAACATGAATACAACCTCAAATTAGTTTTCAATAGAGGTTTGCTGAGCACACGGAAATGAAGAAGAAACCACGGAAAAAATCAGACAGTATTTTCTTTCATTAAATAATCAAAGAGACATGGCAATAAAAGATAATAAAAGATAAGAATACAACTGGAAAGAACAAGATGTCCTGAGAATTAAACTGCTCTTCGGTTATTTGTTTCGAATCCAAACAGTAGGTGGCGTATCTATAACTTTCCTCTCAATGCAAATGTCTTTATAAATGGAAACATATAGATATATTTGTCTGTGTATCTTTGAATATATACACCTATGATATATATCCATTAGTGATTATATTTTTTCAACTTAAGTCCGGGAAACATTTGTTTTAGCGAGGACACTAAATATATTTTGGAAGAAAGCAAATATTATCTGCCATTACCAAATTTGTTTTTCGCCTTCATTCACCCCTAGTAGTTTTATTTTCTTTATCTGAGTTCGGTCTATTGATCTGTTATTTATTTTTTCGATTGCATTTTCACACTATAGTTATCATTACATTTACTGGTTGCGTATTCATTAATTTCTAGCTTTCGTATGGGACGTTGGGTTTGTTTCGCGTTTTTGATTTTGAGAACTTTGATTAGAAGACCGTTCTGCTTTCCTATCTATTCCCCTGCGGTTTGTATAATCATCAGTGTTATATGGTTTCAGGGTTTTGATTATTCAAACGAAACAGTGTGTAGTGGTCCTGTTTCTCCTCATATCACATGCGCACTTCATCATATTTGTTCCGTCCCAGTCACCCTCTGCTCTATGAGCATATTTACAAAACAAGTCAAACATCTACTCAATTATCTCATTCAGGTTGCTCCGTATTGTCCTTCCCTCTAAACTTCACAGAAGTTACGTCCTCCGCTCCTTTGTTCGAGGGAAGTTTGCCCCGTAGGGATATTATGAGAGGGTCGTCAATGGCATCGGATAACCTCGCCTCTTCAATATTTGTTTATAAACACCGTACATCTCTTCAAAACCATTTGCATTTATGTATACTATACAAGTATATTCGCGTTTCTAAAGGATTGTGTACTTCTGTGGCACAAACAGCACTGGTGGCCATACTAGTTGATACTTTTTGTTCACGAAAAGAAATGGATGCAGTTTCAGAACGATGTTCTTGCGCAAGTTTTAATTTGTTCATTTCATGTTTAGATATTTATTTTTCCGTCGGTTAATATATTTGATTAAAGCTATACTGAATATCAGTTAGTTTCTCCTCCCTAAGAACGCAATATAGGACCATATCTGCCTGGAATAAAATATTCTTTCTGTGCAGCTCTACCCCGAACACATTTTCACGGAATTAAAAATGAAATTGATTTCCGATATAAAACCACCATGAACATGATGACCATGGTAATTTGGAGTGTGTTGTTGGCCTTGTAAATGTTTACTCAGCTGAGGAAAAGAGAACTATATGCTGAGAAATTCACGCTCGTTTATTAATCAAGGATTATTACCCTCCAGGTACAGTTAACGAACGGTGGTTGTTCTAAATTCAAGGTGTCTTGAGAGAGAGAGAGAGAGAGAGAGAGAGAGAGAGAGAGAGAGAGAGATTCAAGGCCCACCTACGGGACTTTTTCTCCCATGTACTAAGTTCCTCGTCGGAAGAGTGGGTTCCGTTCTCAGCTAGCACTCTGCTGGCCGTGAGTTCGAATCTTCGACCGACCAATGAAGAATAAGAGGAATTTATTTCTCGTGATAGAAATTCATTTCTCGCTATAATGTGGTTCAGATTCCGCAATAAGCTGTAGGTCCGTTGCTAGGTAACCAAATGGTTCTTAGCCACATAAAATAAATCTAATCCTCCGGCCCAGCCCTCTCTAGGAGAGCTGTTAATCAGCTCCTCAGTGGTCTGGTTAAACTAAGGTATACTTTTTTTCTCCTATGTAGGCTACTCTGGCTGACACGCTAGGCTCAATAACTAGCAGTCCCTCGGGTAAAAGCACTCTGCTCAGCTTGCAACTCATTTGTGACAGCTGCTTCATCTTGACTCCTTTCTGAATGCCTTCTGTCTAGTTCTACGTGAAAAATCTGAAGGGCGGCCTAAGATTAACTGTCTCCTTGGTCAAGCCATCCAGATCTATGAAGAAAGAAAGCCCACAGGGCAACCCACGAGCCGGATTTCTATTCGTCTGGTCGAAATGACCGTAGGTCATCATCAGAGCGTCCGAATGTCTACTCTCTTGCTTCGTGGGTGACCGAACATGATGAGGGAAGGGCAAGCACAGACACTTTTTTGCGGAGGGGCTTCTTGCTTTGCTCGTGCAGGTGATCTGTAGACAGATAAAAAAGGAAGAGAAGACAATTACGTTTCTTCCTGGGGCAGTTGATGTTGGTAGAAGGCAGAGGGAAAAAGAGAAGTCACATGGGAAAGAAGACAATAAGTAACATCTTTAAATCCAGTCGGCAAGTCTCCCGTTTGTTAATCCGTGCAGGCGGTTGTGGGTGCAGCCAAGACTATAATGCATTTCTCCTTATTGCAGCTATCTTCTTTTATATTCAAAAAAAAAAAAAAAAAAAAAAAAAAAATATATATATATATATATATATATATATATATATATATATATATATATATATATATATATATATATATATATATATATATATATATATAGTTCACCATTGGACGAGTCGGTAGAGTTCTCTGCTAGCACTCTGCTAGGCCCGAGTTCGAGTCTCCGGCCGGCCAATGAGGAATTAGAGGAATTTATTTCTGGTGATAGAAATTCATTTCTCGGTGTAACATGGTTCGGATTCCACAATGAGCTGTAGGTCCCGTTGCTAGGTAACTAATTGGTTCTTGGCCACGTAAAATAAGTCTAATCCTTCGGGCCAGCCTTCTCTAGGAGAGCTGTTAATCAGCTCAGTGGTCGGGTTAAACTAAGTATACTTACTTATATGTATATGTATATGTATATATATATATATATATATATATATATATATATATATATATATACATATATATATATATATATATATATATATATATATATATATATATATATATATATATATATATATATATATATATATATATATATATATATATATATATATATATATATATATATATATATATATATATATATATATATATATATATATATATATATATATATATGTGTGTGTGTGTGTGTGTGTGTGTGTGTGTGTGTGTGTGTGTGTGTGAAAAGCCCATAGGTCACAAGTATGTTATGAATTACAATACACAGTGGATGTTGAATTAGCAAGTGGGGAGGAAAATTCTCTCAGAATCTTGGAGAGAATGTTGCGCTATCACCTGACGCATTTCCTCATTAGGTAAAATGATGGTGTCAGAATTCTCGAGACGTGAGATCAGGTGACGTGACTTTACATGTGCGTTTGCCGGAAGTGTCCAGGTTCCGGGGGGACGTGCATTCGTGCATTTGTTTTGGGCGCAGTCCCAAGGTGTGAAGGGATTGGATACGGGAAAAGGGACTCATTAGAAGACCAACATTGAACATTATTAAAAGTTTTCAGTGAAGACTTGTAGCATTGTCAACCTGGCTTGCGTTTGTTTGAAGTTTGTTTAATAAATTCTTTACCTTATCCCATTATAGTCTGAAATTGTATTGTTTAAACCTTTATGATTATGGCCTAATTGCTTTAATGCTTTTTATCTAGAACCATTAAAGATAGAAACAACAGGATTTAATGAAATATGTTTGGGTTAAAGGTTTTCCATTGACAACTAATTGACTCCTCTACAGTCTTACCTAATCATCTTAAACTATCATGCATCGTCACTTATCAAAGAATTTACCTCCTATATCCTTTTCTTATAAATCAGTTGTTATCAAAATAGACTGAACGCCGACTCGCCATCACCCGCTGGAGTCCAGTTAAGCGAGTCGCTAAGAGCCATGATTAGTCACTTGGGGCGGAGGGTTCTCACGCCCAGTTGGTCACTGTCTTGTGAAGGTTGAGCGAAGCACTACCTCCTCTCACTCTCTGAAGGATTTTCCTCGTGATTTAACTAACTGAAGAGCAGTTTTGACCATATGATTTTCATCACACCAGGTTTCCACTGCTTACGTAATAGTCACATAAGAAATAGCCATTTTTGCCTTTGTAGCGTTGTTTGTTCCTTTCTATTGAGCAACTCTGAATTATTTATTCAACAGCATGAGTTTCGACTTCACCATAATGTCATCGTTCTTTTTGATGAATGAACTGAAAGAAAAAGTTGAATTTATAATTATACATGGCAGTGAGTTTTGTTTTTACTCCCCTGAACGAATAAATCATTTTTCCCCATTACTTTTATCATGTTCCATATCCAACATTATTAATGTACTTTGATAATATAGTTTTACAAAACTTATTTTACCAACACTACCCTCTCCACTAGTGCAGTAAAATGACGGTGTACTTATGCATTGATTGCTAATATATTTCAGCAGTGATTCCCACGATACTATGATTCTGGTATTAGTGACTAAAGCATGGTTGCTATAAAAAAGTTCATGGTTTGTGCTGTACATATTATCCACAAAGAAGGGAAGAGATGGAATATCTATCATGTTATTTTTAGTTCACTTCATGAATTATGCGCAGACTGTCCTTATTGAAATGAAGACTGGTTCACATGTAATTTTTCTTCAAATAATAGAAAAGATTCTGAGACAGGGTGCAGTCTAATTGTCTTCAAAATTCACAGCTAGTGATTCGAATTCAACATCTTTGTTTGAAACAGGAATTATCCATGTTTTTCCTTGGTTCTTTTCTTATATCCATGCAAAGACAATTGTTCTATTGCAAATATGAGAGTTTCAAGAAATCACTATATGAACTAGAATGATCATGTGTTCCAGCGAACAGGGAGCCGAAAATAGTGAAATACTCGTTTTTATCACTTATCTAATGCTTAATTTAAGTTGTTAGATCATCGCCCTAATCAAGTTGCATGGATGGTTGATTACATTTTCATAATAATTAAGTGAACTCGATGAACACGTTAATTATGTCTCCACAATAATCAAATGCGCTCAACTATTACTTTATCGTCTACTTACATCTAATCATGAGAACGTGCAGAGGGCGCTTCACAAAGACCACGATTTTATCAAAATCTCATTTGAAGGAGGTGGGCTTTGAATCTGAACCAGAGCTAATAGACAAGGAAGGATTCAACAACTAGGAAGAGCACGATAGAAGGATGGATGTAAACACCACAGTGTCTGTAATGGGTTCGACTCTTTACTGCAGGAGTTTGTAGAGGCTTGCCTTATGATTTTTCTATATATGGACAACTGTTCCCTCGTGCTTAGGTAACGGAGATACAGGAACTGTAAGAAGTGTATGGGTGTAACAATATCCAGTATACCAGGAAGACTGTAGGGTAGGCTTATTCACTGAGAAAGTAAGATGGCGTGTGGTCAAGACTAGTCTTTGTGATGAAACCGTTATGATAAAATTTAAAAAAAGGGAAAAAGTCTTATATGGCCTATAGGAAGCTAAGGGAGACTTATTATAGACTTCTTAGAGGCAAAATGTAGAGTGTCCAGGATGCAAGTTAGAGAAAATAAGTTGTTAAGAGCAATTTAAAATGTTTGAAGGCCAAAGTGGAGAATTGTTTTAGAATCCGTAACCCAGTGAGATACTGGATTAGCATAAAAATGAAGCTGAGACAATGGTGATAAACTTCTCTAAAATTTTAGCCTGACCAACTCTCCTAAGTATGATTCATTCAGTTTTGGTGTTCCTGTAATTATCTCCAAATTTGCCCTCTATAAATGGACGCTTCCCCTCCAAAACTTTTTTGCCTATAGAACCATTATTTTGCCATGCAGCTGCACCAGAATTTATATTTTTACTAAATATGAGCATGGAGGTGCATGTGGCTTTATAAACCTTGAAATTCAAAAGTGACACTTGGAAAATTTGCAACAAAGAGTGCCAATGATAAGCGGTCCCAGCTACGTAAATAGATATGAACCTTGAAATTGAAAAATGACACATGCAGTACCCACAAGACTACAGAAACCTTGATATTGAAAGCTGACACATGGAATACTGTCAACAAAGAGCGCCAATGATGAAAGACTACCAGTTATGTAAGTGGTAGAAATGAACCTTTAAATTCAAAAATGACACATGGCATACTATTAACAAAAGAGTCCTCAGTTAGATTTTGGAGCCTAGCATGAAGCAAGGTGTCTTATTCCAAAACTAGGGTATAATCACTTGCGTAATAATGGCGTCCTCCGGCGATTCCGGAGGAAATCTTTGGTAAGGGGGCCTCTTTGTGGGTTTGATTATGGGGCCCAGGGACCCAAGTTAGCCAGGTGACAGCGTGAGAAGGAGAGGGAGGAAGAGGGAGAAAGATAGGGAAGTAAGAGAAATAGTTAGTCATAAAAAAAAAACAAGTAAAAATTTGCGTTTCTTGACGATTTTTTTCTTCAGCGTGGATCGAAAAATAGACCTATCTATAATGGCGTGTGCTATGAGCCACGGCCCATGAAACTTTAACCACAACCCGGTGGTGGCCTGTCCTATACTGTTGCCGGAAGCACGATTATCGCTATCGCTAGCTTAAAATAAAATAAAAAAAACTACTGAGGAGGCTAGAGGGCTGCAGTTCGACATGTTTGATGATTGGAGGGTGGATGATCAGCATACTAATTTGCAGCCCTCTAGCCTCCTCAGTGGTTTTTAAGATCTGAGGGCGGACATGAAAAGCGCGGACAGAAAAAGTGATAACGGACAGAAAAAGCCGGCACAATAGTTTTCTTTACAGAAAACTAAAAAAAAAAAAGTCCAACTAGCCAGAAATGAAACTCTCAGGTTTTGCTTAACCAAATCTCCTTAATATGATTCATTAAATTTTGGTGTTCCTGTAATTAGGTCCAAATTTTGCCCTCTAAAGATGGACCCTCCAAAACTATATATATATATATATATATATATATATATATATATATATATATATATATATATATATATATATATATATATGTGTGTGTGTGTGTGTGTGTGTGTGTGTGTGTGTGCATGTATTATGTATATGTATAATTAATAAGATAACGTAACGGTTAGAAAAGTGCAGATATCGCAGAAACTTAACGCCCATTGTTATAAATTCCAAGTCGTGCAGATTTAATAACAATCTCGGTGAAAAATTTGCATTTCGTATTTACAGTGCTTCATACTCTTATGTTCCATGCGATGATTTATAGGCACCCACATCCATATAATGCCTTGCGCTGAATGCTTTAGAACCATAGGCATGAATGTAACCTTAGTTTTGAGAGAGCAGTCTTGTGTCCACGATTTTACTTTGATTTCGATATAAAGACGTCGAACTTCAGGAGTTCGTAAAATATAATTGAAAGAATCGGCTTCACGGAATTAATTAAGAAAGCATACTACTGCATCTTACAGACGCTTTCCAGCTGAAATGTAAGTGAGGATGAAGAAGGGAAAGGCTGCTGACCAATAAATACAATCCTTCCTCGCTGTTTCTGTTGAAAGGTGACCCCAAATGCCCACACCAGGACACCTACTCCGTTTCACACCTTATCCCCCAATAGCCCCTGATGAAATATGACCAACCATAGTCATAAACTTTCTAAAATATAGGACTTGTTTGACCAAATGAACCACTTCCTCTTTGATGCAAAGACGTTTGTGCTGATAAAATAAAACAAGTAAAAAATGTGGTGAAGAAACTTCGGCGCAATCGAATTTTCTGTACAACGTGTAATCGAAGCCACCGAAACTTATCTTTCAGTGGTCTCGGCATAGTGCTGTATAAACCGCAGCCCATGAAACTTTAACCACTGCCAGGTGGCGGCCTGTTCTATATCGTTGCCAGACGCACCATTATGGCTAACTTTAACCTTAAATAAAATAAAAACTACTAAGACTAGAGAGCTGCAATTTGGTATGTTTGATGGGTGGAGGGTGGATGCTCGAAATACCAATTTGCAGCCCTTTAGCCTCAGTAGTTTATAAGATCTGAGGGTGGACAGAAAACGTGCGGACGGACAGACAAAACCGGCACAATAGTTTTCTTTTACAGAAAACTAAAACGAATATTTAAATCGACGACTCTTTCTAAGTGGTCATTTTTGGTGGCATAGCGCTAATTGGTGCTGGTAGTGTCCGCTTTAAGAGTTAACTTTTTTAGATGTAATACGTTCTGGAAAAATCGAGTAATTGCTCTCCTTGTGTGACACAAAAGAATAAATGCCTCCGCCTAGTATTTCTGAACTGTGAAAATCTGATAAAATAATGTTAGAATACGAAATATTAATTCATTTAATGCGTTTAATAATGAGCACCTTACATTTTGACAAAATTTGCAACTTCTACAAAATAATCAAAACCAGGTAAAGAAGTTAAGTAAAAATTATAGCAAAACACGATGGACAATTCCAGAAAACAAAAGAAAGCGACAGAATGGAATGGAAGCAACGCAGGAACGAGATAACAGACGCAAAGCGAATCTGTGATCAGACCTCTTCAGAAGGTCGGTCCCGAGAGGTCACACGAAAGCGAGAAAATGGACTAGACGAAGGAGGAAGCAATTGTAGGAAAGGAATGGGGACGGGGCAATGCGGGCAGACGAGAGACTCGCCCAGATCCTGATCTTTATGAGTCTGTGTTCTTCGATAAAGAAGGCCGATGGAATGACATTGGAGTCAAACATAAAGAGATTGTTTATACATATAAATATACATATTATATATATATATAAGAAATGTCGGCAACTAATAATAAATGAATATACACGCGCGCGCGCGCACACATAACACACACACACAAACACAACACACATTACACATTATATATATATATATATATATATATATATATATATATATATATATATATATATATATATATATATACTGTTGTAGTTAATGTCCCGATAATCTAAAAAAATCGTAAATTGTATGAAAGAGAATGACACAAGAAAGATTATTGGAATTAAAATCCTGTCTCTCTCTCTCTCTCTCTCTCTCTCTCTCTCTCTCTCTCTCTCTCTCTCTCTCTCGGTCACACGCACATGTGCAACTCTTAAACCACCCAAAAATTATGGAAACTTGAAATTCTACGCTTCAAGCAAAATAGTAAGGATGGGTCAGTCGGAAACTTTTGCGCTGAAGAATTTCTAAAACGACCGGAGGCACAATAATCCGGCTATCAGATTCCGATACTTTGCCCTTTCTCCTTAATATAAACTCTTCGTAAACAAAACTTTACCTCTTTAATCGTGTCTTGTGGCGGGCTCCAACCGCCCTCTCCCCCAGAAAGTTCTCACATATAATTTCATGAATTGTTTTACGATATTCTTTTATTTTTTTACTTTTAAGATGGATATTTAAAATAAAAGTTTTACTGTTCAATTTTTAGTCTCGTTCTCCCTGCGATTAAACAAAGCCACATGATTTTACAATATATTATCGTTTTACCAGTTCACTATAAGTCGAGAATATTTTGCAGTCAAGGGGAATTATAATTGATAATTATATTCTCTAACGCCTGGTAAAAAACAACGATATATAGTAACTTTGACCACTGAGCCATCAGGAGAGTATTTCAATAAATCAGTGGCTCAGTGGTCAAAGGTTATTGTTCATCGCTGTTTCACAAACAGGCGGCAGATCGAACCCCACTGGTGCTGAAGCACTTGTTAATTATAATTCCCTCGGGTATAAGTTAATCCTGAAGTATAGTGAATTTTATAATAAACGACATTTGTGGCGTAATATTTGTGAATATGAAAAAAGTTTCACGGTGTATGTGATAAAAGTTTATATATAAATGTGTGTGTATAAATATATATATATATGTGTATATATATATATATATATATATATATATACATACATATATACATACATACATACACACACACACACACACACACACACACACACACATATACATATATATATATATATATATATATATATATATATATATATATATATATATATATATATATATACACATAGAAACTACTGGTCACTTTTTTACCAGACACCATGTAATTGTAATAGTCACAGTGTCCTCTTAACTTCTCGAATTCTTCTCGCTTTTTGGATACGCTTGTCTCGACAAAGCCTTTGCATCCAAGTGTAAGAAATATGAAGCAGTTATGATGTCCGGTAGCGGGAAAAGAACCCGCGTCCCATAACCACAGCGACGTCATGTTACCGACCTGACCGCGAGAAGTATAAAACTACTGCAGCTCGCACATACAGTATATGTACCTGTCGAATTCAGATGTCTGGTAGAGCTGGAATAGACCCGTCCTCACCATCTTAGCGAATGGGCAATCGTTTTTGTTGCTTTTCAGGCTGAAATACATATGTAGAATGTACTGGTCACTTTTTTACCAGATTAATATGTAATTGTAATAGAAGTTAAGAGGGCATTGTGGCTATTACAATTACATAATTATTATCTGGTAAGAATCTACTTCTTCTGATAACCATAATGCCCTCTTAACTTCTCGATTTCTATATACGCAGGTCAATACAAAGGATAAGATCCAAATGAAGAACTAAATGAAGAAATTCTGTTGAAGCCAGGGTAATAATGATAAATAATAATGATAGTAATAGTAATATTAATACTAACCATAAATGTATGGCGTTTGTTGTCATAAACGTTAATTTCGTGTAGTCCAAATCTTGGAATGAACAAAAGATCCTAATTATAAAACATTTAGACAAGTAGGCGGAAGGTTTTGTTATGGATATTTCTTTTAAAAATTCGGATATCAAATTTCTATGAGAGTTTCAAGGAGTCATACTGACGTGGGTTCTACAAGTCTTTCTACCTTTGTATTGACAGAAGCGAGCATTTTTTATTTTATTCATCTCCGAAGGAACCTTTTCAAAAGAGAGGGAAAAAAGGGGTGAACTATTAGTGAATAGTAGCACCAGTGCAGAAGAGGCACTATATAACAGCTTTCCTTTTCGACATCAACTGACAAAATGGAAATGATGGAGCCTTGATTAAGTGAGATATTGTGTCCTGTTTTTTTGAGGCTATGGCTCAAACAACCTGGAAACTGATAAGCCGGTCATCTCTAACTCTAGCCTGCTTTGTGGAATATATATACATACATACATACATACATATATATATATATATATATATATATATATATATATATATATATATATATATATATATATATATATATATATATATATATATATATATATATATATATATATATATATATATATATATATATATATATATATATATATATATATATATATATATATTATCTATTTATATATATATATATTTATATATATATATATATATATATATATATATATATATATATATATATATATATATATATATATATTTATATAATATATATATATATATATATATATATATATATATATATATATATATATATATATATATATATATATATATATATATATATATATATATGTGTGTGTGTGTGTGTGTGTTTCTCTACATTCCACTCATCAAACAGTCATGGATAGATATTAGTTCTTGGGATTCTCCTTCCACCAAACGATATGAAAGAAAAATCGAGAAAAATTCTACACTGGCAGAGGGAACTTTCTCTTTTTAACGAGCGTTATAATTGCACCGAAATGTCTAGATATTGGCCCCTGGGACCTCTGGACAAGAGAGCGCAATGCCGCTAGACCCATTAGGGGAAGCAAGAGCAACGAGGGTAGGAAATCGTGAGGAGAAATCTCAAATGAGCGATCACATGGAACGTTCGAACGATTAGCAGGTAGAATTTGTGGGAAGGGAGAGCAGGGGGAAGAGCTTAAGGAAAAATAATAAGTTTGGAAAGAAGTGGATGGAGAAATAGAAAACGGGGGCACGCTTACGGGGAGGGGAAGAGATATAGCATGAAAAGTGGAAGAAGAAACTTAGAAGTAAGAAAAAGAGGAAAATGGGGAGGGGGAGGTGGAAAAGGAACTGGAACCGGATGAGACTAAGGGGAGTAGCGGAAGAAATAAAAGCAGAAATAGGCTGCCCTTTCGTCTCTCCATAATTCACTCAAGAAGGAAAATTCACCCTTTGTAGAATAAAGCTAAGAAATGACCTGAATGCTTAAAATTTCTGTATCAACTGTGAAATGAAAGTGCCATTGCTCCATTTACCCTCATTATTGCTATCGTTTTTCTCGCCTTCTCTCGCCGCCTAACTGGCTTCTCCTGTAGCAAGAGCCCATGGTGCCTGGCATAAAGCCACCTCATTCTATCGTTCAACAGCAGCAGCAAGCAACGCATTCTCATTCTGAGCTGTAGGGGATTTCACAAATAGTGTCAAAAGAAGCATGAAATTGCACCGAGTAAAGTTGGGTTCAACTCCCGAGTTTCCTTGATGTTGAAAGTGCTCCAGTGCTGAAAGAATTTGAAAATTCATGGGCGGAAAATAGGTGAAGCCTATATAAAGGAGTGCGTCTATCTTCACGCGTCTCTAGTTTGATGATTTCGTAATTCGGACAAGTACTGCTCTGAACTTGTTTGCTCTTTTTAGAATTGTGGACTATTTTCAGAGAGAGAGAGAGAGAGAGAGAGAGAGAGAGAGAGAGAGAGAGAGGCAATGATGAAAATGAGGGTAATCGTGTTTACAAAATAGAAAAAAAAAATATTTTGCTGACTGACATATATTTCCCGCCCTTCTTTCATGGAAAAAGCTAATAAAAGTTCTTTGCAGACTACCTCTGATAATTCGTAAATGATACATAACTGGTATTTCACCAGCTTTGCAAAGGAAGTGAATTACATCCTGAACTTCCAACCTTTTACGAAGAAAGGGAAGGAAAGTTTTGAGAAGGACGATAACCAATGATCCTATTACCAAGACAAGGAGGGAAAAAAATGATTTTTGCCTTTTGTTATGCGGTAATTGTGAGCTTTGCAAACTCTCATTAATTTGATATATTAGCTTCTTGAACACACACACACACACACACACACACACACACACACATATATATATATATATATATATATATATATATATATATATATATATATATATATATATATATATATATATATATATATATATATATATATATATATATGTATATATATATATATATAGTATGTATGTGTTTGTATGATGTATCATTGTACATTATGTCCTTGATATATGAACGAAGACATTGCTGGATATACTATAATGGAAGGCATTGTAATTGCTCCGGTTTCAGTGAAAATACTTCTTCATGCTCGTCCCTATCAAGCTGGTGGATGATTGCTAGAGACTGTTTCCTGGGGAATCTGATCCTCATCAGGAACAGCCAAACAAGCGCTATAGTCAACATTTTTATTCCAAAGGGATGTTTTTGCATCAATACATTTAGCCATTTTCAACCTGGACAGAGGCAAAACACCAAAACATGAAATTCGATTCTAGTAAAGTTCAAGTCAAAGGAATGGAATTGCTAAAATGCTTAGAGATGAACAAGTTGGTTTAGGAAGAGCATAAATTGTTCAGATCAAATATCTGTGTTAAAATAGGTTGTGCAGCAGTGTATGGAATTTTAAAATCCTATTACAGTGGCTCTTGTTGATTAGGTGAAGAATTTGGACTGTATCCACAGACCAGTGTCCCGTAGGGTCTTCCCTTACTAGGGTATTTCCGTTAAACATGTAAAGTTAATTTAATATATCCATTAAAAATGCGGATGAGAAGTTATTGTTGATGCTATCTTGTCAGCTAAATCTAATGTAAATCTCGGGGTCTACAAACGAATGTTATCTTTCCTGTTCGCCTAAATTCTAGATTTAAAAAAAAAAAAAAAAAAATAAACACGTGACAGATGGACCAGGAATTTTAGACTGGAGTAACAATAACTACTTGGCAGACTTAGAATATGTAGATAATGCTCTTTTAGTCATCAAACCCCCACTAGATATACAGAACTTGCTTCAGGGAATCCACCAGATATCTAGAAATGAGACTCAAAATAAATCTAAGAGAGGAGAAAGGATTGATTAGGTTAATGTTTTGAAATACTTTGGAACAATTTCAATCGGTACTTGTTTTCTTGAGTTTCAGTTTAGTGAATGACTGCAAAAGCAAATTAGACAAAATGCAGGCTGATTTTGGTTTAGAAATCAAAATAAACCCAAATAGCATACGAAAGATTATCCATAAACAAAGTGTGGTTTGCCCTGCGAAAAGGATATGAATTATGGAATAACAATGAAACTATAACTAAAATACTTTGATAATTTCAGAATAACATGTCATCAATTATTAAGTCCTAAAAATTCTGACTCTGTATAATAACAAAGGGACTTTACTGTCCCTCTGTTATTCTTCAAAGATAATCCTAATTGATGAGTGTTGTCCTCTCCTAGGAAAATATCTTGAAATCCATGGTAATTGGTTTTCAAAGGGAAAATAAGCGATCCCGTCGAATCGTCAATAATCTACAGCGAGAATTAATTAATCCAGGTAAGAGTGATAGTTAATCACCTGAGTAATTCACACTTGCTTTTTTGAGACGGTGAATTCCTTATTCTGCTGACGGATACAGCACATTTGCTCTTTGTTCCGAAAAAAGGAAGACTTTACAAGAAACAAGTGTGAATTACTCAGGTGTTTAACTATCACTCTTACCTGGATTAATTAATTCTCTCTGTAGATTATTGACGATTCGACGGGATCGCTTATTTTCCCTTTGAAAATCAGTTACCATGGATTTCAAGATATTTTCCTAGGAGAGGACAACACTCATAAATTAGGATTATCTTTGAAGAATGCAAAATTTTACCCAATTTTAAACACAGGTAGGAATGGAAGATTTCCTTCGTTAAAAATAGTCCATATTTTTACAATTCATTTCCAAGGGGTATTTAATGTACGCTCATCTTCTGGTAACAGAGGTGGTATTTCTTTATTTCTTATACATCTTCACACGCGACATAAGTGCTTGCAAGACGAGGATACAGCAATCGCTGGTTCTTTAATAAGAGATTTCTTTCTTGGTGACGATGGTGCAACTTTGCAGTGGTCTAGAAAAATCCCACTATACTTAAATAAATCATATTTGGTCATACGCCGACGTATTTCACTAGAAGAAGGATATCCTTCGAGGGGAACGTTGAAGGCTCAGCCTTGTTAAATCTGACAGTACCGGATTCCCGAACACGTATGGAAATGGGATTTTGACAGTTCACCCATCACGCTTCTCGCTTGCATTGTTTGTCTCTCTTAAAAAAAATTGGAGATGTGGCCTCCTTCAGTTATTAATAATAGGTTTTTTAAGGCTGCCAGTCAGCTCCAGCACTTGCGTGGGCTTTCTAAGCAATGCACTAGACCCGCTCTTCGCCAGCTAACAGTGGGCACCAGGTGATAAAGTTAAGTATATCTTAGTTTCTTCGACCACTGAGCTGATTAACAGCTCTTGGCTGAAGGATTAGATTTACTTTCAGGTGATAACAACAAAATTCAGGTTAAGAATTTTCCATACGAAAATTAGCTTTGGGAATTCAAACAGAGTTAACATAGTTATGGACACGTGTGCTTGCTGAAATCGATAAGAAATGGAAGTAGGTTAAAAGAGAAATGAAAATTCAAGCCATGTGGGCTTTTCCCGGCATACAGTTTTAAGAAGAATATTAGAAGTCAGATATCAGGGTAGAGTTAGCAATGAGACCATAAGGGAAATTACTGAAGATCATATAAAAATTTCAGATGATATTGAGAGGCGGAGATGGTTTGGACATGTCCTCCGTACAGCTCCTGAGAGACTACAGCAAGAAAATGTGAGGTGGCCTCCTTCAGGCAACCGAGGAGTTGAATAAGAACTATGAGCAGGGAAGTTGGAGATAAGTGGAGCTTTGTGAAAGATAAAGCACAGAAAAGACATGAGTGACTGAATTTCAAAGAGGTAATTTGTATTACGCAGCCTTGTAGATAAAGATTGAGATTTTTTTTTTCTTTTATTAAACTATAGCATTCTGACGAAGAGCAGTTTCCGATTTCATTTAAATACGTTGACCTGTCGAGCTTGCTTCTCATCAATATATTTTAGCTAATAATTAGAAAATGAAAACATGAAATATTTCAAAGTGGAAATCGATATAAAAAATAATGTATGTAAATATGTTTGAAACTGAAGGAAGCAATATGTTCTGCTGTCTTAGTTTCGAACCGGATTTTTCATACCAGACTTTTCACCCCTCGGGGATAACATGGAAGAAGAGCACGAAAATATTGGCAATCTTTTGCATTTTTAAAAGTATTTTTTAATTGAAATATTTCGTCACGTGAAACGTATATATATATATATATATATATATATATATATATATATATATATATATATATATATATATATATATATATATATATATATATATATATATATATATATATATACATACTGTATATAAGTATTGAACTAAAGGAATTTTTCTCTACCGCTGGTACCTATGAGTTCTCAAATTTTTTTAGAGATGAAGCAAAGGCACCTTGGCTGATATCCGGGATAATTCGACTGACTGTCAAATACCAAAATCAGCGATTCGATAAACTCAGGCCCAGTGGATTTTACAGGACTCTCCCTAGACCCCATTGGATGGTACCCAGTTACAACCAGGTAGAGTGGGCAACTGGCCAGGAGCAAACCGTGGATCAAGCAAACTCAACCTAAGAACTGTGCAGCTCAGCCACTGAGCCACTTGGGTTGGTGCAGTGTCCACGTGGCAACTTTTTCGGTCTTATATTTACACACTGACTCAGTCTGCAAGCCCTTCGTCCCTCTCTAGGAGCTAAATCTCCACTGTGTTTGATGGGCACATAATCCTTTGGAGAATTATATTCTTGTTCCAGTACCTCTTACTAACAAGCAAGTTTGGACACAGAATCAACAAACACGGCAATCCGTTAGTTCTATATAAACAAACTATTAGGCATGAAATAGAGAAGTTCAGTAAAAATAGTCTCCTAAAGAGTTTGTTTCCTATTTCGCAGAAAATTTAGCGCTCTAGTAAATTTGATCTTTTAGAAAAAAGAAATCCTTTACATTTTTGACAAGAGACTTGAGCTTTACGCAATTTGAAAAAAAAAAAAAAACTTAAAGCCGTTAGAGATGTTTCAAATGGGTGTAAGCATTTCCAGATTAAATTATAAAAGCTGTATCCTTTTACAGGCACATACGGGCAGAAAAACAGAGGAAAGCGCGTTCAGCTGTGATATCAAGTTGTAAAGGATATTTTTAAAAAATTTATAACAAAATAGATACCAGCATAAGAAGAGACGCTTCTGGGCTACAACAGTCGATTTCAGAATAAATGAGAAGCTGAAGACAAATAACACACATTATAGTTATAATAACTAGGATTGGTACTGTCCAACTAACGAAACAACTTCTTAAATGGTTTATCATGATCATTATCATTATTCAGAACATAAACCCTATTCACACGGAACAAGCCCACACGGGCCATTCACTAAAATTGAAGATTCCAGCAAATATGGTTTTCATTAGAAAGAGGCAACAGAAGGTAATGGGAAATACATAAAGAGGAGATCAGTCATTAGAAGAAAATAATTTAACAAATTAATAAATGAACAGATGAAAATGTAAGTAAACAGTGCTGGAACTGAGAAGTTCGACAGCGAGGCATATTTACTGCCTGTTGGTGCTGCTGTTCAACAAATCTGGTGCTCTCGGTAGGAAAAGGGGATCAGGGATCAACTATGAATGTAAAAGATCTCGGTTAAAATACAACTTAAGAAAAATTGAAAAGCAAGAGACCATCCGTCGATGGTCCATGTCATAACGGCTAATGTTAATGAACAGAAACCTACTCTCTCTCTAAGAGAGGTAAATCTCTGGCAGAAGCAGACATCCAAACCGGTGAACAATATTCTAGTAAAGGAAGGAAAAATAATCTAAAACAGGTTGCATTGATTTTATCACTGTTATAAAAATAAGAGGCCTTACGTGCAATACCTAACTTTCTTGCGGCATTTGCTGACACTCTCATCTGATGTTTCTCAAAAGTAGGATGTGAGTCGAAAATTACACCAAGGATAGGTAAGCTTCAAACTCGTTCAGGAGACTATCATCCACCTGAAGGGGAGGATGGGGTGGAAAATCTATAAGAGATCTGCTAATCAACAGTGCTTTTGTCTTATGGCGTTCATCCTCATACCCAACCGTCTGCACCATTCACTAATCCGCTCTATGCACGGTTGAGACTAGCAGTTTCATTTTTCATAACTGGAGACTTTAATACACCCACAAGTTTTGCATCATCGGAATACTGAATAATCTTGTTTTCCAGGTCAACAACCATATCATTGGCATAGACTAAAAAAAAAAAAAAAAAAAAAAAAAAAAAAACAGCGGACCAAGAACACTACCCTGTGGAACTCCAGACACAACAGACCTTGGTCCGCTAAAGATTCCATCAACAGAAACTCGTTGCTGTCTACCTGTAAGGAAACCTTGAGGTATTCCTAAAATATACCCACAGTTAATTAAAGATTTTAGTCGGGAGACGAGCGAAAATACAAATATTAACTTTAAAATATGAGAAAAATAAAAAAAGATAGTACAAGAAAACAAAATTTACGTTTACCTAGCAACAATCAAAATGATGTAACAATACGAACACTTCGATTCAACTTGAATCCCTCTCCCTACCCTCTTTTAACGAGGTGATCCCCCCCTGGAAAAATATAATTAAACGCTTTTTGTCTAAATCACCGGAAACAGGATACCTTCTAGTAAAAGGGGTTTTATCAGATAAACCGTGGAATGTCACTGAGGCCATTAGAAGCACGAGAGAGAGAGAGAGAGAGAGAGAGAGAGAGAGAGAGAGAGAGAGAGAGAGAGAGAGAGAGAGAGAGAGAGAGAGAGTCATCATACAATACATTATATAATACTGAGTTCACCTGCCAATACTTACTTTTTATTTTCAATGAAAATATACAGTAGTTTTTCAGAAAATAAAATCTAGTAATTTTTTTCGATTTCCATCTGGGCAAGATAAACATTTACTTTCCATCTAATTCTGGTAATTAAGAATGCCTTTAATCTTAGGACGATGGAGAGTGAGGAAAATATTTATTCTAGTAAATATTGAAAGTGATGCACATCGTTACCTCAACATGTATACTAAAAACAATAAATAATAGCATACACGAAAACATGCATGGTAGTCTTTTGGCACTTGTATTCTTATGCATATTTGCAAAAAAAATATTTACTTATACTAATTGTTCTTTCAGTGTGTTTTTATAGACGTGTAGAGGAAGCATTATATTTGACCAAATAAAGTAAAAAATTTGTATACTCAAGTGGAGCAATCCCTTGTGAATGCATGACTTGGAACCAGATTATTCCCAGAAATAAATCTAATCCCCCTCGTTCTAACCTGTGCCTGCGGTGTTAACTTGCAACTCTCGTCGAATATCTAACGAGTGAGGTGGGACTACCATGCTTTTCTCTTTTAATTTATTATGTAGTTATAGTATGAGCTTATGATATATATATATATATATATATATATATATATATATATATATATATATATATATATATATATATATATATATATAGAGAGAGAGAGAGAGAGAGAGAGAGAGAGAGAGAGAGAGTATATATATATATATATATATATATATATATATATATATATATATATATATTTATATATATATATATATATATATATATATATATATATATATATATATATATATATATATATATATATATATATATATATAAGATCTGTGGACGCTTACCTGCTCTTTCCTTGCCTTGTGCACTTGCACAGATCCTATGCGGATATAAAAAAAGGGAAAATGATTACTAGGAAGCAGGAATTAGACTAAGAGGAAAATTAATGCGTATATTTACATTACAATTAAATAAATTAGTGTGATATTTATTAAAAGCATGAGCATTAATGTACTCGAAGAAAAGGCTCTTCTGTGCGAGCTGAGATACGGCAAATGTGCTTGGAACGGTTGTCAACACAGTTTTACACAACCTCTCTGCGAAAAGAGAGACTGACCGCGATTAATTCTAGTGCTGGCATGCACAATTTGAGAAAGGCTTTAAGCAGCCCAGTTCAGCTGAAGGCTGGGAGAATTTGGATAAGTTGGGATAAACTTAAAGTAGATCCAGCTCAGGCAATATGGCAGCTGGGCATAAGGTAAAACAATTTTCAATATTCAGTTAATTAGAAAATTTACGTTAAATGAGCAGAAGCCAATATGGAGAAGGGGTTATGTAGAAGATTATTTGTTCAAAATGGGGGGAATCAAAAGAAAAGATCAGCAAGCTTGGAGGGAGATTAACTTAGGAAGAGACATGTGAGAAGGAGACAAAGAACAAAGGGGGTAGGTTGAACACGTGACAGAATAAACTCTTACCTGAGGTACTGTATATTAATTGTGCTGATGAGTTGCCCAAGTGAAGACAGGAGACAACCGGTTACGTTCAGTCTCTTTAGAGGTTCAGAATAAATCTCTATTTCAGTAACTCTAATCTCAACTATCAACCTGATCTAATTATATTTATTATTGGTATTTTTTAGGTAACTTCTAGCCTTAATTGACAGGATCACGTGGGTCCTAGGTAAAGCAAGGCTAGACAAATCAAGATATTAAAAATTTACTTAATTAGCCAAATGACCAGTGTATTAATATATATATATATATATATATATATATATATATATATATATTATATATATGTATATATATATATATATATATATATATATATATATATATATATATATATATATATATATATATATATATATATATATATATATAAAGTAGAGAAACAAATAATTTCAAGTTCTTGAAGAGCTGAATCCTTGTACTCAGAGGAGTGAGCAGTATAGATTTTCATCTTTTCCCAGAAGAAAATAAGAAACGAGAACAATAATACCTGAAATTCATTACTTGATTTTATTTCTCTTGCTTTTCACTAGAGAAACATATCTAATCCAAAGGAATATTTACTTCGGAAAACTATTTACAACTCCATTTTTCAAAGGTTAATTTGTAAATAATATTTCAGCTGAAATATGTTAATAGCAGAATATATATGTGTATATATATATATATATATATATATATATATATATATATATATATATATATATATATATATGTATATGTGTGTGTGTGTGTGTGTGTGTGTGTGTGTGTGTGTGTGTGTGTGTGTGTGTACACGAAAGCTGACGTTGGAATGTATATTCTTACGAAATCCGGCTTCCGCAACCACCTTGGACAATTCACTTGACCTAAAACATCACCTCCGAGAACCGTTTAGAGAAGGTTATTAAATTCCTCATCATTCGAAGAGGCAAAGTCTCAACAAGTCCCAAAAGCCCATTGGACATTCAACCAGTTAAGTGCCGACAGGCATCACAGGGTCCCAGCGCTGCCTAGCCGTAGATAATCCATGGGCTAAATATTTTTGGCTAAACCTACGCTCTCTGTACAGTGATTTTTTTAATTGACATTTTGTTAAATTTTCGATAGTCTTCCATTTTTTGTGATAAAAAAAAGGATCCTAGTTTAATTTCATCTCGTTGTTAAGAAGTTTGAAGTGTCTGAACAAGTAATATTACTGTTATTGCCTAATTGAATGTTCTTTAACGTACCCATTTTTTTATGTAAGGGAAATGAAAACAAAACCCCACTGAAGATTCATGGAATTAATGAATTATTTGAACTCACTGCAATAATTTTCTATCTTACAAATTGCACATTTATCAAGACTTTTTTTTCTTTAAATTCAAATGATTCATGATCATCGCTTCATTAACGTCATGGTATTGATGTTAACATAAACTTCGGTTTAAGATTGAACTTCGATCCAGTTGATAAGCTGGCCGATGTGCAAAGGGGAGCATTTCATTCGTGTAAGATTGACTCTATATCGTTGTGTGCACAGTTAGAGAAAGCTTACTGGCGGACGTTATTCTATTCTCCATGTGTGTCTGGCCTGTCATTTTAAACACAGTAAGCAGCTCCTTTTCATGGTAAGGTAGTGAATAACGAAGATTCTCCGGAAAATATAGCAACAAAGTTAGCTGACCAACCAAAGAATTAGTGCCTGATGTTAGGTCAGTTGAATAATCAAAGCCGAGATACCAGTTCCAGTCTATATTTTCAAGATTACCATAAAGAGAGCCTCATCAGCTCTCTTTTGTACTTTTTTGAACCTGGTTTCGTTTCCGCAGGTTCAACAAGTTTGACAGTTTTTACAATAACCACTCTGTCCAAGTGTTTATTCATATAACTTTGTTCAGGTATGGGCACGCAATACGAGTTGCAAACGTCGCTGGAAGCCTAAATAAGATTCTGTTTTATTTACATATGACAATTGTTTACACTCAAAAAAAGTCGTTGAAGGTTTATGCATTTTTCATTTAAAAGACGCAAGCAAGCGTCACGCTGTAAAAAAAAGTTTTTTGATGCCTAGATAATATCTTTATATAACTCTAGACAATAGATCAGACAAATAAACCCTGAATAGCATGACCAACCTGATATTAAATCAAGATAAGGAATACTTTTGTAAATACTCTTTGTGCTTGAATACTGATTAATTAATAAGCATTTTAGTGCCCTAAGAACATAAGTGGATGATTGAGAAAGACCTTTGGTTGAGAAGGAATGCCGAGCTGAATTTTTGAATCAGCATATTGGTTCTCTTTGCAACAGGTGACTTTAGGGTGCAGATTTATTCAGCAGATAGAGATTTACTTTTACAGAGTTCGGTGAGGTGTCTGCATTCTCTCACCCTCCCCCACCCCCCCCACCCGCCAACCACCCCTCTCCTCACGTGGCTCGCAAGCGAACTTCCCCTATCGCCGTCACCGGAAGTGACGTACGGTGGTAAGCAGTTTGGCCGGATGCTTTGCTTTTGAAGTGAGAGGGAAAGAGAGTCACTTCATAAACCCTTCCAATAGAAATTATAAGTAAAATAAATGTTCTCCCTGTGTTCTCAAATGCATCAAAGCAATGAATTTGATACGGCACTGCTACCATAAGAAAATTGTATAGCATTACACTACGATTAATTAGGAAAATCGAATGACTATTGGTACATATTTTTGGATGAGTTCAATAGAGAAATTTAATGAATGATGTCTTTGGTTCATATATGTGGAAGAGATCTTAGACTTCATTAAAACGCATCTTTGCGGTTTGAATTCTGAAACCATGGTAGCGGATGAAAATTAGAATATAACCATCAGTTGTGAAGAAATCGTCTTGATTCTGTAAAAAAAAAAATAAGCTTATTAATTATATATCAACAACAGGAAACAATTTTGATTCATTTTTTTAAAGTCAAAGCATCATCGGAGTCTTTAAAAATTATATTCTTCTCACAAACAAGATATTAATTCTCTAGTAAGTGACTCTCATTTCACTGAGTAATTGACTTATTCAGTTGATGGAGCAGATTTATGAACTCGGAAGAGAAAAGAGATGTTAAAACTTTAAGGTAAGATATGAAAGTAAAGGACAATTTTATGAGATAGAATAACAAAATATATATGACATTTTAACCCTTGCAGATATTCAAGCTTTAGGTCAGGTTCAGAATAATGGCGTTCTTGACAGGTTATGATTAATTCATTTCTCTATGAGGCTGACGCAGTATCAGGTATTCAAATTCCAGCCATTAAATAGGGGAATGAATAAATGATATGGTTGTCCTCAAGGAAAGGACAGAGACGATGGACTTAATTGCTCAACAAAGGGAATGTTCAGAAGTTGTTCTCTATTTTCAACATATCAGCTATTTTATCAACTAATTGTAAAGAATGAGCTAAAGAGAGAGAGAGAGAGAGAGAGAGAGAGAGAGAGAGAGAGAGAGAGAGAGAGAGAGAGAGAGAGAGAGAGAAAGAGAATGAAATTTATATCGAAAGTTGATACGCAATAGAAGCAAAATATTTTAATGTGTTATTTTCACTGTCCTTTTGCAATCAAGTGATATATCCGGAATAAAATTAATAGAATATTCAAACATGTTCCAGATTAATTCATTAATTTGGATCAAATAAAATTGTGTCAAAAAGTCCGGATTCATTAAAGTTTTAAAACGATTGTCGGTGAAATTAAAGGATTCATCATAATATATTCATTGCGAATAAAACGCGGTTAATTTTTTGTAGATTTTTCATATAAATAAAAATAGTTTTTTTGGGCTGCAAAAAATTGTAAGTTTTGCGCCCCATGGGTAACATTCCTACATCGAAGCTTTTATGTATATATATATATATATATATATATATATATATATATATATATATATATATATATATATATATATATATATATATATGTGTGTGTGTGTGTGTGTGTGTGTGTGTGTGTGTGTGTGTATGTATGTATATTCTCGTTGAAAGCAATTGCTTCAGTGGCATCAATGAGTTTTTTGCAGGAATCTTCAGAGTTTTTTTTTTATGATTCTCATGCGTCGGTCTTCAGTGAAGAATATGCAAACTTCTATCTTCCATTTATTGTTTTCCGTGACGAAATCTGTTTCACCACTCTCTGGCATTATCAGGTGACTACTTGCTTACAATCCGGCTTTGTAATAATTTTGTTTCTCCATGCAGGGGGAAAAATAGACTTCAGCAGTGACTGGTTCCGGGATAAAAGATGAACCACTTTTTGGGGTCGAAAGCTTTAGGAATACCTTACATGTGTGGAATTAATATTCTAATTACAAAACAATTTGTTTAGAATCCACCTAATAGTTGTGCACAGAATTTATAAGTGCATGTTTGAGAGGACTAAAAAAAATATAATGCGTGACAAAGGTTATATGTATATCTGATTATGTATAATAAATTGTACGAGTGTGTAGGTTATATCATATTTACAAAAATTGTGTGTACTTATGCAAAGACATATTTTTCAGATGTCAGCCACCAGATACAGTTCGTGGTTCGTGTTGGGTGAGGCCTCAGGTACATACGAGGTGTTACTTGGGTGCTCTTGTATTTCTTGACTGGGGCACGCTGTTTGGTCTGGGTTCGCTCGCGTATTCCTCTTTCTGCTGGAAGGAACTGTTTAACCCGACACTTGCGGGATATTAAAAGTCGGTTTCGAATGACGATGCTTACTGCTTCTGCTATTAAAAGATGGCCATAGTTGCTTTCTTTATGGATGACCTGGGTGCATTCAATCAATTCTTGTAGGGATGGCTTCCTATCATGTGTATCAATAAAATGCTAGTGTATGACCCTTTTGTTTCTGCGTGCAAGCATTCGCCTCCGAAGTGGCGTGTCCGATGTAGGTTTTGTTGTGAGATTTGCACATCTCTGGGCATTGGAACTTACACACCACATTCTTACGCGTCTCCTTCGGTCCCACGGGAGAGGTATTGTTTTTCCTTATTAGGGCTGCTACTAATTTAAGTTTACTGTAGGGCCTGACATCTTCCTAAGGTCCTCAGGAGTGTCTTTCGTGACTGTGGTGACTAAAGGTCATTTTCAATAATATATTTCTATGGTCTCGAGTACATGAAATGAGGTGTGATAAACCCGCAGAGTGTATTTACCCCTTAATCTAAGCTGGGTCAAATGGTGGCCACATGCCGGATTTCTATAGTACACAAATATACTAGCAAACATTCAAACATACAAACTTTCACTTATATATATATATATATATATATATATATATATATATATATATATATATATATATATATATATATATACATATATAAATATATATATATATATATATATATATATATATATATATATATATATATATATATATATATATATATATATATATGGAATTTTATTTTAGTTGATATGTTGGTCTGCCTTGACACTAAGAATTGGAGGAATCTCTTGAAACAGATTTGTCTGCCTGTCCACACTTTTTCTATCCACCATCAGATCTTAAAAACTACTATGGCTAGAGGGCTGCAAATTGGTATGTTAATCATCCACCCTCCAATCATCAAACATACCAAACTGCAGCCCTCTAGCCTCAGTAGTTTTTATTTTATTTAAGGCTGAATTTAGCCATAATCGTGTTTCTGGCAACCTTATAAGACAGGCCACCACCGGGCCGTGGTTAAACTTTCATGGGCCGCAGGTCATACAGCATTATACCGAGACCACAGAAAACTCGATTGCGCCGAAGTTCGGAGCATTTTTTGCTTGTTTTCACTTATATACGCTCAAGTCTGCTTCTCCCTCTGACTCTTGTGTCATTCAGAGGCAATTGTTTTAGCAACGCAATTCAATTTACCTGACAGTGGTTCCACATTTATTGCCAAAACACAAAAAACCTGTATTATTTTATTCTCTCTCTCTCTCTCTCTCTCTCTCTCTCTCTCTCTCTCTCTCTCTCTCTCTCTCTCTCTCTCTTGATAGAGAATTCTAAAGGATGTTCTATTATAACAGCAATACAGTTCACCAGGATTTGACTCTACAGTAAAACATGAACAATGTTACAAAGAGGAATGATTAATGTCGTAATGTCATATGCACAATATGTGGCTGCTTTTCCTGCTTAACTGTTACAAAATTCTCAATGGCTTTGATTAGAATAAGGAGATACTTCCAATTCTAGAAATAGTTTTCCACAAGAATATTTACTTCATAAACTATTTCATGAATGCTAATAACATTTCTAGGAAAAATGCTTTAAACAGTGATAAGCAGCATTACGCTCAGTTACACAGTCGAACAACGTTTTCATGAAAACACTTAAATACCAATAGATTTCATCACTACACCAATATGAATATCAATAAGGTTATCTTGACCTCATTGCTAAATTTACATTTAAAAATATAAGTTAACCATAACTTCACTTTGAAGTCTTGTGACGAAGCATAGGTTTTCAGGGCCAAGGGATGGCACTGGGATGAGTCAGGTTCAGTGGAGGGAGGATTGTCTTTGCCGAAGGATTGTGAGGTTGTGGGCAGCTCTGTGTAGTGCAGGGTCGCTCACTCGGCGGAACTCTTAGTAATGCCTATCGTACTCCCTTCAAGCGAGGCTGCAACCCGGTCATCTTGCAACTTCCAGTAGTTTTCCCTAGTCAGTTGGCGTCCCCTCCGTAAATTTCCTTCATCTAGGCCGACGTGAGAATCTTCAAAGGGGTGCCTAAATAATTCACGGCCGCCATGGGGTCAAATCAACAGATTTAGGTTGGCGGGCCTGCAGTAGATCGAAGTATTTGATTGGTCATGATTCATTGAACACTAGCCCTGTCTTCGTTTTCACTTTTGTTATGTACATGTAACTTCTTTGAAAGAAGATAACGGCAGTCACACTAAGGAGAGAGAGAGAGAGAGAGAGAGAGAGAGAGAGAGAGAGAGAGAGAAAGAGAGAGAGAGAGAGAGAGAGAGAAAGAGAGAGAGAGAGAGATTGGTTGATTGAATTAATATTGAATTATCTGAGAGAGAGATAAAGTAATTTAAAGTTATGCCGAAAAAGGAAACAAATATCTTTCACAATCACTTTACACTATTAACTCAAAAACATAATATTATTTCCTGTGTTAGTCTTCAAAAGAAATGCCCGTTATTCCAATCACCCAGGCATTCCAGTACACGTACTACTACTCTCGTTCTCAGGCATCTCAACCTGACCAAGGTAATGAACAACGCGTCTTCACCCCAGTGCATGGTCACAGAACTCTTACTTGACTGTGTATCCCCAGTGGTAATATATTAGATTCAGAGAGAATAAAGAACCAAACCTTAAAGAAAATTAACAAAGAATGAAAAGCCCCAGAATACTGGATAATTCCGTTCTGTTAATAAATGTTAAAATATTTTTAGAAATAATATACAAATTTGGAATCTAATAAACGAAGGCGTCCAGTATTTAAATCAGAAATAAATATCCCTTTATGAATTATAAAATGTAAATGTTTTTATGAAATTAATAATATTTTGAGCGAAAATCCTTATATGTATATTCCTCTACAGAATGAAAAAAAATGTGTTTTTTGTGTGCGTAGTTCCAAGTAGCAACCGCTGAATAAAACACTGCATCGCATTGATTTTCTACAATATTGCTTTAAACACCTGCTTTTCTAGTAACAATGAGCTCACGCGTTTACAGATTATGTCTTTCATAAAACTTGGACACTTCAATAGACCATGTTATCGGTCATCCCTAGTGCAACCCCTTTCTGATAGCAACAAGCCCTTCGTTGGCTGAGTCGGTAGAGCTTCAGACTGTCACTCGATGGGCCGGAGTTCAATTCCCCCAGCCGACCGATGAAGAGTTAGAGGAATTTATTTCTGGTGATAGAAATTCATTTCTCGCTATAATGTGGTTCGGATTCCACAATAAACTGTAGGTCCCGTTGCTAAGTAACCAATTGGTTCTTAGCCACGTACAATAAGTCTAATCCTTCGGGCCAGCCCTAGGAGAGCTGTTAATCAGCTCAGTGGTCTGGTAAAACTAAGGTATACTTACTTCTGATAGCAACATTCAGACACCAGTGTTCTATGAGTGTTCTGACCTTTTCGATGACTGATTATTCCTAATGATTCTACTTAATAATGTAGTAATATGTTTCAGTAAAGCAACAGGTGTTCGGAGGCGGTGATCCAACACAAACCGCTTGTAGCTATTTATATTCACTTGATTATGCAGTTCCGTAAAATGAAGTACCTTTTATTTTTTGTCGGTGTTTGCATCAACGTAAGGTAACAAAATCCCATGTAAGTTTCATGGTGGCAGCAGCTTTCTCTTTCATTACGAGGGAATGGACCAGATTCGATCATTAATATCGCCTCTAACAAAACAAAACAAAAATAAAAACTTAATTTCAGATGAGCATTAGAAGAACCTGCCGCCCCTTTCAAGCTGCCTGCAGAAGATATACGACGGTGATCATGAATAACATGGTAAGGGAATGAACATAACGAAGACGGTTTTCCAAGAGTTCCTAATTGGAATACAACTCTTCCGCTAGAACTGTGGCAGTAGAATGTCCAAAATTTTCATATCGATATACGGCAATGACGAGCAACGGAAATCCTCTTATGTATAAAACTGGAAGCACCGATTAATTTTTACACATGGAAACAGAGGAATTATATTCATAAGAGTTCCCGCGTAATGAAATCTAAAGCTCAGGCTCTTATTAATGATGAGAAAATTTTAGACTTCCTTTTCGCCTCTAAACAAAGATTGAATTATCACCTCCATTCATAGTTACAACAGGATATGACTTCTTTAGCATAAGCTGATGAAGGGATACTTGCGCTATGTCCTGGAAGATCCTGCGTCGTGTCCCAGGTAGAAATTTTCATTTTGTCCCCTATCTTCCAAGTGTCTCATGACAATAATATCTAGAAACCACCTTTAACTTGTTTTCCTGGATAGCATTTAAGAGACAACAAAATCCTTTACACTAGTGCTACATTAGACTAAATGAATAAAAAGACCTACGAAAACCAAACTCCTCCATTTATCCATTTGCACTGAGAAGAAGGCGTTTTGCAAGAAGAAAAACTGTAAAGTCTGTTATTGTTTTGTACTAGTCCTCGTCTCACTTATTAGATAACTCTGGGTGAGAGCTTGTTTATCTTTTCCTTAATACACACGTTTCATTCTAGTAACGTAACATACTCCAAGTGTTCTGGGTAGAGTTTATTGTACGAAATACAGCATTCAGCAGAAGAAAAAAATCAGAATACAAAAACTGAGATGGTAAAAGTCTCTCGGAAGCAGATTTCTCCTACTATTTTTACCTATATGAACAAAATACTGTGACA
>NC_089783.1:1227837-1230337 GCF_040412425.1 Macrobrachium rosenbergii | reverse complement strand
AGCTTCTCCTGAAGCTGTAATTAAGTAAAATCTGAAAACGGAAGTTTCTTTTCTCTCTGTCTCTGGCTTGCTCTCTCCTAGAATTTGAAACGTAAAGTTGCTGAATCCTTTGCAAGTCTTATGGAACTTAGGTGCAAACAGCAGAGCCTTCAAAGTGAAGCTTTGATAGAACCGTTTCTTGCGTCACCTCAAATAAAAGGGAATACCTGGACACAGTGGAAGGGTCGGGTGGACGTGCAGACTCTGCAAGGCATTCTGAAATGCTGCAACCAATTCAAAGCAGACACTCCCCTGTCAATCAATATTCAACTTCTCATTTCTTCTCCCTCCTTTTCTCTTTTCTCCCCTACCCACTCCTAACTCTCTCTCTCTCTCTCTCTCTCTCTCTCTCTCTCTCTCTCTCTCTCTCTCTCTCTCTCTCTCTCTCTCTCTCTCTCTTTTTAATTCTTTATTTCAGACTCTTGAAACTTGGAAAGATATATATAAGAGAACATTTTCCTTTTGGACTAGTCATTCTCGTAGAAGAATTAAACTTGGTTTCAGTTCACGTTTTTATGTTGAGTTCATTTCTTCAGAGTTCAGTTTCACATTGGCGTTGTAGGTGCCTGTGGACGTAAGACTCTTCGTCGAAGAAAACCGTATCGACATAAGAGAGATGTCTGTAATGTTTTTCAGGTAAAGGCTAAATTTTTCTGCAGAGTTTGCAAGTAATAGGTCGTTATTGATATTTATAATTTAAGAGCTTGGAATATTAGTCACGGTAAATCCTTGTCCCATCTCCTTCATGTCTTGCAATGTCCTAAAAGTCAGCATAGGGGGCTGTGACGAAGTGATATTTCTAGCAGCTCCCCGTAAAGGTAGACATTTTACACCTCTTTCAGGTGTGAATGTCTGCAAATCAGCCCGAATGCTTACAGTTTATTGTCTCTCCTCAAGCCTCTGCAAAGCGTCTTATACTATAATTATGTCAAGGTGACTGCTTTCAAGTAATTAAGTTTTATCTTTAGCATGCATGAGTTAGTTGTGCAGCACCTGCAAATATTCAATACTACTTTGTGTAACTTTAATATGAAATTTATTTTAGATTTTCTCTTAAGCAATTTTGTAAATTTTACAACAGTTATACTCAGTTTATGTCAACATAAGGTCGCATGCATAAAAGCTAGGACAGGTTTCTGCCTGTTAGGGTAGATACCAGACTTAGCTAAAAGGAAACACAATTTCATACAATCTAAATGCCTTTATAACATTGTGCATCATAGATATTAGTGTGACTATTCAGTTGGTGAGTGCCATGATACTTTGCTAAGGTGGTGGTACTGTGGCACTGGTGTCACAAGGTCCTAGTGGCTCTGTAATATACCATTAATTTCCCTTTGGAAGACTTCAAGTTTTCCATGGAAGCAATTGCATGGAAAGGAAGGTCAGTGACTTGTAGTGCAAGGAGGTGTGGCAGTTGGCACTCTGCATTAGGCAGGGTGTGATGCAAAGTAAAAGACTGATGCAAGGTAAAAGGTGAGTTGTTACAAGGAGCAAAACTAATTTATAAATGGTTAAAGTTCCAACAAGAAAATGTTAAAATATTACAAAGGAGTGACAGTAAGGGAAATGTCCTGGCATCCTACTCTGGTTTGGGTGCCAAATTACTTGATTAAAGTGGAGCACTGTTCCATATGGGCATGACTGCCAGGGGAGCTTGGTGGCTTTAGTAGGCTACCTGGATGCTCTGTGCCACTGCTGACTGTTCTTCCTCCAACTTCTTTTAGGTTAATGGTTCGATGAAGGAGGCGTCGGTGGAATTGTCTGGGGAAGGCACTGGAGTGCTACCTACTCCAGCTGCTGTGACAACTGAAGCAAGGGCGGTGCCAACAGTTTCTACCATTTGCTGTCGCAGTTCCTTGAACTCTGAGATGTTAGAGAATTGTCCACCAAAATCGTATCTTCTGAAGACTGTGCAGGAGAGTAAGAAGTAGTTGTGGGTACGAGAGATTCACAGGTTACAATGACCAACTTAGGCACAGGTTGCGAGGCCAAGCCAGGAGGTGAGCTTCCACTGTGGTCAGGAGAATCTGGAAGGGACCTGGGTAAACTTCAGGTTGGCTCTCTTACCGACACTGGTAGTGGGGCCAAGCTGGGAGAAGAAAGGTGGGCAAGACTGGGATCTCCTGAAGGGAGATCTAGGGTGTGCTCTGGCGCTGGCACTAAGGCAGGGCCAGGCACAGGAATTAAATTTGGGAATGGATCAATGTTCGGGACGGACGGAGACTGGCACCGCTTAGGGTGCTCAAGTGGCCCTGGCAGGGATTTTGAGGCAGGTCTTAGAGGACTATTAGTGCTTGATAGAGACTCTGAGGGGGCAGTACCCCTGAGTTGGCTTGAGTTAGGTGGGGACAGAGAGTCCTGTTCCAGGAGGAGGTCATAGCCTCCAGGAAGGTACTTGGCTACTGCAAATGTGTGAGTCTTGGTTCTGTGGGGCCTGGTTACCCTCAAACGAACTTTT
>NC_089783.1:1185337-1222837 GCF_040412425.1 Macrobrachium rosenbergii | reverse complement strand
AGGCAAATAGGAAACAGTTACTTCTAAATATAAGCAATTAAATGCGAGAGAAACAATGTAGGTGGATTCTCAGCCAAGTGAGAAAATAAATATGCATAAAGTGCAATGAGAAAAGAATGTACTTATTTCAGAAGCACGATATTAAAACTTGGTAGCATATGACAAGTAGCCTACACACACAAAAAAAAAATTATTTTACCATGTATGGACAAAGTACTGCCAAGGATATCTCACGTGCTTAAGGGAAAAGGAAAAAAAATATTTAATGTAATCTGGAGACCTGATTAATCAGGAGTGGCATGTTTACTTTAGCGATCCCATGGGACAGGGGACACAGTTCTGCATGTGCCCATGAAGAGAAACAACAAACAGCGAGCAAATACGACACAGTCTCGGCTTAGCTGACACCTGGCCGAACGAAGCTTTGCGCAAATTTTAATGCGACTGAACATTTTTGGAAGATTTCCCTCTCGCCTGGGGAAATGCATGAACAGGTGTTTCCTTTTTCTCACGTCCTGTTTACTGGAATTTGAATGGAATGGACTTTACCATGTGCGTTTCTCTTATAGAATAATTTAAACAAATGAAAGTACTGAAGAAGATTTTCGGCTTGCATGGCCTGAACAAACTTTTACGGATTTGTGAGATTTATTCGATAAGGAAGAATAATATATTTGTCTAGCGAATTCCTAACCTCTATGAGAGAGAGAGAGAGAGAGAGAGAGAGAGAGAGAGAGAGAGAGAGAGAGAGAGAGAGAGATCCTAACTCCTGTGATACAAAAGTTGCTGGACTGGGTTAGACTGCATGGGCTCTAATGTGTGCCTAACTAGGATTTCGGGACTTTCAAATTGTCCTTATCACGTGGACGGAGGAATAAGGGCACTATTCCTTTTATTAACTCTTCACTGAGTGTCGCTCCCTATCTTCCTAGTTTTAAAACATGCAGCCAACATGCGATAGCACAAAAATTTTGTGTCAAGGTTAATAACTCTCTCTCCTCTATAACTGGGATGCATGTATGTGTTCTAACAATTCCTAACTCTATTTCAGCCACGATTTTGTTCTTGCCTAACAAAAAATAAACATAATAACACGATACTTACTGTGGAAATGGGTGACTTGTGCGCTTATAGGGGAATTTACGCTAATTAAGAAGGTTTCTTTCTCCCCTCACATTCAGCTCGTAGCGGGGCTATTTAGCTGATAACTGCACATTGCAAAAGGGGTAAGGACTCAATCTGTTCCAGATTGCGAGATCTCAGGCAATTTGGTCGGCAATGTTGTAATTTTAAAGCTGAGGTCTTGCTAAATAAATGGGATATACTAGGATGATATGCAACTTACCTTAATTACCATAAAAATCTGGACTCTGGCCTTGAGGACATCTAAAATTATAAACATCAAAATATGGCTGAAGGCCTACTTCAAGAGGGGAGTGATTAGATCAACTCTGGGGTTTCACTTAATTCATTACATTTACAAAAGAAAACATATCAGAAGAGTGGTAGCATAATTCTGATGTAATGCGGCGAGAGGAGATGATGGGGAATTTCCTGGAGGGAATACAATGGGTTGCCCGCTTCAAAGGACGTTGAAAACGACGCAGTGGGGGCCACTATGAACACATGATAATACACAGATCCACAGCTAAATATTCCTAATCTGCAATTGAAACACTTGTGGTTACTCAACTGAAACTAGCACCGTAATGAAGGAATAAAGGTCTCAAGATGGCGTACATAGGGATGAGTCCCGCTAGTTCAAAACAATTTCAAAACAACCGCTCGGCGGAGGAATACAAAAAAAGAATGGCAGGTGTTTGTCCCAAGTCAATTTACACAAAGCACTCGAATTCCTCCCACAACGCACTAAGCAAATGCAGGCATCCAGATTTACTCTAAATATCCCAACACTTTAAAGGATTTTATGTTACGGATGGAAAACGAAAATACTAGGTGTCTTTTGTGTCTTTTGTTAACGTATTTTCCGCGTGGAAATTAAACGAGAATTATCCCTGCCATCTGACCCGCGTAAATTCACGTTACTGAAAGGTACATTTTATGGTAAAATTAAGTATTTCCATTCGTTTACTCTTTCAATGACACGATGTTTCAAAATGATTCCCGCCATATGAACACAATATCGATCGGAATTGCCGAATCGCGCTTACTACTTTGTGAAAATGAAATGAACTTCTCAAATTTGGTCTTTAGGATACGTGATTGGACGACTTGACTCGTTACAAGAAACCAATACCCTGCATTGTCCCTTGGCCGAGGAAACTAGCAAAATATTAACACATACGGCGACTCGGCCTACGACCTTCACTGGAATGCACCCATGATATCCGAACACGGTAAAAATGCTCTTTCTTAAGATGTTATAAATTGTGAATTGCTCTGCCTCCAATGCACACTTTTCCCTATACCTACGCTAATTCTTAATTATACCTGGTATTCTAACTATTCTTATTATTATTATTATGCCTTGTGCTGTCTCCTTGTTTGGGAGAGTAAAATTAAATGAGATATCTGACTTTTCTCTTTGGAATTTTCTTTTCTCCAGATTCTTTCTCTAAAATTTACTTAGATCCTATGCAAGCTAGCCAATGTTACGTGTGAGGGCTTGGCTGATGAGTTTATTACTTGATTTAAGTAATTTATAAGGCCCTGTGTGCCAAGGGCACACGTAACCTGTCAATGAAGCTTCAAATTGACCTCAAAGACAGCTGTTTAAACAATCAAGATCGCCAGTCGAGGGAAATCAACCTCAACACAAAGAATATACCATTAACTAAGGAAATTACGATAAACGTCGCCCGACTTCAGATGCAGTCAATCTCTATTCGTTAATATAGTATTAAAAACACAACGGCTCTTCCGAACAATGGATTCGGGGCACAAGGCTGCATAAAGAATTTGAAATAACTTGCTCAACCTTCCCTAATTCCTAGTTGTTTCACTGGAATAATTGGAGGACGCTAAACAATAAAAAGTATACTTAATCTAGACTTTGTAAAAGCAAGATGCTTGGGTGATTAAATAATTAGGGTGGCGGAAGGACGAAACAAGGAAACGGGAAATACAGAAAAAGGGGCTAGTAACTGACAAAGTTTTGAACAAAACACAGACTTTACCTTGGACGAATAGTTGCTGCACATACAATGGACGATTGGAAGTTCTGGGAAGAATTCGCCACTTCACTAGTAACATAGACTATAGACAAAGAATAAGGAGCTGAGACGCATAGGGCATGCATCCGTGACGGCAGGCTGGTTCTCTCTCTCTCTCTGTCCTCGTTGGGGCGCAGATACAAGCGATGCCCCATGCCCTCAGGATCTGAAATCTTGTCAAAACATATGTTGAACAGAACAGATAAAAAAAAAAGCGTAAGGCCACCTATCATGAGGTTGATTATGAAAATTTGCCTATGGGGGTTAAATCCCTAATGCTACTGAGTTCTTGCTACGAACGAACGTTAAAAGTTTGAACTGTCTCCGCAACCCTGGGGGACAAAGACTTTTCCCTGTCTTGGTCAGTCTGATTAATATTACTACAAATAAATACATCGAGGGCGAACAGCAGAAATATTTATTTATATATATATATATATATATATATATATATATATATATATATATATATATATATATATATAAATATATATATATATATATATATATATATATATATATATATATATATATATATATATATATATATATATATATATGTATGCATGCATGCATGATTGCATATACATACATACATGCCTACATATTCGTGTAACGCAGAGAAAGGATTAAATCATAAATTCCTAGGAACCCAGTGGATCAAACTTAACAGGTTTTAGGCTAAAAGGCCATTTTGCCTCGGACCGGTTGTATTCCACAAATCTCTGCCGATAAAGCCATTTCCATGAAGGCAAAGCTACAAAAACATTTGTTTTAAAAAAATCGCCTTAAACTTTTACGATTTCCACTCTCTCTCTTCTTCCGGTCTCGATGTACATCTATTTACTCAGGTCTTTCGTCTGGGCAGTGTTTTACAAGTTAGTGGAATAGTGAAACAATTACTATAATGCACGGACTATAAGGATAGGAATCCATTATATAAAGTAAGCGTTAATATACGAGCTACCATCTCATTTGTGCAGATGATTCATTATATGAAGTTCTCATTTTATCGTTATTATTCACCATGATTTTTCATAAATAATTTCAAGAAAATTTCATCATCATCAAGTTTTATTTTCTCCAGTAATAAGAAATTTAAAGTATTGTACGAACATGGGGTAATATAACTATCAATAAAGATCTGATGGCTATTAACCCTTGTAAAAGTGATACACCTACATTTCTGAAGTCAACATAAACCTGTAGTAATGAAATATCAAGAATTGATTTCATATGTTGAAAGAAAAAATCTTGTAATTGGTATAAATTACGTAATTTAAGTTGTCATGAAAGACTGAAACTTCCTAACCATTTAGCACTTTCTTCTCATCCCCCGAATGTGCAAGTGTTACATTATTCTAAGTTCTAACGGAAAATTTTGAAATGACGGTTGAACAAAACATGTTTTGCATAGTGAAGGTAGCTAAAAGTAGGGAGTTGTGAAAACTATAAATAGACTGAAATAAAATTAAAACAAAAAATTCTTTCAGGGAAAATAATAAGCTGAAAGAATAAAATCCATATTATGGAAATTTAATTAATAAAATAATCTCATGTATAAGGCTGAAAAATAATTATGAAGAAGAAATAATAAAAAAAGGTAATAGAACTGGGTAAGAAACGCGAGGATAACATATAAAGCAAAAGTACTATTGAAAGAAATCGCTGCATCAGCTGCGTTTATCTTGTATAGAGTCTTCTCTATTTGCCTTATAATAGATTTCTCGCTGATACTACAACTGGCGAGTGACGCCCCAATGTGATTCATCAGGAGGACTTAAATTTCCAGTAATTTCCGTATATTTCTATTAAGAGTAAGTCATATTCGGTGAGCATAGTCCGTAGGGTTTTACACACGTGGAGAGAAAGGTATCGAATTTGGATACAGGTCAAAATCTTGAAGTGGCCCACTTTTCTCCTGGATTCTTCCGAGTATGATCACGGCAGTGGTTCGGAGTAGACTGGTGGTGCTAGAGGGATCCACTCTATAAATAGTCGTAGGTCAGCAGGGAGTATTCTCTTGCTGATTTGTCCCTGGTTGGTGACACAAAGCAGCTTCCTATTGGCTGGAGAAAGTTTTTCTCAAGTCCTTTCTCGGCGCTGTCGCAGCCTAGCAGACCGTCGAGGCAGGGGCGTGATGTCGCTGGGTGGTGCGTGACGTTGCGTGACGTCACGGCGGCTCGAATTTTCGTTGGCTGTTGGGTTGTTCATATCTTGGGCCGGGGGTGTCGTTCGGTCTGGTATTATTGTCGTGTCCTGGTATATGTCTTCTTAAGCTGGTGGGGAGGAAAAGCACTTCCTGCGTTGTGTTGAGTGAGGGCTTCTCTTGTTGAATAAGTAGCACCTCTAGTAGTTGTAGACATAGCTGGTCAGGGGCCCTCCCTGTTATCCTGGTGTTTTTAATAATATCGTCTCGGGAGATGGCTTCCTGGTGTGCGGTCCTGGTGTGGTTCCTAATAGCTCCTTCCTGCTCATGGCATGAAATTCTCTTGGACAGCTTCATGGTAGTCATTCCAATGTAAGAGCATCTGGGAGACGAGGTCAAGCTCATGGTGAATATCCTGCCAGGATGAACAGTGGGTGAGGGCCCTCCTAACGTAGGCCCTGGCTGTGGTGTTCTTGAACCTTGCGGGACACTCGCTGTTGCCATTCAGGAACAGGCCTAAGTTCGTTTGCATCGTGTAGACTGAAGTTTTTAGACCATATTCAGTTTTGGAGACGAGGACGTTGAGGAAGAGAAGCTAGCCATTGTTGCTAAGTTCAGTGGTGTAATTCAATGAACTGTACCATTGGAACATATGCCGAGCAGCGTTAACCTCATACTCATCATCTGCTTGTACAAAAATGTTCTCAATATATCTTGCATATTTACGGGGTCTTCTTATATGTGAGAAGACTCCCTCCTCCACCATGCCCATATAAAAGTTCAAGAAAAGGACACCAAGCGGGGGGACCACAGTCAGGGCCTACGTTAGGAGGGCCCTCACCCACTGTTCATTCTGGCAGGATACTCACCATGAGCTTGACTCAGTCTCCCAAATGCACGTGAATAATGGGTACTCAAACCACCAAATCAATAAGGAGGTTTGCAAAGCACTGGATCGGTGGTACAACGAGAATGAGAGACCACAGCCACATCCCCATGAGAAAATCCAGCTGTATTATAAGGCAAGAATGCACTCACATTAGCGTGAGGATGAAAATGCACTAAAGAAAATTATCTTGGAGAATGTGACCTGCATTGAAGCCGACAAAGAACTCGAACTTGTCATCTACTACCAAAATCACCATACAAGGGACCTAATCATGCAGAACAATCTGACCCCGCCACTAAGAGATCCCTTGAAGCAGGAGAATGTAATCTACCAATTTTCATGCCCTGCCCGTGTATGCCCCAGCTCCTACATTGGAATGACTACCATGAAGCTGTACAAGAGAGTTTCATGCCATACTCAGGAAGGAGCTATTAGGAACCACACCAGGTCCGCACAGCAGGAAGCCATCTCCAGAGACGATGTTATTAAAAACAGCAGGATAATAGGGAGGGCCCCTCACCAGCGATGTCTACAACTGCCAGAGGCGCTCCTTATTCAACAAAAGAAGCCCTCACTCAACACAATGCAGGAATTGCTTTTCCTCCCCACCACCTTAAGAAGAAATATACCAAGACACGACAATAATACCAGACCAAACAACACCCCTGGCCCAAGAATACCTGATGATATGAACAACCCAGCAGCCAATGAAAATTTAAGCCGCCGTGACCTTGCACCAAAGTCGCATGAGTCAGCATGACTGATCTACAAAATCGAATGTCCGCCATCCCCCATAGACAGGAAAGGAGGGGTGGAGATGGGGAGGACAGGAAAGTGGGTTGAGGGAGGGATGAGGAGGGGAAGGAAAGGGAGAGATGGGATGGGGATAAAGGACGTTCAAATGTATAGTTTGGCTATGCTTAACAACACCATGTAAGTCAAGAGTAAACGCCTTAACTAAAAGCACTTGACAATGCTCTGTAGTATGGGAAAAGGTGCCATTTGGTGTCCTGGCGTCCTGAACATTTGGTGTCCTCAGGAAAGGGTGTCATTTGGCGTCCTCAATTATTATTTATTTTATTTTTATATTTTCGCTGAAGAAAATAACATGCATTTTTATTTTTATATTTTTGCTGAAGAAAATAACATGTATATATAAAAAAATTATGTATTAAGTAGGGGAAAAGGCCCCCGAACTGATATGAGAGAGACCCACTGTGTTACTCATCAACTGCCGCATGACTTATGAGTTGAATCAATATAAACTATCTGTTATTAATCCCACTTTATCGATAAGAGTCTGATTAGGAGGAGGAGACACCTTGCCGAACTGATCTGAACTGATATTAGAGAAACCCACTGCGTGACTCAACAACAGCTGTGTGACAGATAAGAGCTGAACCGTTATAAACTAACTGTTATTAATCCCACTCTATCGATAAGAGTCTGATTAGGTATCCGCTGCTGATATGATTTAGACCCACTGCGTGACTCATGAACAGGTGTATCACTGATAAGAGTTGAAGCGTTATAAATTATCTGTTATTAATCCCACTCTATCAATATGAGTCTGATTAGGTATCTGCTACTGATATGATTTAGGCCCACTGTGTGACTCATGAACAGCTATATGACTTCATACAGACATTACAATTAGGTATCTGTTACTGATATGATTTAGGCCCACTGTGTGACTCGTGAACAGCTATATGACTTCATACAGACATTACAATGTACAGCTCTCTGAGATATACAGCTCTAACTCTCCATCCGATTGTTAAAAGTCACACAATTTAACACGCTCTCGATTACTCTCACTGTCAGTGTCACTTAACCTATGTATGGGATAACAAAAAGCGATTCTACCTATCCACTCATTTTATTAGATAAAGCGGTATACATTAACAAGTACATGAACCTGGGGGTTCTTCCGACCAACATTCCAGTACATTACCACCACGAGTTGTTATAACTAACCTTAAACCTCTAAATAATTTTACAATGGATAACCATAGGCTTCCAAATCTAGTATTCCGTACAGCCTGACTTTCCTCCCCCTCCCCCTTCTTCTCCCCCTCTTCCGTTAGTGTTCTGCGTAGAAGAACTCGTCTTCCTCCTCCTCCTCCTTGACCATTCATCCTAAGGAAGAAAAATAAAATGTCTTAGAAAAACCGAACGTCTGCAAAATTAATTATGTCATGTATATTACCAACGTTTTTTAAAAATGGAATTAATCATTACCCTTTATTTAAAGAACGCACGCACTCCTTGTATGTAAGAGCTCGTTTAACGCCCGAACTCCAGTGTGAACACCGCACCCTCTTGAAAAATTTGAAATAGTATTCCATCACCCACCTGTCATTACTTTTCAAACGACTCGGGGAGAAGAAGACACTCATTAACGACAAAACCGATTTTAACCCTCTATGACTCGTACAGTGAACGAAGAAAACGCAGTAAAGACCACACTTGTAAGAATTATCGGGCTGTATCTGCCTTACGGACTGGTGAAGGGTAAAATCTGAATGCGCATCGAGAAAAGATGAGAAGCTACCCGAATAAATTTGCAGGTTTATACCATAACTGTCAAAAAAGTAGAGTGTATCCCTAGGTGAACATTCTATATAAAAACACACCCAATGTCCAACAAGGTCAATACTAGAAGTTGAAGGTAGAGTATTAGATATAAAAACTAGAGGTTTAATTCTATTCGCGGGTATTTTAAATGCCCCCACTTCATCCGAAGCGAACACACCTAAATATTTAATAAGACTCCCTAGCGAACCCTGTAAAACTGTCTCGATTTCTTTTGCATCCATCACACCTAGCCTCTAACATCGCACTGAATGACTCTATCCGAATCAATGGTTAAAATACCTTTCGTGTCACCGAACAGTAAAATCATGCAAGGGTGTGGTGCAACCGTGCCCAGCTTTATGGATACTCTCAAACTAGCCGAAATTTCAACGGGCATGGAATCTTCCACCTCTTCCATAACGAAGCTATAACAATAGATGGCTCTCCCATTTTTAAAACTATTATAGGTTATGAGGTTATCATGTCCCCCTCCTATCAACTTTTGAGTATCGTAATATAATTGCATGATAGTATTAGGAAAATTACAGTTGATGTGATACACCATATTCCCATTAACTGTGATGTGCACATTATTCAAGTCATAAGCTCCGAAATATAAACTATTTGCCGCGTAATTCCCTGAAAATGGTTGCATGCTTATCATGGCCAGTGTAATCTTTTCAGGTATACAGGTATTGAAAGGTTGATCAATTAAAATGGAATCCTCGTTCTGCCCTATAACATATGTTTTATATAAAGTCTTATCAAATATATATTGTATCGGGTTAACTGCTAGAGCGGTGTTTAAAGCGGACATGTGTTATAATGAGGGGTAACCCGATCAATCCACAACGTGGCCTTTTCTATATTCAAATCATTTAAGTGTCCGTCTGTGTGTGCACCCATTACCCAGTTGTTATTCGCCATTTCGAGTCTTATTCTCAAATCCACGGAATCCAGCAAATACATGCCTGTACTCGCCAGACCTATAAGGAGTGGAAAGTACATGTGAATTCCCCCTGCCTTAATGGAGCTCAACATCCGAGATTCCCACCTACTCAGCTGTCCGAAAGAAGCGGCAGTGTAGGTCTGTGTAACACCATACGTAACGTTAAAGTCATCATGGAAAAACCCACTTATACCAACAGTCGGAAGTGCGCTGGTTTTAACGCTCTTGAGCATTTTTATGTGTGATTGATAGTTAAAAACAGGACACGATTCCACCAACTTTTCATTCAAGAAAACAGAGATGGATTTAAAAAGCATATTACTTATACCATTAACCAGCGCAATGTGTGCATCGTCTGCTAGCTGCACGCCGGCCCTGGCCACTGTAATGTATAATTCCAAAGCTATACTCGATAAATCCAAGAAGGAAGTGGTAATACCATTAATACGAAACTCGATATAGTTGTCAGTTAGGATTCGATTTACTGAATTGTTACTCGGTGTGAAATCCAACCTTTCCTTCGAATTAATCAAGCTTTCTATAATCCTACGTCTGTTCACATTCAGGAACAATTCTGAGATACCCGCGATATAGGAGGAGACAGGAACCTTGTTTCCCGTCCCAGGCACAGGCACGTTAGGAACAGTGCTCGCCATTCCTGAAAAAAAAAAAAAATGCAAGAGGAGAGAGAATGTGTGCATGCACGCCAATGGGCAAAAGGTTAATGAATTAAAGATCATACAAATCCTTTTTATATTTACTTCTCGATTTAAGCCTTCGATTCATCATTCTCTTCTTCTTCTTATTCTTCTTCTTATTCCCTCTCATCGCGGCTGAGCTAGGGAGTGTACGACGTACTCCACCTCCCACCTTTTTCCTGGCAACCCTCCCACTTCCATTTAAAATCCGTCAGCCCGTGCTTTTGAGAGCTGTCACTACATGTCTTTTTAAAGATTCCCACAAAGGCAACTGATCATTCACTGCATCGGAAAGCACCGATCTGCCAAACTCTTTAACAGAAAGTTTAGCAACATTCAACAAAAAAGGGAGTACCCTACGTGCAATGCTGGCAATTGCCGAAAATACACCCCCGTCCCTCCTATGGCTCGGATAGAAAACTGAAATGTCTTCTAAAACCCCTCCCTTCCTTAAAGGTTCGGACAGGAATAATGTTTTAAATTCCACCTCAGAGGGTGGAGTGAAGACAACCCTCATACCTGTTAACTAAAAAAAAAAAAAACTTTCAATCTCCTCCCCTGTTTTTTGTTAAGCAGAGCGTGCGTTTGAACGTTCCTAATTACGCGATGTTGCGAAAGTAAATAATGAAAAACACTGAAAAGAAGGTGCTTTATACGTACCTCTCTATCTGGGTCTTATATGGAGCACGCAGGTGACACTCGAACCACTATTGAAATGGACACGCCTCCCATTCTGGTCTGTGATAACGATCGAAATCTGTTCCAGGATGTTTGTGTTCAATGCTTTGTATACCGTATTGTGTATCCCCTTCCCTTTACCACTCTCTAATGTGAAACAATCCTATATACTTACTAGTTCACCTCCAAAAACAGTCGGTTGAACGATATCTGTGTACACGTACATATAATCTACACCATTATTATCCGGTAAGGGATCGTCAGAGAGGTGCACATTCAATGCCTCGAGGCCGGAAACTTCGTACACTGTATTATTTTTAAAACCTAACAACCTGGCAGCTTTATCGCTGAATTTGACAGTCACACTTCTAATATCCCCCGCCTTAATGTTCCTCCTTCTCCTAACATGAGGGATGATAACTCTCCTGCTATCTTCATCCCAACTGAATATATCATTGCTGTTGAAAACGTTTATATATTCAGTGTCAAAATTGACTTTTAAATGTTCAAAAACATCATTGTTAAGTGTCCTCCCCAACCTTTTCATATCCCCCGCTAACATAGCTGTCGTTGGTCTATAGCTGTAGGCATGCTTATCGTTTTTACCACGATCAGTAACAAAGTAGAGGGTGAATTCTTCATCTCTCGATAATACAGCGTAATAAACGCCCGGAAACATGATCGAAGCGAGACCTGCTTCATTTTCGCTACCATTCGGCAGGAACATAGGAGTGGGTAACCTGTTCACAAACCCTGATGGGGAGTTATTTTCATACTTGTCCAGGCTGCCGAGACTGCTCGCATATATAATGTGTTCGCCCGCCATACTGATAATGTACTGCGCACAAATTCCTTCATCTAGGTCTTAAATGAAGGGTGCATGACTCGGTTTTACCTGTAATAAACTTGACGTCTTCCCCCTTCTGATTCGTTACATCAAGCGCGATGTAATCCACAGCATTTACTGTTAAAGGTTTATAAACAGCATTATGTACACCTCTACTCGGTGCACATTCCAACGCGAAAAAATCCAGGATGTTTACAGTTTTATCACCCAGCGATGAAGGTTGAATAATGTTGGAATATAAGTACAAACAGTCAATACTGTGATTGTCGAGATAAGAAATTCTGGAGTGATGATTTCTCATTGCCCCTGAACCATAAATCGCGTATGTCAATTCTGTGTTAAACCCTAATACTCGCGCTGCTCAACACTAAACTTTACAGTGACTGAAACAATTCCTTCTACTTTCGCCACCTCGGCATTCATGTATGCGAGACTCATCCGCTTCAAATCATCGTTCCATGAAAATAATCCTTCCCTTCGCATAACACCTCGAATGTATGTACCGTAAAATATTTCCAAATGTTCTGTAATGTCCGTATTGAGTGCTCTGGTCAATCTATTCATATCTCCCGCTAATAATCCAACGGCAGGAACATACGTGAAACCATACGAGCGAGGTGCCAAAAACTGATTTAAGGTTGCTTTAAAATGAATTGTGAAATCTCTATCTTCAGGTGTGACAGCGTAGTATTCATTTGGGAGTGTAACCCCTATAACACCCATTTCATATTCCACCTCTTTTGATAGAGTTATGGAGTGGACAATTTGTTTGTAAATTTACAGGGCTGGTTTTCGGGAAATAAATCCAGACACAACCCGCTATTCACATATACAATGTAATCGCTACACATGTTGAATGTGCAATGCTGGTAATACACACGATTGCATACATATATATACCTAGCAACATAGAATGGATGAATAAAAAATTATGTATAAAAGAAAAAAAGTTTTATTATACAAATTGTTGGAACATACATACATACAGATATACACATATTAAAATACACAAATTAAATTACAGACTTTAGTAATAATTTTTACATTGGTGTGTCACACAGCTTGCCACGTTGAATGCCAAAGTTTAATTTCTCCGCGTTCACAATTTCCAAACGTTTCAGTTTGGAAGAGACATCCATGTTTTGTTCAACCCCCAAACATAATTTCTCCGCGTCCATTATTTCCAAACGTTTCAATTTGGATGATGCGTCTTTCAACTTCACATCGTCCACACACCTCTCTTCAAGGTGTGATAAAACAATTTCCGTGATAGCTATGCAAGTGACTTTTCCGTGTCGTTTCATCTCCTCACCAAAGGAGACAATCGCAGGCAGGTAATGGTTTAACCAATCACAGTTCACGCGACCACTTAGTCCTATCACCGCAGCAAATAGAATATATTTCACATCTTCAAACGACGCTTTCATTAACGGCGATTTCAAACTCTTCAATGATGCGTAGAAGTGATTGTATCTCATTTCTCTCGTGTCGTTTCGCAAGCTTTCTGCATGGTCTTCATCCCTGGAATACATTATACTCGTTTTGGTGAATTCGTTCTCTTCCACAGAAGCGCCAATTCCATATTGGGTTAACAACGTAGCAATGACGAGTAGGTCGGGTTCTTCCGCATCGAGTGTACTCTCCACCTCGGGTACTCTCAAAATGGCGTACCTTCTATCCCGTGGTGGCGGAATGCAGTGTAACTCGTCCCAGCTCTGTTGTAACGGAGACCTGCAACGTCGGCGTAGGGGTAAACTCTCACAATGTCTTGAGCAATGCCATAATTCCGGCACGTTACACAGTTAGTAGCTAAAACCAGGCAACACTCCTTCTTCTTGAACTTGGTCACGGATAATCTCCCGAAAACCAACTTGCAAGGTGACGAAGCCATCTCTGAACTGTGAAAATTGGAAGGGTGTACACGTTAACGCTACACGAGCTGGAATACTAATGCCTCCATAAACTCTTTCAATTTTCCACACCCCTTCGTCTTCTCCTCTGTGATTCATCAAGCTAGGCTCTGCCCCCACCCTCTTGATTGAACAGGTTCATCTCCAAGCCCACCCCCATGATCGAACATGATTGAATAATTTGAACAGTCGAGATAATGATATTGAACGGGTCTTGAAAAAACTGCTGCTGCGGGATTGAAACATTAATTTCTTGACTCGACTCATCAATTGGTTCGCCTTTTTCTTCGCCACCTTGTTTTCATTATTCTCCTCCCTCCTCCTCCTCCTCCTCCCCCCCTCCTTTCCTAGGTGATTGAGCCATGCTTCTATGTGTTTTTATAGCTGCGAGTTTCTCACCATCTGATCTCTAATACCACCCCGATATAGTTATAACTGGGTACATTGTTATTATCTGTCTTCTTATTCGCTTGAAATTCTCTTGCCACATCTAAAATGTTATATCCCATAAGCGGGTGGGACAAGTCCCCTTCTTCATTCCATTCAATCGCACCTGAATTTTGCAAGTGGTTAACCAAGGCAGTCACATATGGTATTTGGTGATCTTTGAATAATATAGGAATAACACCATTTACGTCAGGATTAACTCTTTTGCGGGTAACTCCGCGGTTGAGCACATTTAGAATTGGCTGTTCTCCCCTCTTCACACGATCGTCCTCGATAGGAGGTGTAGGAGGTGGAGGTGTAACTGTTTTGGCATTTGCTGGAAAATTCACATTTCTCTGCACATTAAGAGGAATGTGTGCGACACCCGCCCCTGCATTAACCCACCCTCCCCCTCCTCCTCCTCCCCCACCAGCGCCGTCGGCATTGATGTTAACGTTATTACTATGGTTATTAACATTATTGCTGTTGACGCATGTTTCCCGACCTTTTGTCAAACTCTCATATGTGATAACTGGTAGAACATAGAATTCCTTCACTTTGTTTTATTTTCTTTTTATTTTTTTCCTATTTTAAAAAAAGACTGCCTATCAAACTAGCCGCTAAAGGAAGTAATACGGACAGAATGGCCCACCTTTGCAACTCTTCAATATTTTTTTCTTCTTCGTTAATGACGTAGATTTCAGGGATATTTGACGGATCTCTCTCTTACACCTTCCGAGTTTTTTAATAAATGTTTTTTCTCTGGTCAGATTACCACGAAGAAAATTTCTGAAAATTTCAGATATGGTGGCGATAAATGCTTTGCTTAATGTTGTAATTACTCTACTCCTCTCGGAGGGGGATAAACGAGAGATGAATAAAATAAAATATTTTTTTTTATGTATTAAAACCTCCTTTTTACAACTCATGTCCTCACAATTTGCGATTCGTCAACCCATGAATTAAATTGTGCAGGATAACCCTTCCGATTGACATAATACTGCATTTTGCTGCCTCTCCTCCTCCTGTCTAAGATGGTGATGTCATAGGTTTCGGGTAATTCGGTAGGTATTAATTCTTCTCTGTAGAATGTGCCTTTTATTTCTTCTCCCGCTAAATCTTCTAAGATGTAAACTGTGGGATTTTGCAGAGTGACGAGCTTCTTGATTTTAAAAATTTCTAGAGTGTTTTGAACAGTATACCCCCTCCTGAAAACTGCATTCCGGCGTTTGTCAGCTATACGTACGGTGTCTCCAACGTTCAAGGATGAAGTGACGCGATTCGTTGTGGGAAAAGCGTTTTTATACATTCTCGAGAATTGATTTTTAATGTCCGCTTCGCTTCTCATAGCATGCACCTCCTCGGGCGTGCGCCCCTGCCCCAAACTCTTGTGCGGTGGTTGTTATAACTATTAACTATGTCTCGCAGAACATCGATATATTTCAACGTGTTGTTGTGTGTGAGGTATCTGTACATGCGGTTTTTAATAGTTCTTATCACCCTTCCAGCTATAGAAGCTTTAATTTCCCGCGAATAGATGCTATATAACATTACATTTTTACTTTTCAGATAATTCCTTACATGCTGGTTAATAAATTCCCTACCTTCATCACTGTTCAGGCGAGACAGACCTGAAAAATCTGTAGATTCTATAATCGTTTTCAGCGAATTGCACACAGTAAGGCCATCCCTCTTTTTCAAGGGGAGAATGCGTAAAAACCTCGAAAATTGATCAATGAAAATTAGAAGACATTTATAACCTTCATTGTGTCGAGCCAGTTTCGACATGTCTGCCAAATCCGTGCTGGCTGCTGCTCAAGGTTTAGTTGATATGATTTTCCTTCAAAGGAAATGTTTGCGCGTGCTCTTGTGCAAGGTATATGAAGGTTGACTCTTTAAAAATTTAACGACGTCCGCTCTAGTCACGTTTTTGTCTACTTTCCTCGCTGCTTTGAGTAGTGCATTCACACCGCTGAAACATGATGGTTGTGTCACATTGCCATATAAATCCCTAAGCAGTCGTAACTGTTCTTCAGTCATATTTGTACGCGATTTGATATTCGGTCTCTCTGAGAACATTCGTTCTGAGCTGCAACAATTCAGGTATTGACGGTGCGAAGTCTACTAATAGATAACCGTATCGGTTATGCGTTAAAGCTTTTTTGTTTATGTCAGAAAACTCCACACCTCTCCGCCGACCAAACAATTGCCTGCCCAAAGTTTCAGTTTGACCAATGTCACGATTCTTCATGAGGATGTAATGGGAGCAATTGAGACTGATGCTCCTACTGAATTTACCCGAGTGGAACACGTTCTGAGTTATGAAGATCACCGATATATTCCAATGCCGTCCGGCGGTGAATGCTTGGGTCACGAATTTATTGTCACTAGCTTCGAGAAAACAATCATAAAGTACAAATAACAGTCCTTTACTACCACCCTCCACTCCTCTTTCCGTGTAATCGAAAGGGTTCAATATCTCTTTGGATTTCTTTAATTTGGTGCTTATGGTGTGATGACTTTCCAGAGGGTGTTCACTCACCCCGCAATATAAAATACAGTGAAAGTTAGCCTCATACATTTCTATTATGTTTTGACACAACACAGATTTGCCATCATTGCTGAAACCTGCTATGATAATCCGCGCAGGAACAGCGAAAAGGTTTAAGATTTTTCCTTGGAAAGGACCAGCTTCCATGTTTAAAGTTCAAGTTGTACTGAGAGGATGCGATGATCTGCGTGTTGTTATATATTAAGGTGAAGGTTGTAGAGAAAAATTAAGGTTGTAGAAAAAATTAATTTTAATAAATAACGTTTTTTATTGACATATGAATATATTACAGGGCATATACATGGGTATATGTTTTAGCTGGTAATGGTTATATACAAGCGAGCATTTTAGTTTGAATGTTACCAACGTTATTGAAGTTATAAATCACTTTCGGTGCTAATAACCTGGAATTCACAGGATTTTTCCCTAACATTTCCTGATATTAGCAGTTATGACATGGACCATGGACGGATAGTCTCTTGTTTGTAACTTTGTCATAAATTGTATTTCAACAGAGATTTCTCTCATTCACAAGAGATCCGTGATCCCCTTTTCCTACCGAGAGCAACCAGATTTGTTGAACAGCAGCACCAATGTACGGTAAATATGAGTCACTGTCGAACTTCCCAGTTCCAGAGGTCCTTTACTCCTCACACCGTTGGACTGTGGAACAGGGAGCCTCCCTGCGGATATCGCGCAATTTGAACTTCAAAAGTTCAAGCTAAGATGCAATACATTACCACCCTAATTCCATTCTCCTTGCATTTTAATAGTTTACTTATATTTTTATCTGTGTGTTTAATTTGTAAATTTATCTCTTCTTTTTTTAATAAGTGAGATCTCTTATGTTTGTATTTCCCTTTACCTCCTCTTTCTTACTTCTAATGAGCGACATATTCTTTGGAGGCTTGAATTTCAAGCCACTGGCCCCTTAGGGATTATTCCATATGAACAGCTTTCATCTTCTGAATAATAATAATAATAATAATAATAATAATAATAATAATAATAATAATAATAATAATAATAATAATAATAATAATAATAATCAATTGCAATTCAGAATTCACACCTTTGGCCTTCCAATATCCTCTTGAATAAAGATAGGAAACATCTTATTGCTTTGAATATTTCAAGGTAACGTCAATATTTAAAAAAAAATCTTGAGGACAAGCAATACAATCAGTATGTTATGAGGTTCATCTTCTTAAACCTATTATACTAACTTGATAATAACTGGAACAATCTGAAATTATGGAAAATATTTTGCATTTATGCATTTAGATATGTAACTACTTTCAGTACAGTCCAATCAGTAATACTCTTTTAATGAGAAGTTGAAGACAATCATTCTACTTATTATATGTGATTTGGTTCTAATTCTGCTATTTTACATGTTTTCATACTTGATAATTCACATTGAATTCCAGACTGTTCTCATTAAGCGTACCATCAAATAATTTTGCAAGCTGTCGAAAAGAATGGCTGTCAATATGGGAAACTAATAATTTGTAACAATCATTAAAATCTCGAGAGAGATGTGTGCTATCGACTCAAAAATATGTCTGAAGTTTCTCTACCTATTCGTATAACCTGTTACTTATCTTGGCTGTGTTCCTGATGACAAAATTTCCTTTTAAATTCGTAAGCTAAGTGCCTACGCATGTTACTATCACACCTAAATACTTGTTAGATGCGTAAGTTACATTCATGCTAAACCCAGCATTCTTTCGACCTAATGGGCGATCCCACCGACCTAAATCCCTCTTGAGAAATCGAAGAACGATTTTGTCTTTCGTAATCAGACTTTGATCTGGTACATGTTTGCATATGGGTATACAATTCTCATTTCCCTTTAAATATTGTCCATTTACTAACTCCATGACTGCTGGTAATAGAGCATTAACTGATATACTCATTGTGCTTGAAGTGTTGCACCCATCGATATCTTTTCATATCCTCATAATCTACTACTTGTTATCAGTTCTACTTCTCGCTCCATTACTTATACCATGTCTAAGAAAGCATCACCTATAGTGCGGGAGGGCGGAATGAGGTGTGAAAAAATCGAAAAATATGAAAACCCCCATTTTGATACCTCTGGAAGAATACTCTCTCACGCGTTCAGCGGCGGGGCGCTGCCAGATGTACGGGGAAAATTTAAAGGCCCCTGGACGTATTTAAATGTCCGTTCATACGTATGCCACTCCTACTTTTATGGGAACAATGTTCGTTTTATTACTGCTATTCACTAAAAAATCAAGATACCTCAATACTTTTTTTTTTTTTTTTATCTGATCAGCATGTTCCGTACGATACATTGGGACGCATGAATACAGGCAACCTCTACCGCCTCACAGTCATGCCGCCGGCTAGTTAGTTTGCGTGGAACGGTTGTTTACAAATCGAGAATTTGCGATTTTATCGCAATTATATCGTGTCTGGGCATTACTGTGCAGTATATTTTTGTGATAATAATGCGTCCCACCGACCTTAAGCAGGCTCAGAGAGCTCGTGCTCGTGAACTAGCGCGGAAAAAGCTAAGGGAAAACAATATCTAAAACTTCTGTGGAAAGTATGGGTGCTGGGGAGGAGAGAGCGTGGGTGTTGGGGAGGGAGAAGCTCGTGGGTGTTGGGGAGGGAGAAGCACGTGCCCCCTGTTCAGCCACTGACTGAGAGACCTTTAATATTACGAAAACAAGTGAGATATGGAAAAAATATATACATTCCAACGAAGATGGAAATCATGAAAGTGACAGCATTCTGATGCTTTGTGAAAAAAAAAAGGTTAGAAAAACTTGCAGAAAAAATTGTGTAACAAACCGAAATGCAATTCAAAGTGCAAAGTTGATTTGAACAAAGTAGGTTGTGTGGTAGAAGTGGTTGTAAAATGTATGAAATGTGAAAGAATAATGTACGAAGATAAGCCTCAGACTGTAGGGGTTCCAGATTCAAAAGAAGTTTTGACTGACACTAATATGAGAATGGTTCTTTCAAGCATGTTGAATGATGGATGCGCCGGGTTAGAAGACAAATTGGTATCTTAAGGGCTTACCAAATAACTTCAGGTGTGTTTGCAAACTATCAGAACGCGATTTGTGATGCTGTTCATGGTAAATATAATGCCTTGAAAGATGCTACCATAGAAGGAGTGTTCAAATACTATAGTATTAGATTTAGGAGTGATGCCAGATGAAAATGGAATAATTGAAGGTGATGTCAGCTTCGATGCAACTTGGATGCAACTTGGATGACACGAGGTCACAAGTCACAATTTTTGTGGTAGAGGTGGACACTGGGACAGTACTGGATTTCGAAGTGTTGTGTTGTTATTTTTTTCAATAAAGCTAAAAGCAGGGAAAATTTCTTAAGAACAGTATGAAGCTAAGATTAAGAAACACAAAGATAGAAATCGGTGCAAGATAAATTAACCTGGCTCCTCTGGTGGAATGGACACCCATGCTGAACTTATAATGTGACAAAGATCGGAAGCAGTGAATAAAATGAGATATAAAAGTATGGTGAGTGATGGTGATTCGTGTACTTACAATTCATTGGTAAAGTTGAGTGATGGATCTGGTCCCCATGGTTCCAAATGCCCAGTCATAAAACTAGAATGTGTCAGCCATGTTGCAAAAAGATTAGGAGTAAGTCCAGTAAGGCGAAATTTGCCGGCTTATCCAAAGTTGAGTTTGCAGCAAGAGTTACTGTCAACCAGCATAACTTTGGTTATGGAAATGAACTTGTACTAAGTCAGCTTGGTCTTGGACAAACTGCTGAAGGGAAAAAGGTTCAAGAACATTTTGAAAAATAAAGACAAAGCCACGGTTCCCAACCACCTAAAAAGAAGAGGAAAACAGGAGGATCTGAAAAGGATTCTGTGCCAGGAGGACTCTAGGCAGTAAACCTGGCAACAATGAATCTGTGGCACCAGATGAGACCCTAAACTATGTATATATATATATATATAAACATAGATGGAAAACTCATGTCTATATATGAATATATATAGTAATAATATCCCCGTCTCCATGGGGAAGAGGGAGGGGACCAGGAGCCACACTGCGTTGACAAGTACTGCAAGGTAGGCAAGGTAGGCAGTATATTTAATTTTTTTTAAGTTTTTAAGCCAGAATGTGAAATATCTTCAGTAATATTTACTTGATGGGACCAATTTGCATTTTGATTGTATATTTAGATGCGATTTTCTCAATTTTTAAGATTTTTTTTAAGCCAGAATTTGAAATATCTTCAGTAATATTTTGGAAAAAGCTCTGGTAATTTTTCAGTTATTTTTTTATAACTTGGCCAATTTTTGTCTTAGAATTATGAAATTTTGGTTGACACATAACCTTCATGTGATAAAAGAACCCTGCAATTTTCATGAACATTCATACAAAAGGAACAAAGTTAGTGGTTAACCCTCATCCCTACCTTAATTAATGGAGATTCCGGTAAAGGGTGGAGAGTACAAACTAAAGAGGCTGAATTAACAGGTGCTGAGTATAAGATTTGCTTAACGATGCCAAGAGCACATAAGAATAGTTAATCGGCTGTCACCCAGTGGCAACGCTATGGGGGGCAGGAGGCCAGGCCCCCTTCCAGTCAGAAATTCCCTTTGCAGCTAAACTGTAACCCTTACTGTATTTGATACATTTGCATATAGTAAGAGTTGAAAATTAATTGAAAATTGAGCTCTGTAATTTCAAATACAGGTTTACTAATTACTAATACTATTATTTTCCTTCATTCACATGGATATGTACCGTACATTCGAGAATAGTATATTTTTCTAATTACAAAATTGGTACATTAGTTTTTCATTTTCTTTTGCCCCCCCACCCCCAAATATCTTGGCCCCACCTAGGCCCCAACTAATGGAATGCCAGCTACGACACTGCTGTCATCTGGGCAGACTTGAAATAATAGTTAGAGCACAAGAACATAAATAAGGAAATTTCTATCAATAAGGTTTTAAAATCTGTTGAAATAGCTGATTCGTAGACAAAAATTTCAGTATGCTTTCATTATCGAAGAATTGTTGCTAGTTTTCGCATAAGAATGATGTACATGGATATGACTCGCGATGTTATTGTAATAACTACATATTTTAAGTAGTCAGTAGGTTTTAAAAGTCTTAGTCAAAACAGCTGTTTGTAAAACTAAGTATAATCGAACAAAGACATTGTTTGTTCTGTTTATTTTACATGGCGGGTTATAAAATTGTATCCACAGTTAATTTTGACATTATTTTACTCGTATAACCTAAATCAATACGCAAGGTGAAATTCGACCAATATCTACTTTATAAAAATGTACATAAAAAGCTTTTCAATTACTATCAGGCAAGTGTTATGATTAGCATAAACAAGTTATTATATAAAATAATTTTATACTATTCAACTCCCTCTATACTTCATATTAGTAACCAAGGCTTGTAACCTTCACAGTTTATGTTGTGAAATAGATGCCACTATTATATCAGACCAGGCTTCCATCTATTTAAAGTGAAAGATGCTATAAATGAGTATCTAATCTTGAATAGTTTGTCACTGGTAACGTGTCCTTTCGTCATTTTATAAGTTGTCATCATATTTAATAAAACAAGCTATTTATTCTCGTAACTGAATATTAGTAAAAGCTCATGCCATATTCATAATCTATCAGTCTATCTGTGTGTGTGTACATACCATATATATATATATATATATATATATATATATATATATATATATGTGTGTGTGTGTGTGTGTGTGTGTGTGTGTGTGTGTGTTTATCACATACACAACTGTTCTGTGCAGGACTTCATTCAAACTGGATGGTATCTAGTGGAGATACTTGACAATGAGTAAAGTATGCCCTAGAAAGATTGTAACTTTTTGAATTAATATCTCACCTAGATACCATCCAGTTTCAATGAGGTCCTGTTAGTATATATATATATATATATATATATATATATATATATATATATATATATATATATATATATATATATATATATATATGTGTGTGTGTGTGTGTGTGTGTGTGTGTGTGTGTGTGTGTGTGTGTGTGTGTAAGTCTAAAGAATTATAATTCCCCCTAAAGAAAGCTCAACTACCAAATACATGATATTTCATTGTGCTTTAAAAGATATACTTTTACACACCAATAACAAGCAAACCAAAAAGAAGCTCAACCACCATAAAGGATCCTTCAAAACAATATCGAAATGAATAAAAGTGAACAATAGTGGGGGATTTTCTGCCAGACTTTAGATGCAATACTAAAAAGTAATGGCTGACAAACTGCTGGTTTTGAAGAGTTTATATTAAAAAGAAAGAACACAGTATAGAAATACGCTGACCAAGCCTGTGTACTATGGGAACTCCAATGTATCCTTCGACAGGGAAAAGTTCTGAATGAACAGTTTTTGATAATCTGCCTGAAGCTAAGAAATAAGTTATGCTAACTTTTGCTTGCACCACAAGAGAGAGAGAGAGAGAGAGAGAGAGAGAGAGAGAGAGAGAGAGAGAGAGAGAGAGAGAGAGAGAGAGAGACCTTAATCATAATCCTCAGTTTTAATATACTCATAGAGTAAAAAAATAAGGAAAACACACAATAGGCAATGTATACATATCATTTACCTTTTAGAAATAGAAACACACTTAAAACTCCTATCATTTTTGCCATGGAATGTAAGCAAACAAAACCTTTTAGTGTGTACTAAAGTGCTGAATATCAAACTTGATCACCTCGCAGACGTTTTCAGCCTGTGGTGTCCGCAAGTCTCAGGTTAGTCGGTTAAGAGGACTTTTCGTGTGTGTGCATTCATTTGATGCATATTAGTGTACTAAAACACAAAACCTACTGACACTTCGTCTGAAGTACTGTTAGCAAAATTGAATTAAGAGACTTTATGACTCTGTATATGTAGTCCTTTTAGATCTATCCATCAGGTATCCATAAACTTTTATGCTAAAAATGCACCCATCACGGGTCGGGATGAGATTGCTGGTCAAACGTAGAAACGAGTTCCGAATTAGTTTCTGAAGTCACACGATAAAGGCCGGCTCTCGATAATACACAATTCATTTTGATCCTCTCTAAGCTGAAAGAAGAATATGTTCCCTGGCAACACTGGCATTGAGTTAGTTACTGACATGAACATGAACGATGTCAATTGAAAATGATGCTGCTGTTATCAGATGGAAAATTTGTCAGACATTACCAAACTGTTGATATTACTAAGAGCATTATGATTATAGTGGCAATCCTTACTATGATATCTATAACAGTGATAAGGAGTTTTAGTATCTGGCCATTTCCCCTAAACTTTCGGAGGTCTCAGACTTGTATGGATACTGACAATTCTTTGAAAAGTCATCCCAGTGGGACAGATTTTGCCCTTTGTAAACTAACTTTGAAAAATGTAGGTATTTTATGGTCACATTACTCAGCAAAATCGTATAGATGGTTTCCAAAACCTACCTTAAATGCGTGACTGAATTTTATCATTACTAAGAGAAAGCGATAATTTTAATTTAATGGTCAGCATAGAGTCACCATCCTTTGCTTTCCATTAGAAATTTTTTTAGACGTCATACAGGCTTAAACGGCTGGGGAAGGGGGAAAATGATCAGAGGCAGACAAAATTTCCAGTTTCATGGCAAAAGGTAAAAACTGTTTCTATCAGCTGTTCTCTATCCTCGTCAATATCAGTATGAGGATATTTCGCTTGGGCTTGATTTAATTATGTAGAAAAGTTACGTGGATGATGTTTTTACGCTGTTGGGTATAGAATCTGTGGAGAAAGTGGAGGAAATTTTTTTATAAACTCAATGCACAGGAAATTTCCATGAAAATTGCAATATGAAAAAAAAAATTAACCAAGGTCTCCTCTTTCTAGATGTGTATATAACAAAAGTAACTTAAGGAATACATGTAGTTCTCATATTCATTGTTTTTTTTCATAACGATTCAGTTAAGATGTGGTTATTATTATTGGGTTTATTTCAGGTCTCTTTTAGGATTTGTGACACTAGATATTTCGATCTTGAAATCAGTCATGGAGGAAATTTACAAACGAAGAAATAAAGTAATCTAGGAGCATTTTCTGCTTATGCAAAGGAAAAGTGAGTAATGAATATAAAAAAGAAACCCATCATAAAATATATTGTTTATAAAAGGATGATAAAAACAACAAAAAACAAGTGTTGAAAATTACAAATTCGTTTTTGCATTTGAGAAACCCCAGCAGTAATAACTTATAAATGAAGGTCGCAGAAAGCGATGAAAAACAAAACACTGCCGTTTATACTGGGAAATGTTTTCATCCGGCGTATTACATCTGCTCGTCATCCGAAACTTTCCTATTATGGATCTCTCTCAATTGATTTCTCACTTTCCAGGTCGAGATGATAATATGCTGTTGTTTAACTGCGCCCCTTTCCTCATTCTTCAAGTCCTTTAACCTTTATTGTTCAGCATGAATATTGTCTTTTGCTGAGAGATATTTGTTTCTTCTGACCTCACAGACATTTGAAGAACTGAAACAACTACCATAAAATAAAAAGAATTCAAGATTTAAGTGAAACCATATATTTCAGTGGCATTGCTTATATATATATATATATGAAATATATATATATATATATAAAGGTATATAGTATATATATGATGTATATATATATAGTGGTTTTTATATTATCCCGTTTGGCGACAGATCTATATATATATATATGTCGTCCGATTTCCAATATATCATCAATCAAACCAACAATATGAATCATATTAAATACGACATATATGAAGAATATATAATATATATATATATAATATATATAGGAAACGGTATATATATATAATATATATATATAATATATATATAATATATTAATATATATATATAAATATATCAACGTTTAAATATATATATATATATATATATATATATATATATATACATATATATATATATATATATATATATATATATATATATATATATATATATATATATATATATATATATATATATATATATATATATATTTGTTGTTGTAAGAGTGCTGAAGTTTATTCCAAAGTTTACAGGAAGCAGCTCCAGATGAGTTTTTTGATTACTTTGAAAAAGTGGCTGCAGGTATGGGATGGCCAGAAGATAAATGGTCAGTCTTGTTACAGAGTATTCTCATTGGTAAAGGAAGAGGTGCGTATTTGGCCTTATCAGCTGATCAGTGATTACAAGGTACTCAAACACAATGTGCTACAAGTTTACCAGATGACCCCTGAATATTACAATGAAAGATTCAGATCTTTGAGAAAGGATGACAAGATAACTTTCTTTGAGTATGCCTACAAAGTAGGAAGATGTTTCAAACGATGGTTGGAGGCTGCTAAAGTTAAATCTATGGACGAACATGAAGAGTTAGTAGCTCTAGAGCAATATCTTAGAGGAAGCCCTGAACACATATGAGCCTATTTATGGGAGAGAGAGAGGTTAAGAAGCTTGACAAAGCTGTTACGTTGATTGGAAATTTTGACAAAATAAGTAACGAAAGGAACTATAAGGTCAGGTACCAGAACCAACAATGCAAAGGTTTTAGGTCTCATCCAAATTTCAGGAACATCCCAAATGGGAATCCTTCTAGTGGCAATGCCAGTACAAAGCCAGGTAATACCCCTCAGCAATCAGATGTCAGATCCTCACCATCCAGTTTGTCAAGACAGATACAGAAGACTAATGTTGTCTGCTTCAAGTGTGGAAGAGCAGGACACTACAGCTGAGATTGTTATCAGACACAACAGCAGACCAAACCAGTTGGTCAAGTAGTTAAAGGTAACCAGGTGAAACAAACTACGAAGAGCAGTGTGGGGAATACTGAGACAGTTGGGGAGTCTGAGACTAAACAAGCAGAGTGTTTAGCAACCAGTGGAAATGTAACCTCAAGCAGTGAGTGGCTGAGCAGCTTGGAGGCTTTTAAGCCATATATATATGAAGGTACACTGGCAACTCAAGGAGGGAGTGTGCAGGTACCAGTCAAGGTATTACGTGATACAGGAAGTAACCATAGTGTGGTAGTTCATGGTGCTCACCCACAGTTGGAGAAGAATCTCACTGGAGGTTCAGTTATTTTGAAGGGTATAGGAGGAGAAGAGGTAACTCCTATATGCTTCCTGCACCTGTCGTGTGAATTGGTGACAGTGAACATTGATTTTGCTGTAAAGGACTCACTAGCTGTTGAAGGTGTGCATGTTTTACTGGGTAATGAAGCTGGTGGTGTACCATTTGTTCCTTGTCCTATAGTGACAGACAAACCATTGAGGATTAGTCCTATGGTAGATTTAGAAAAGAAAACCCCCCACCTGTTTCCAAGTTGTGCAACTACCAGGAATATGAAGGGAACAACATCTGCAAGTGAAGAAACTGAGGATTTACCTGCACAAGAAGGATCAAGTGAAGGGTCTTTGAGCTTAGAAGAGCTGTTCCAGGAAAGTGAGGTTTCCCCTAGTGTTAGTAATGAAGAGACTTCCCAAGAAGAAGAGGATCCTGTTGTTCTTGAAGAGACTCAGAGTAGTCAGAGTGTTCCTGAAGACAGTAGTGAAACTACAGTAGCAGAGTTAGCAGATATTGAGAGTTCAGCCTTTGAAGTTGGTCAAGTGACTAGAGAGAAGCTAATGGAACTGCAGAAGAAGGATACAATGTTAGCTGATTTGTTCTAAGGTGAATATCACCAAATTTTGATTCCATATCCATTGAGGAAGCAAGTGGTAGTAGTAGCGCACGAGTCTGGACATATGGGAATCAGGAAGACTGTTGAGAAGATTATGAAGTATTTTTTCTGGTCTGGACTTCATAAGGATGTTAGCAGGTTTTGCAGAGAGTGCCACACATGCCAGATAGCTGGAAAACCCAATGAAACCATTCAGAAAGCTCCCCCTACAACCTATAGAAGTTAGATGAGAACCCTTTAGCAAAGTGATTATTGATGTGGTTGGGCTGGTTCCAAAGACGACGAAAGGGAAAGAATATCTGCTAACATTAATTTGTCCAGTGACAAGGTATCCTGAGGCGATTCCTGTGAGAAGTATAAGTGCAAAGGTAATTGCTGAAAAGTTTGTGGAGTTTTTCTCCAAGTTTGGAATACCAGAAATTGTGCAAAATGATAGAGGAACGAACTTTACTTCAAAATTGTTCCAGGATGTGATGAACTTGTTAGGGATGAAACAACAGTTATCAACTGCTTATCATCTAGAGACTCAAGGAGCCTTGGAAAGGTTCCACCAGACATTGAAAAGTTTGTTAACAAAGTACTGTTATGAATCAGGAAGAGAATTTGATGCTGGTTTACCCTTGATGTTGCTTGACATTAGGAGTACTTATCAAGAAAGTATGGGATGTTCACCTAATCATATGATTTTTGGTTGAGATGTGAGAGTTCCATTGAATATTATTGCAGAGAATTGGGAAGAAGCTCAAGAGGAAATCCAAGGAGAATATGCGAAGAACTTCAGGAAAAGTTTAAGAGAAATTAGAAAATTCTCTTTAGAAAATCTGAGAATAAGTCAAGAGAAAATGAAAAGAAAATATGATGCTAAGACTAAACTAAGAAGTTTTAGTGTTCTTACCAGTGAAAAGATTTCCCTTACCAATAAGTTTCAAGGTCCTTATAGGATAACAGAGAAGTTAGATGATCGAATTTATGTGATTGAAACACCAGGAAGAAGGAAACAACAGAGGAAGATACATGTGAATTTTTTGAAACCTTACTTCTCAGATACTAAAACTGAAACAGTGTCAATAATACAGACAACTTCATCTACAGAAGACGATGATGGCTACGAATTGGGAGCTGAAAGAAAGTTGAACAATTCTTCCATATTGGAAAATTTGGAGGATAAACTAAAACACCTGAGTGTTGAGCAAAGTGGTGAATTAAGTGAGGCGATTCCAAGTTTCCCTGAAATTTTTGCAGATGTACCTAGGCGTACCAATCTGGCAAAGCTTGAGATAAAAATCAGAGAAGATGGAAAACCTTTTAAACAGAGGGAATATCGCTTATCACTTTTTCACAGAGATGTTTTGAAGAAAGAAGTTGAATATTTGTTGCAGCGTGGATTAGCAGAACCCAGTTCAAGTCATCACAGTTCTCCTTGTGTGTTAGTGAAGAAAGCAGATGACTCATTTAGGATGTGTACTGATTATAGGAAACTTAATTTCATAAGTGTGGCTGACAATTATCCCTTGCCTCTTATAGATCAATTACTTGATAATATTTGGGGAGCCAAGTTTGTTTCCAAGATAGACTTGTTGAAAGGATATTATCAAATTCCCTCAGATGAGAATGCTAAATTGCTCTCAGCTTTCATTACTCCTTTTAGACCGTATCAATACACTGTTTTGCCATTTGGTCTGATAAATGCACCTGCAGCATTCCAGTGAGTGATGGATCAACTGCTAGGATACATAGAAGGAGTTGGTGTATACCTTGATGACATTGTGATTTATTCTAATACATGGGAAGAACATTAGAAGATTTTAAGGAAAGTGTTCAAGAAACTACAGGAAGCAGGACTAACAATCAACTTACAAAAAAGTGAGTTCGGAAAGGCAACTGCTCAATATCTGGGATTTGAAGTTGGAAAAGGCCCTCTCACTCCTGTTGATGCTAATGTAGAAGGTATCCATAAGGCTACGCCCCCCCTACTACGAGGAAACAGCTACAAAGGTTTTTGGGCATGGCTGGATTTTATCGTCGATTATGTCCAAATTTCTCAGCCTTAGTAGCTCCCTTAACTGACTTAACCAGTCTGAAAAGAAAGTTTGTTTGGACTCCAGAATGTCAAGAATCATTTGAGAAGGTTAAAGCCATTTTAACTTCAAGACCAGTGCTTCCAGCTCCTGACTTCAATAAAAAGTTTGTGATACAAGTTGATGCATCCGACTGTGGAACTAGAGCTGTTCTACTACAAGAAGATGACAGCAGTATTCTACATCCAGTGTGTTTCATGTCTTCAAAGTTGAAAAAGCATCAGAAAATGTATTCCACCATAGAGAAAGAAATGTTAGCATTAACCACAGCATTGAAAAAGTTTGAAGTGTATGTGAACCCACCTAGGAATGAAGAAATTTTAGTGTTGTCTGACCACAACCCTATCTCATTTATCAATAAGATGAAAAAATAACAATCAGAAAATGACCAGGTGGTCTTTATGCTTGCAACCATATAATGTAAAAGTAAGACATATTTCAGGAAAAGATAATGTCATAGCAGATTTTTTATCCCATTGTGAATCGTTGGATTCCAGCATGAGATAACTAATCTTCTGTGGGAAGGAATTTCATGATATTGCCTTGTAATATGTATAGCATTCCATGTTTTGATATATTTACTATTCTATTTATCTTGTGTTATGTGTATAATAATAGTTGTTGAAATATTGTATGTAGTGTAGTGTCAGATCTCAAAAGAGTTAGTGATTTAGATAACTTAACAGCCTAATTTAGAATTAATAACACATTTTTAATAGTGACATAGTATATAAGCAACACATGTGTGTGGTAGGAAGGCTTGTTTCACTTCAGCAGTCATCGCAAAAGATAATGTGTTGACAGGCAAGAGATAAAACATGCCAATCATAATTAGCCAGATGGAGTCTATTTTGATCATGTTAAGATTTCTCTAAAAGTATTGTTCAATACGATTTTCTGGTAAAGATGTGTACTTTTGAGAAATGTGAACAAGTGAGGTAAATTTTTGAATTCTGTGATCAGTTGTGTAATATCAGGTACGTGGAACCCATTGTGATATATATATATATATATATATATATATATATATATATATATATATATATATATATATATATATATATATATATATATATATATATATATATATATATATATATATATATATATATATATATATATATATATATATATATATATATATATATATATATATATATATATATATATATATATATATATATATATATATATATATATATATATATATATATATACATACATATATATACATATATCCATGTATATATATATATATATATATATATATATATATATATATATATATATATATATATATATATATATATATATATATATATATATATATATATATATATATATATATATATATATATATATATATATATATATATATATATATCCATAGTATGAAATCCAATTCTTTATATAACGGAGCTACTGTGCAGCATATCCCATAGTGCTTCTAAGACTTTCTGCAGAAAGAAGCACTTTTAAAAAATAATTCCTAAGCTCGTATATTAAGAATCCTAAACGTTCCCCAATTTACCCTTATTTATAGTTTTGTCCCATTTGTACATGTTAATATGCCATATTATGCTCCAGTATTCGATACTGCTTTTTCAATTCGTATTCATTTTTTTACATTTTCTCTTCATTCACTCATTTCACTTTACATTTTATGTGTGATTTATTATTTCTCCTTTTCAACTTCCGTGTTTATAGATTATTGGTTTTCTCATCCTCAATTACTTAACATATGCAATGAATCGATATTCCTTTCTTTGCGGTTCATTTTGCATATTCCACATTTTCCTCCAATTCTCACTTTTTCCACTGATGTTATCTTCTTTTAACATCCCAATTCTTTGTCGACACTGGATTTCTCTGGACAAAAACTAGAAAAAATTAAAACGAAAGTCATTTTTCATTCTGACATCGTAAGTCCCATAGTGCTTTCCATTCATCTCCATTCCACCTCTGCAGAAGTATGGTTCATTAACTGTTTACGTTTTTTTTAAAAAAATAATTCCCATTTTAAGCTCAGATATTTTTTAAGTCTCTAAACGTGAAGAGGGAATGTCCAGGGCCTTTAGTAAATTAAGTTCATGGATTCAACACCTTCCATTTATAAAGTTTTGTCATGTGATAAGTATTCAGTACAAATTTTGCTGACGAAGAAACAGTTGATATACTGTATAAAACAGAACACAGCAGATATTTAATATGCCATATTATGCTCACAGTATTCGATATATATATTTTTCAATTCGTATTCATATTTTTATATATTTCTCTTCATTCATCATTTCACTATTACATTTTATATATGATTTATTATTTTTCCTTTTCAACTTCCGTATTTATAAATTATTGGTTTTCTCATCCTCAATTACTTAACATATGCAATGAATCGATATTCCTTTCTTTGCGGTTCATTTTGCATATTCCACATTTTCCTCCAATTCTCACTTTTTCTACTTAACTGATGTTATCTTCTTTTAACATCCCAGACATTCTTTGTCGACACTGCCGTAAGATTTCTCTGGACAAAAATGCCTTTGAAAAAATTAAAACGAAAGTCATTTTTCATTCTCGGAGCATCGTATAAACAACTTTATGAAGAAATATGGCTTTCCATTCATCTCCATTCCACCTCTATAGAGAGAGAGAGAGAGAGAGAGAGAGAGAGAGAGAGAGAGAGTTTGGAAAGTATGGTTCATTAATTGTTTACGTTTTCTTATGACAGAAGAGGCCTGAACTCTATTACTTTTGTTTCTCCCATTTTAGCAGGACTTGTTTTGACAGATATTTTTCGTATAGTCTCTGAGAGATGAAGAGGGAATGTCCAGGGCTGCTTTAGTAAATTAAGTTCATGGATTCAACAGACCTGATCCAGTAAATTATACGTAAAAATGCAAATGAAAGAAAGTCAATCTAAATGGTGAATTTAAAAAATGCTAGGAAGGAATCCCATGTGATAAGTATTCAGTACAAATTTTGCTGACGAAGAAACAGGGACAAATGATATACTGTATAAAACAGAACACAGCATATAATTAGATATATATTTGTTGTACAAGCATGCACACATACATAAATATATATATATATATATATATATATATATATATATATATATATATATATATATATATATATATATATATATATATATATATATATATATATATATATATATATATATATATATATATATATATATATATATATATATATATATATATATATATATATATATATATATATATATATATATATATATATATATATATATATATATATATAATATGAAACTACAAATGTATTATATGAAATTATATACCTCCGTTGGAGAATCGCCGAAGGAATTTATATAAGTGATAAATGAATTGGAATCGTGGGGACACGAACCCGCGACGAAAGCCTATTCAGCTGAATAGGCTTTCGTCGCGGTTATCCCCTCGATTATCATTTATCACTTATATAAATATAGGTATATATATATGTTATTTGTATATGATTGTATAAAAATCACGGTGTGATAAAAATTTCATATATATATATATATACATATATATATATATATATATATATATATATATATATATATATATATATATATATATATATATATATATATATATATATATATATATATATATATATATATATATATATATATATATATATATATATATATATATATATATATATATATATATATATATATATATATATATATATATATATATATATATATATATATATATATATATATATATATATATATATATATATATATATATATATATATATATATATATATATATATATACATATATATATATATATATATATATGTATATATGTATATATATATATATATATATATATATATATATATATATATATATATATATATATGTATGTATGTATGTATGTATGTGTGTATGTGTGTGTGTGTGTGTGTGTGTGTGTGTGTGTGTGTGTTATACAGTGGCTTTACATTGCAAGATCCATTACGTATCTTTTCAATATTTAGCGTGGTTACATTCATTCATGTGCTGAAAAACTGCTTGCAGTAATCGACGCCAGAACGTTATATCAATGCTGGTTTAATAATATTCTGAAATTCTTGCCACTTTGTCCATACATATTTTTATAAAATAAATTGATCGTAAGGAACGTCTTAAGTAAAGAACTCCATCGCAGAGGGAAATTGCTAAATATTAAATTATTCAGTGAATAAATTTTGAAAATGGCATGAAATGATGGGTTGAGCAATATAAGAATAGACATGAATTAGTTACAGAACGGTAAATTAAGGGTTTTCCTAATAAAGTGATTTTTAGGTACAACTTCATAATAGATTTTTCTCGCTTTAACATAGGTATTGAAGTTTTTTTTTTTTTTTTGTAAATCTCTCCGTCCTTTCCAAGCTCAGCTTCGAGGAAGTTAGAGCAACTGATCCACAAGCACCCAAAAAAATCACAGATGAAAATCCTTTAATTTATTCCAGAATTTGTGATCTCTGTTTTTGAAAATGTCGACTTATTTTCTACTTCTTTCTCTGTGATTAATTTTATGAAAGATATCAAGAGATTTAATACTGGTGAGAAGCTAGTTTTATTCGGTCAAGGTGCCAGTATACTTAACTACGGCACACACTCAGGAAGTAACATGGGCTTTTGCTGAGTTTCAAAAAATTCCATACAAATGTTGCACATACGTGGAGATAAAGGAATTCTCGTTACTACGCCAAATTTTTATTCATAATACTTTACTCCAAACACAGATTTACACAAAAATTTCTCTGAGTTTAATAAATTAAAAATTTTCTATAGAAAAATTTATTTTTGTTTCTTCATTAACCCTTTAAAGTCCACCCTAGGTTTTATGGGAAATTTCAAAAAACCCTCTTAGTATGTGATAGTATATCAAAATACAAGATGAAATCATTCTTGTGCATTTTTTGAAATCTTGCAAAACTTGGCAAATAATTGCATTCAATGAAGTAACCCGTACGGATGCCTCGGTCGAGCTCCGACGGACCACGCTCATCCTGTACGGGACACTTCGGACCATAACGGTAAACTTTTTCCTGATAATACCACTCTTTATATACTCACCTTTTTACCAATTTCCATGATGAATTTATTGTGTTTGACATTAATATGACTTGCTACTGTGTTTATTATGAATTTTTTTCTGTTTTTTTCCCTCTATTGATGTATAAAAGATACCCTGGGATAGTTGAATACTTTATTTTACAAAAATAAAAAAATATACAAGTAATACTGACAGTGAAATGTGTTAGTAATTATAATTTACAGCTTAGACTTAAATATAGGTTAGCATAAAAATAGACAATAACAAACTTACAAGACTTCCACAACATACAAACTTACACAAAATATATTCAATATTTACAAAAGTTATGCCTTGTGGAAGAGTGCAAAACAGTTCCTTGCATCAGTCAGACACAGTGCCACTTTACAGTCCTCACACACCCACTGGGACCTGTGGATGTGGCCCTTACAGGAACAAAACTTACAGGTCTGCCTAGCCTTGACATCAGCAGCACTATCTACCACATCTGGCATAGGGTGTGGCACTGCAACAGGGACAGGACGGCCACCTGAAATAAGAAAAGAGTCACATTAGTAATACAGACAATAAATCATGATTTTGTTGTGTGTGTGGACAATGAGTGTGTTATTGTGTGTGTATGTGTGTGCATGTGTGTATGTGTGTGCATGTGTGTATGAGTGTGTGCATGTGTGTGTGTGTGTGTATGTGTGTGTGTAGGCACTGTGTATAGTGAATAGAATGATATGTAATCCATCAACAATGAAAAGTTTCAAAAACACATGAAGTTATGTGTATCTGTATGAGTGTGTGCATGTGTATGAGTGTGTTGGCTCTATGTAAGCACTTCACCCACTGGTACCTTTGATAAGAAGGAGCTAAGGTCAAAAGAGTAAACTTCAAGTAATTTTTCACAATGAAAATTCTTAACCTAATATCACCATTATTTTTCAGGGTGTCAGAGCAAAAGGGACAACTCGTTGATAAGCCACTTCGATATTTGTAAGTACAACAGCTCCTAACACTTACAGTCGGTCTACCTAGCTTATTTTCTTTATGTGTTTTGATATGTCGTCTAAATAAGGTAACGTTGAATTTGTAGTAAGAAACTGATGTTACCGCATTAGGATTTTCAAGATTACTCTTGATATTTTTAATACAGGATACATGAACGTTATGTGATGGATTATTTCTTATCTATATGTATTTTTTTTGCAGTCTGCAAGTAATTCTTGTATTTTATTATCATAGTCGTGTTGACCAAAGTGTTGGATTTATCAGCTGTAGTAATTTGCTAATCCTTGTCTCTTTTCAGTTTTTCACATGCTCTTTAGAACCATATAGGATTATTGTTTTGCGGTTTAGTAATAGTGATGCCAAACACACTACACCTTAATATTTCCTATTTTTCTTGTACTGGAATATTAAAATATTTATTGAGTTTGCTAAATGCATTTCAAATTTCAAGCCGATCGACGTTTGTTTTAACAGTGAAATTTATTCCGCATCCTACGGCTATATAGAGACATTTTTAGACAGTTTTAGATAGTTGTAAACGAGTCTCCTGCCACAGATGTGACTCAAGATGTTTGGTATCACTTAAACAAGATGTGTAACGACATAAAAGTGCTTAGGTTAATTTATATATATATATATATATATATATATATATATATATATATATATATATATATATATATATATATATATATATATATATATATATATATATATATATATATATATATATATTGTCATAAACTGGACCTCGCCTTGGTGAGAAATTTAAACAAAACTATAATTGATGCTGCCACGAAACCAAGAAAGTCCAGTTTATGAGCAAAGGTAGATGTTATTTGAAAATTTACCTTAGAATTTTCCTGGATTTACAATTGAATGTGGAAGGTTACCATACTGGAATTAGAATTCTTTTACAAATTTACAGGGATTTATTTACAGAGACTTAGCAAATAACCAATGAGATAACAAACAGCATGATAACTAGAGGGGGGGTGGGGCAGCAAACTCATAAATAGGACACATGGAATAAGACTGCAAAGATTGGCATCAATCAAGTTGATTTAAAATGGGGCCAATGTGCAACACAATCAGTCCAGTGAAAAATAATAACATTCAGTCTTGCCCTGTTTACACGAAATAGTCTCAGGCAATGCAAATGGTGGAACTCCAGGATGGGAGAATAACTCATATGAACATTTCAGGCCACAATGGAATTCGGTAATGACTGCGACCTGGAATTTTCAGGCTTTTGGTGGCAGACGAGATACTGAAGCATGGAATTGCGATCGGCCGCGTGTCTCCCCTGAAAGAGACGTTCTGCGTTAGCCCTGCTCAAACTAAGAGAAATGGAATCTACCTATAAATTATCACCCAATACACGTTCTTAAATACTAAACATGACGTAGCCCAGAGGATAATTATGAGAAAATACCGTTATCACAGTCTTGGAATCGTATTAGATTGGGCTTTTGAAACAAGGAACACATGCTCGCCGTCACACAAAGGGGGAAGTTTGGGAAAAGGAAGGGATTAAACTTGAAGATAAATGAGAGAAATGGAAGGAATTTAGTGGAGAGAGACAGGGGTGACTGGCGCCAAATTCACTCTCGGCTGACCTATTTCAAATGAATATTTGTGCTCCAAAATACCACATCTCGGGTGTACGATCGTGAACTTGTGCCGCCACCGAAGACATACGATCAGGACAGTCACTGGAAGGGCTCTACTGGCTTGCTGCTTCGAACAGGCGTCAGAGCCATAGGT
>NC_089783.1:1172837-1180337 GCF_040412425.1 Macrobrachium rosenbergii | reverse complement strand
ACACCTGTAAGATATGATGCCATATGGCTATCTCCTGGCCATTGGGCACCATGAACCAACAGGGTAGGCCAACAGTACAGTAGAGCATCGAAGTAACACTGCACTCAGACCCGTAGATAGCCTCTCTACCATGTGGAGCTATCGTACTACGCCATTCTACTCTACTTTAGCCCAGGAGCTCTGCCATTTTTTGGCTTGGCGCTGGTACATGGCAGCGACACCCAAGCAATCTTTCCTATAAATTATTACTCTAATAAGGTTGCATTCAAAATTTTAGCCTCATACTGTAGGCCAAGCTGTAGGTGCTTTCATAAAGGATAGCTGTGTCAAGCCAGGTAAATAACAGATGGGCCATAGTTATTTTGCTAATCCAGTCATTCCCTATTAGGCAGGACTTACGACCGTCACTGTAGAATAGGCCTACTATACAAATACAAGGAATCACTACAGTACTCACAATGAAACAGCTGTCAGAATAAGAAGACCAAGTCACGAAGGCAGGACCTTCTCTGAAAAGCAGCAGACAAATGGATATCCTTCCTTGCTACCACACTGGAAACAAAAGATGTGCTACTTACTGGACAGTTTTGCATGGCCAGGGATTTCCTACCACTTAGTGAGATGACCAGCCAAAGTAGCATTTACACTGTTAATTTCAAGTAATCGGACCTTGGCCACACCTCTCGGCCATTTCCCAAATTGGCTGGACACTTCCTACTTCGTCCGATTTCAGGTTTTGGCCATAACATATATATATATATATATATATATATATATATATATATATATATATATATATATATATATATATGTATATATATATGTATATATATATATATATATATATATATATATATATATATATATATATATATATATATATATATATATATATATATATATATATATATATATATATATATATATATATATATATATATATAATATATATATATATATATATATATATATATATATATATATATATATATATATATATATATATATATATATATATATATATATATATATATATATATATATATATATATATATAACATCATATAGATATTTCAATAGACTCCTGAACATCTGAATTAGCCCTTAATCCCACTAGCCCGAACAACTCTCAACTACCCATCCAACTATAGTGGGAATTTTAACAGCCAGCGTTACCAACACTGCAAGTAAAATCTTGTCACTTGAGCTACCATAACAAACGGTTGGCAGCGCTGATACAGGTGTGTGCCGACACGCCCCATTTTCATCAATTGCTTTTTGTTCGCACTGCTGGAAGGTTGTTTCCTTCTACAGTGCGAAGTTTTAATCCTATTGCCCGACTTCTCTTTGTATTTTGGACTTGTGGTGAAGACCTGGATTGTATTTAAAGGTTTTTCTCGTGGATTTTCTGGATATCTTCGACGTGGAATGTCTTTTGGATTTGGACTTGCTGGTTCCCGGTCTCGATTGTGCGTCACAGACTTTTCACCTTCTAGTACCGTGCCATCTGCTTCGACGTCGGCCTCGACTGCCTACGACGGTGGACGCTGGCGCTCATCGCTTCTTCTTCCTGCAAAGACAGATGAGTACCTTGAGACACGATAGACATTCCGTCAAGTATGTAGGAAGGTTAAATGTGATGTCCAGACTTATTGCAATGAATGTTCCCATTGGAAGGCACAAAAGAGGGATGATTGCATTCGTTATCGCAAGTCTTTTGCTAGTAACAGCAGCAGACATCGGTCAGATTCTCGTTGCCTCAGTGTCTCAGACTTCTGCTACAGATCAGTTGATGGATTTAGTGAGTTCATTGGTAGTCAGACAGACAGAGGATAGGATTGCAATTAGTAAGGAAAATTCAGTAGCTAGTCTTCTTCAACATTTTTCAGATAGGGATAATATTAGTATTAGGATGTCTAATTCTTCTTCCTTTTCAGCTCCCCTGCCTGTTCCAGAACCAGCCCTAATGGGTGCTGAGGGTAATGGCAGAACCACAAGGCTCCCATTGCGTAGGGTCTGCCAGCCTCCTCGGCGCGGAGCAGGCAGTGAAGGATTCCCCCCCCCACCCCCTTGTAGTATTGATAAATTTAATGTTGCTAATGTTAGGATCAAGATCTAGGTGTGATAAAGGAGGATAGGTTTGGGTTTGGTAGTGAGGAGAAGGTATTAACGGTGCAGTGTCATTCCCCTGAACGGGTTCCGGTTTCGGGTTCGAGTGGTTTTTGTGCTCTGACAAGAGTTTCTCCGTTTCTTCTTTCGATCTGGCTCAGTCTCAAGTCAATGTTTCAGTTACGGTGGGGCAGAATCCTTCTGCTTTTGCTTCTAACTCACTTCTTACTGTTTTCTAAATCTCCTACTGTAGTTTCCCCCTTCCCTGTATTTTCTACTCCTCCATCTAGTAAGGCAGATTATAGTGTGTCCTTTCAGCTTCTAAAGTAATTTGCGGGACCTGCAATTGGATGTGGCGGGTTATAAGACGGATGACGGGTATTTTTGATGGGTATAAACTTATGGCGAGAGGTTATATTTTTTCTTGAATGTTTTCTCTAACATTAGAGAGTATGTGACACAGTAGTGTTCAGAATTCATGTCGGATATGTTTTCAGGATTATTGAGGGGGGCCAGATTCGGTGTACCTTCTTTCCTTTTGTTCTAAGTTTTCTTCTTTATCTGTCGCTTCATGTCCTGCTCCCACATTCCCTGTTACTCCCTTTTCAGTCTCCTCTTCAGCCTTTTCTTCTTCTACTCCAGTCTTTCCTGCGACTTCCACATCTTCCGTTTTCCCTCCTCCTTCGATTTTGGTTTTCCTCATCTCAGGTAACTTCTTTTTATGTGTCTGCTATTCCTATGCCTCCTGCCTTTTTCCTTCCTTAGTACAGTCTTCTCCGGTAGGAGGAGCTTCATGACAGGCGAAAACCCAGTTTGAGCAGATTTTGGCTGCAGCGGTCTCTTGTTCCATCCCTTTGGGTATGCGCAACCCCTTGCTTCCGCTTCATGTGGCTGTTCCGATAGTGTCAGGTATTTCACATGGTTTTCCTGTCGATTCCAGTTCGGGTTTGTGCTCTGTGGTTTTGGCAGGGCGTGCAGTACCTTCTTCGAGCGGTCTGCAGCTTTCATCGCCTGCATTTTCTGCGGTGGTAACTCAGGCTGGCTTATACCTCTTTTTTTCTCCCTCCTTCATCTTCTTCCGTCCCTCTGCAGCGGTTTTGTATGCACATCCGCCCCCAAGATGTTAACAATGTGGGTTTGGCTACTCTCACTTGTCTTCCCCTTGGTAATAATGGGGAACCGGCTCCCGGTTTTTATTGGTTCAGCCTTCTCTTCCCGGCGGGCCCAACAATGCGTATTCAGCTCCGGGTACTCGATTAGGTGCGGATGCGCAGCATTCTGGTTAGGTTGGTCTGATTGCGGACTCTTCATCGTTGTCGGGGGCTTTGTCCAGTTCCTCCTCCTTTGTTGGTCTTAGACCGTTCGGACATTGCGGTACAGCATTCTTATCCGTAGGTGCAGGAGATTCTGGCGGACTTAGAATGTCCTCTTACCAGCAGTAACGATTACGGACACAGGCTTGAGTATGTTACTTCTTCATACCATCAAGCAAGAGCTCCGGACCTCCTGATTTTGAGTTTTTTTTTATGACACTAACCCAGCTCCTGCCTCCTTTTCGTGTTGGCTGGTTTGGTTCGATCGGGTTAGCCAGGCTTTAGGGGAGGCAGACGTTTGCTTAGCATCGGTAGTTGCTTCTAATAGACAGCACTCTTCTCTTCTCTCTCCGAGTAGGACGATTTACGCAGTTCGAGGTAATCCTTCGGCAATTGTCAGGTTGCCCCTCAATGAATCGGTTGAGGCAATCCTGTTTAAGTCTCCGGCTTCATTTCGACTCGTAGGGACTTCTCTTAGGGAAGCAGGTGCTTGGGGTATGTGTTGCGCAATCAGACTGAGGCTCTTGCGCATTCTTTCTGGATGCGGTCAAGTTATTGTAATACGGGTTCTAAAGAGTGATGGCTATGTCCCTTCGGATCCGTGGCTATTGGCAGCCTAATAAATTTATCTCAAGGGGTCTGGCTCACCAGGTGAAAGCTTGGGCTTCGTCTACAATGTTTGGAGCAGGAAAGTCGAAATTTCTATCTTAGTCATCTTCCCCTTCAGTATCCGGATGTTCATAAGAGGGATTGCTTAGAACACCATTAGCCTTAGCTAATTCTTGTTCAAGGATGATGATGTAGCCAGTATGACGAACATGGTTTCTTCTAACTCATGTCTCTGATGTTGTCAATTATGCATCGTCGAGGATACAGAGTGCTGAAGTATCTAGACAATCTTTTGACTGGCCTTCTCTCTAGATGAGCTAGCAAGAACGAGGGAATTCTTTGGAATTCTTAACATATTCAGGTAAGCAGATTCTCTCTCTTCCTCTGAGGGTTTTCACAACCCTAGAGTCCAATCGGTCCTTCACAGATAGAAGGGTTCCCGTCCAGCAGGGAATGGCCAGTACCAGCTCGGAGAAGCCTCGTATAGAGAATCTCTCTCTCTCTCTCTCTCTCTCTTTTAATTCCAGGGTCTCGTGTCCGAATGCGCTCTCTCTTCAGGTATGTCTCAGGAATCGCTGAGACTTCCACAACGAGAACGCTGTTATAGTCGGGAGCGATTCTTGCCTGTTGGATCGTTTGTGGTAGTCAGAAATGCAACTGACAGGGGAAAGGTCTATCGACTCCCCTCTTCCTGACGTTCATCTGTACACAGATGCCTCAGATCAAGGTTGGGAAACAACCTTGGAGGAATCCAGGCCTCGGTACAAGAGTAGTCAATAAAGCTTCGGGAAAATCAATGCTGTAAAGGAAGCCCTCAGTTGTTCTCAGTCTTAGTGCACTACAGAGTAGTGGCTATGTTTACGACAGCGTAATTGCCGTGTCGTATCTGAAGAACTCGGAGGGGAACAGGCTCAACAGAACTCAATACTATACTATAGTACATAGTCCTGAGAGGATGCGAAGAACGAAAGTGTCTCTTCTTCCCTAATTTATATCGGGAGTCTCAAAGTACGGGCAGATTCGTTAGGTTGCTCCCATTCAGGTATTGGGGGGGAGAGTGGACTTTGACTCTGGAAGTAATATGTTAGGTTCTCCGGAAGTGGCCAACAACTGTCGACTTATTCGCGACATGATTAAACCATCGTCTTCCGGATTATTTCTCCCTAATGGTGTCCCCATTTCAATAGTCACCAAGGTGACAGTACAAGTTGGAATCACATGCAAGTGTATGCCTTTCCTCCATCAGGTCTCATTAATCAGTTAATAGGAAAATTGCAGGAGAGTGTCAAGACGACCTTGACTCTAATAGCTCCCTGCTCACCATAACAAACTTGGTTTCCGGAACTCCTAGAGCTCCCTACGGAAGTTCCAATGTCCCTACCAATACGAAACTTCTTCTCAAACGACTGCATTCTTACTATTATTATCCAAACCCTCTTGTGCTGGACCTAGTTGCAGGGCAACTGTAGAGAGAGCTGCTAAACAGTCTGGACTCCCTAAAACTGTGCCTAAATAGTTTTCTTTTAGATTGAGTAAGTCAACCCGTAAGTCTTACCAAGGAAATTGAAGAAAAAATAATCTTCAAAAAACTTATGATTCTGAACACCTTTAAGCGAACAAAAAAAAAACAAGTTGAGATTTCTCGATCGAAAAATATATAAATTTCAGCTAATGAATGTTAAATAAGAAATTAAATGCTTAAAATAACCGTGGAATGACACAAATAAAATACAGAAATTATGGGTTAGTCATGACAAACGTTAAATAAAGTTTAGTAATACCAAATGTTGGATAAAATTTAGTAAAATGATCGATAGGTGCTTAGTTAAAGAAAGAGAAAAAGAAAAAAAAACTCTTGTTGCAAAGTCTATTTAATTTACGTATGAGTTTTGTGTTTTCAAATGAATACCAATATAAGTGTTCTTAGTCGACTTAATTTTGTGTGTTTCTAACTCAAAGAAAAAAAAATTTTACTACGTGTGTGTGTGTGACCGTAAGGACATTCTTACTGTGTGTCGTTTTTTTCTCACGTCTTTCTGCGCGTATTCTCTCGGCAGCTTGATTTTGTTATTCGTAGGCCTTCGTCCAAGGGTTGGGTTGTTCGTTCGTCTTCTTCTTCACCTTCTTCTTCAGCGTCCTTCCGTCACTGCACCTTAGCTGGGGATCTGGCTCTCACTCGGTCACGGAAATCATCGTGGCGGCGACAGGAAAAGGGCCTCTCTCTCTCTGTGGCGTAGTCTTCTGCTTTGTTGTAGCGTTGTGTGCGTTTGCGTGGGGTGTATTTTATTTCTTCTTTGCAGAGTGGCGTATGTTATGTTTTGTCTTTGGTGTTTTTCTTTGATCACTTGTTTATTCTATTTTCAATTGTGTATCTCACTTCACTGTTTCGCCAACTGTTCGTGGTCACTACCTCTACACCCGCGGTTATCTCACTTATCTGTTGATATCTCACTGATCGCCATCGGCTGCAGCTTTTGTTATCCCACTTCTAGTCGCTAGCTATTGATATCCCACTTAACTCTCGTTATCCCACCGCTCGCCACCAGCTGTTGTCGGACCCTGTTTCTTTCCTTCAAAGGGCCCAACTCTAAGGTAGTGTACCGGGCTGGCAGCGTGGAAGTTATTTGTAGCAGGAACAAGTGGTTCTTTAAAAAACAGTCATTAAATTATAAATTACTGAGGTTAAAGGGAAAATGATTGATTGTTCCTGTTTCTTCTTTATTTGCACTTCTTGTCTTACAGTTCCACCTATAGTTTCGTAACTGTTTCTTAATGGTTTGAGACTTTAAAATAATGGTTTTGAGAGACTTAACGAATTAGATTACGGGGACTATTGTTTTCGAGTCTTGCTTCCCCTCATTTTGGAATAGTTCTCTCTCTCTATCTTCCCACTCTGCTTAGACTCTGCTCTTCTCTACACTGATTCCCCTTTCGACTCTCTCTGACCTTTCTCTCTCACTTTTTTTCTCTGCAACTTTTTTCTGTCTCTCTGTGTCCTTTCCTGTATGCCTGTCCTTATATCTCCCATTTTCCCTTGTGTCAACCATGACGTCATATTCTGGGCAGGGACTGATTTCCTGAGGCACCTCCTCCACTTGCTTCATTCCAACTTTTGGAGGTGTGTTTTAAGGAATTCCTGTTGATTATTGGGTATTTGCTCCTTGTAGGACGTCTCTAGGTCTCTGGCACTGATGGCATTTGATTGGCCAAAACATCTAGGCTTGACCTGTGGGTGTGGCTTATTTCCTTGGGCTCTCCTTCGAAGTCGGGGGTTAAGGGTGTTTTCCCACACTCTACTAACCATAAGGTTCCTTCGCAGGACCCTCGTGGATTTTGAAGGCACGGCCAGATGCAATTTCTCTTAGCGCCTCGTTAGTGCTGGTGTGTTCTTGAAGATATGGTTGGCGACTTGTTGTGACAGGCTGGGAGATTTATGATTTTATGGTCCTTTCGTACTGACCAAAAATGG
>NC_089783.1:1135337-1170337 GCF_040412425.1 Macrobrachium rosenbergii | reverse complement strand
CACTATTTTTATCCTTTTGAATAACTAGTTCTAAAATTACACGCAATGTTTCAGGAACTACATCTTGAGCATTCTTCATTAAGTCCGTAACATCTGGATAATATGTGGTATTGTAAGGACTTGTTCTTATGTCCTCACGAACTATTGTTGCTGCAGTTTTTACAGGTCTGAATCTTCACTTTTTCTTCACTTTTTTTCACTTTTTTCCGCTCTCTGTATACCAGGTATTGATCTGTTTTAGTTCAGAGCCACGGAAACAAATTAATGTTGGTCTTTTCTTCATTTCAAAGAAACATTACTTGGTCTCCATATACATTCATTAAATTAGTTTTCGATGTTTTCTCTGTTACTGATGAACTTTATGGCATATTTCTTCAAGATTTCTCATCAAATCATGTAAAGTGAATTGACATTCCTCATAATCATCAATGTACGTACACAGTTTTTCACAAGCCCTACCAATGTATTCATCCTTTGGACGCGCACTTTTCAAAGATGATGATGTCATGCAAAAAAACTTTGTGTAGCATTCTTCATGATAATGTGCTCGTTTTGCTCAGCAACAAGACACATGACACTGTTAACTCGCCTGAATATTTTCTGACCCCACTCATCTTTTCTTTGTTTGGCAAAATTTGAAATTTTCTTTTCTAGATGCAGAACTCGAACTTCCCAAATTGTTTTGCATTTGTGCAGATTCCTTTTCTTTTCTGAAGCAATATCACATACATCACCACAGAACAAGCAGTTACTTTTAAAATTAAATTTTTCCTCTGATCTCAAGGACAGCTGTGTTTCTGGTGAATTTTCACATTTCTTTCTTACATCTCTGGCTATATTCTTCTCTTTTATATATTCACGCCTACGTATCTTGTGCACTTCAATAGTGTCAACATTCTGTAGCATTTCTAAATAACCATCTTTTCGGATTTCACTGACACGTTTCAAATTATGGATACCTTGTTGCACTTTCACAATTTCACCTTCATTTAATGTCTTATGGCAACAAAAACACATATCACCTCTAAACCCCATGGTAAATTTTTTACTCATTCACTTCTGAAAATCATTCCATTCATCTCTGAAAAAAATAAGACATGATATGAAATAAAAATGTGCAAAGCATAATTTTATTTGCAAGTTTTTTCTTGCAGACCTTATGATGTGAAATGAATAGATATGCATTTCTAGGAATTTGCAATTTCTTATTTGTTTCTTTCTTTTGTGTCATTAATTTAATATTTAGAGGAAAACAAAGACTTGAAATGAAAAGAACATTGACAATGTCATCTATATAGCATTTTTACAAGAAACGATGGTCTAAAGTAATTGAACGGGATGGTAGGGCGAAATGCATACTTTTACGTTTCAGCAAAATTGCGTCTTCTACTTTCGGGCTCATTTACGTCGAAACTATAATATTTAGAGCAAAAAGACACAGAAATGAACTTGTGCAAAATTTAGTTGTTTATTTTTCTTGTCCTTATACCTTTCATCCGTTCGGCTCATCGTTTTGGAGAAAAATCGGTAAATATACGGAAAGCTACCCTCCGAAGGGGCTTTTCCCCCCATAAATGGGGGTTGCACCCCCCTTACGGAGGGAACTCTTTAGATATTTGTTTTGTGACCCTTGAGGAGTATTTCTGCCAAATATAAAAAACTTATTAATTTTTTCCCGTAAGATACTAATTTGCCTGGACTAAAAGTGTAGTTTATTCGTTGGTGGAATTTTACTGTTTATTATTGCTGTACAACTCCGGCCAGGCAATTCGACAAGGCTGATTGTGTTTGAAGAAGTAATTAGCGTTTAGTATTGGGCTTCTTGTCTTTTACTATTTGATTTAAATTTTAACTTGCGAATGGTACTAGAATTTTGTTATGTTTGCGATTGAATTTCCATATCTAGATCATTCATCTAATCTTTGTTTCCGATGGTGCTGATTTATTCATTTCCTCCTCACTAACAAAGGTAGAAGTTAATGTTACTTCTAATTTGCTTAGAGAAGCTGGATGCAGCATGGAAATGCAGATGGCGGTGTATACCGAATGATACCCCTGAGCAATCTAATCTTTCCTCGTCAGCTCCTGGAATGAGGAAGATTTTCCTTCCGACGTACGGTAAAACTTGCACTTGTCATGTGGGAGCTGCTTTAAAGAAAAAAAAAAAAGTATGTCCTTATTTTTTGCAATATATACCCGTTTCCCCAGTAAATTGAATCTTTTATATTTTAAAGTTCTTGCTTCTACCATTCTACAATTTGTATCGTTCTAATTTGATCTTCAGAGTGTATAATTTTACTTCATTATATAACTGATTAAATACACTGCAAGTATTTTTAACGTAACCTTGATCCTTCGGCTGCCAAACATTTTCGCAATAAATAAGAACATTAAAGTTAAATTTAAAATCTGGTTATTTATTTGTCATCAGAAGAGACTGCACATGAAAATCCTTAGTAGCTCAGCACTTTAACTTATACTTATTACTGAACCGACTAGCTTTATAAACATTATTTTCCTGATGTATTGGACCCGTTTTGTAGAATTGCTTTTACGAGTGGGTGCAAATTTCTTACGTTGATGATTATACAATGCACTTTGATCTCAGTCATCTCAGAATAATCATAGGTCCCTTTTCGAATGTTTTCACTTCACAGATACCAGGTGGATCAGTCATTAACTCGAATATTACTTTCCTCGGATTAATTCAATACAATCGTGCAATAAGTTATTTTTTTATCGGTGAATTAGTATGCGACTGCATTTAAAGCAGCTTTAACACCATGTTTGGAATGGGATTTTCCCAAACGAGTATATTTAGCTTGTAGTGCACTGCAATGGCAAACATATTGTAGTTGTTTAAGGTTCCTTTGTGAATTAACATTTATAACGTCCTCTCTGGAATAGATGGACTTTCTGCCATTTTAACGTTATAACGATTGGTTGACGCAATACATTAGTTCAGATCTCTCTCTCTCTCTCTCTCTCTCTCTCTTATAGTCAAGGTAAAGCTTGCTCTTGACGAGAAGCAAAGTACATTAGAAATGAATTAATATTGCAGCCAGTATCGTTCACGGAAAGCTGCCGAGGTTTGCCGTGATAAAAGAAAGTTCATTTGATACCGAAGTCATTCTCAAATCATTCATCCAGGATTCTTATCGCATGAAACGGATTTGGTGTCTCTGAAGGTGACTGATTGTGGAGGTAATATTCTCTCTAGATTGTTCGGAGCACAAGGGGAGGGTTACCTAAGGTCGCTAAGGGATGCAGTGAATACCAGTTACCTTTTCGTGTATGCTATGACAGAGGACATGTCTATTTTTAGGTCAGAGGTCCCCAACTGGTTATTCACGAACCTCCAAAGGAAAAATAATTTTTTTTACTTATGATAAAGATTCGTGACCCGAGATGAACTATGAATCACTATGAATCACTTTATAGTACCCATTAAACATGGAGATTTTTTAATAATGTCTATTGATAGTAAGTAATAAAATAACTCTACCCTTCTGAACAAAGGCAATGGAAATAGAGGACGACATTGCTTATTCTTGTAGCGGAACTCAAATTGGAGGGGGAATACAGGGGAAATAATCAATCATTAAATGAAGTATTAGGAAACCATGACTCTTTTGGGAGTTGAAAAAATCGGTATAAGCTTTGATGTTTATGTCCATGCATGCATGTGGCTTTTAGAATGATTCAAAGGGATATATCGGCGTTATAATGAGATGTTGAAACATCCTTCCGTGATCTCAGTCATCATTAGAGCCGCAGGAAAATTTATCTATAACTGCAGTGTCACATTTCAAAGCGGAAAGATCAAACATAACAATTTTCAACAGGAATTTTTGGACTTTTGCAATAATTTCCCACTTACTGCTTTCATCATTCGGGTGTCATTCTTTGATATCAGAGTTAAGTGTCTTCACTTCTCAGTTCAGATAAAGAGTGCTTTCATATACAGAACTTGAATAGGAAAACGGGGCGTTTGATGTTTCATCAGTAATGATTATCTCTCTCTCTCTCTCTCTCTCTCTCTCTCTCTCTCTCTCTCTCTCTCTCTCTCTCTCTCTCGTAATAAAACTCAAATGTAAAAGTGAAAGAACCATTCAAGCTTTAGGAATACTGTACGTAGACCATAAATGTGTACAGATAATACATATTATTTGACATACACTTCTTTTGATGACGTCTCCTAGAGATTTAGAGGAAAAAAAATATAGGCTTTAACCCTAAGACTGCAAACGAATTCATAAATTTTTAATATTAGTTCTAGTTAAAGGAAGATTATTTTCCATCTCAACAAACGTATTCTAAGAAACTCTTGGAGCAACAGAATTTATTTAGCAATTTATTCCCAGATATTTTTCCGACTCTACTCTTCGGCATATCATTGAGGTCCTCCCTCTCAAACTCCCTTAGAGAAGACAGAGTGTTCATCTTAACCCGTCTCTGTAATATTTTGATTCTATCTCCAGTTTCTTCTCTTCCTCTTTATGCTTCAATCTTTACATATGTGTCTACAAATGATACATAAGGGTAAAAGTGAATAAAAAACCTTCCTCGATTGTTTATTAAGATTTCATTCCTGTCTCAGTTTTCAGTTTTCGACTTTTAAACAAATATACCGACAATGCAATAAAATAGAATCGTTTACTCTTTTCACGCATAAATAATATTCATATTAGCATTTTTTGGCAGTAATAATCGCTACCATATTTTGCTAAAAATAAAACGAGAACGTTTCTCACCTAGAGCACATTATTGGCACAAACGAGACGGAAATCATTATATCTCATAGCTTTTAAAATGATTTCATACGCAAATTATAAAAATTTGTATTTCACTTGCAGCTTGAAAATTTTTATTAATTTCTTCTTCTTCTTCTTCTTCTTCTTCTTCTTCTTCTTCTTCTTCTTCTTCTTCTTCTTCTTCTTCTTCTTCTTATTATTATTATTATTATTATTATTATTATTATTATTATTATTATTATTAATGTTTTTATCATGCTGGAGAAATAACCGCCAGGGAGATTTTGAATTTTAGGAGTGGAGGAGAATAATTTGGGCTCGGAAGGTCGCAGAATATTTTGAAATTTTGGTTGAATCGTATGTGCATCCTTTCGTTTAGGGAGTTTGTGGGGTAATCCGACTTTTTGATTGGGTTAGGGATATATATATATATTTTTTGTGTGGATGATGGGTAATTTAAGTATTAAATGTGAGAGGGATTTGTATGGTTGAGGGATATTTTGAATTTTTATTGAGAGAAGACATAACCTGGATATGGATGGTAGCATTAAATATTTTGCTTCAAATTGTTTAAAATACTTTAATCTTAATTGGTCGACGGATATCTTGAGTTTTCAGTGGGAGACTGGATACTGTAGGTTTCATAGGCTGAAGGGCATTTTGAGTTTTAATAGGAAGAGGGATAGTTTCTTCGTAGTTGAGGGTTATTTTGAGTTTTAGGTGGTCGGGGGAAATTTTTTTTGCTTTGGCTGGAAGAAAGAAATTTCAAGCTTCTTGGAAGAGACAGAGGATAATTTGGTTTGAGGAGGCTGAGGGATGTTTGAAGTTTTAGATGGGAGCAGGGTTATTTTAAGTTTTAGAAGTTGAAGGATACGTCAATTTTAAGTGAGGGGAAGGGGGTTAATTCTTTTGTTTTAGGTCGTTGAGGATATTTTGGTTTGCATAAGGTAGATTTTAAATTTATGATGTTGAGGGTTATCCTAAGTTGGATGTAGTATATTTTGAGTTTGTGATGTTGGGGGATATTTTGAATTTTGAGCGGTGAGGAAATAATTTAATTTTGGGTGGACGTGGGATATTTAAAGTCTAAAGTGGAAAGGAATAATTTAGGGTTAGATGGTTGTACAAGATTTTGGCATTTAGGTGGAAGGAGGATAATTTATAAGTGGAACATTGAATGATGATTTCATTTTAAGTGGGAGGGAGAATACCTGAGTTTTCAGTGGATTAGGTATAGTTCGAGATTTAGGTGTGATGGGTAAAAAATAAGGTTTGGATTCATGATGGCTATTTTGAATTTTAAAAGGTTTGGTTGATCTTGTTTTTGATGGACAGGGTGCATTTTGAGTTTTTGGTGGGAAGGAAATACTTTAGGTTTGTTTAGATGAAGGATATATTGAGTTAGCGTGGGGCAAGAGTACTTTGAACTCGCTGAATGCAGCATGTCCGAGCGATAAGCCGAAATGGAAATAATTTGGGTTTGGTGGATGAGGGATATTTTGGATTTTTGTAGGGAGGGAGTAAGGATAAGCTTGATTTTGACTTTAACTAAATAGAAAAGATTTTCTATTTAGTTTAAGACTGAACGTTTGAAATTTTCTTTCAGAATCTAACTTTCTTACAACAACAACAAAAATCACAGGTAATTGACAATCGAGCAAATTTTCAAAGATGTATTAAAATATGTACTAATTACTTCTTGAAAGTATAATACTTTCCTTATTCTAGTTCATATATATATATATATATATATATATATATATATATATATATATATATATATATATATATATATATATATATATATATATAGAGAGAGAGAGAGAGAGAGAGAGAGAGAGAGAGAGAGAGATAATATATGTATGTATGAATGTATGTATGTGTGCGTATGTATTAACAAGGAATAGACTCCGTGTGTAATAATGTAATATTGGGGCATATTAATAATTTTTTCTGTGGACATCTTATATGGACCATATAACATTATAAGCTTTGTTCTACAAAACTGAAAGAATATTGATGACAAATCTGGACTTGTGGCGTTTTTCTGCAAAGGTAGTGGAAGGTAATCATCACCTTTTGGTCAAAGACCTATGGTATTTGACAACGTCACCTTTGCTCCCATAGTTGCTGGATTTTGAGAGTGTTTCATGTTCTGTCCTCGTGACAAAGGAGGAAAATATGAAAATATGAAAACACATTTGTAAAAAAATGTTGTCACATTCCATTTTATTAACGTGGAAAATAATTAAATTTTTGTAATACAGATGTTTTATGATAATGTTCCAGTGACCTCTGTATCATCTTTAGCATAACCTGTGTTGTTAAATTGGTCTTTTCTAATAGTCTGAGAAACCTTAACGGGTTACCCTGTCTGTGTGAAATAGCGTGAGTAAGAGATGGGCGAGAGGGACTCACAGGGAAACGCTGCCTCAACGGCCACACCGTTCGTATTTTTATAATAAAACTAGAAACGTCAAGATGAGTCTCATTGATTAACCACCAACTACTACATTGGTGGTGGTTCACTCCTACGGGAGACAGGAAGAAGAAGACCATCTTCGAACAATTTTTCTCTTCGAAGGTCTCTTCAACAACAAGCCATGCTTTTGTCTGTTAGGTGCGTGCCCTTCTGCAGAAGACTTTACCCACAAGATGAGATGTTTTGGATAAACGTTGTGAGCTGAGATGAAGCGTCTGCTGAGTTCTTTACCAATGCGTAAAACAGTAAATCAACGAAGATATGGGATGCCCTTCAATCATCACCCAGGATGTTGGATGACCTTCAACTGACAACCCAGATGTTGGATGGCCTTCAACTGATAACCCAGATTTTGGATGACCTTCAACTGATAACCCAGATGTTGGATGACCTTCAACTGACAACCCAGATGTTGGATGGCCTTCAACTGATAACCCAGATTTTGGATGACCTTCAACTGATAACCCAGATGTTGGATGGCCTTCAACTGATAACCCAGATGTTGGATGACCTTCAACTGATAACCCAGATGTTGGATGGCCTTCAACTGATAACCCAGATGCTGGATGACCTTCAACTGACAACCCAGATGTTGGATGCCCTTCAACTGACAACCCAGATTTTGGATGACCTTCAACTGATAACCCAGATGTTGGATGGCCTTCAACTGATAACCCAGATGTTGGATGACCTTCAACTGATAACCCAGATGTTGGATGGCCTTCAACTGATAACCCAGATGCTGGATGACCTTCAACTGACAACCCAGATGTTGGATGACCTTCAACTGATAACCCAGATGTTGGATGACCTTCAACTGACAACCCAGATGTTGGATGACCTTCAACTGATAACCCAGATGTTGGATGGCCTTCAACTGACAACCCATATGTTGGATGACCTTCAACTGATAACCCAGATGTTGGATGACCTTCAACTGACAACCCAGATATTGGATGACCTTCAACTGATAACCCAGATGTTGGATGACCTTCAACTGACAACCCAGATGTTGGATGACCTTCAACTGATAACCCAGATGTTGGATGACCTTCAACTGATAACCCAGATGTTGGATGACCTTCAACTGATAACCCAGATGTTGGATGGCCTTCAACTGATAACCCAGATGCTGGATGACCTTCAACTGACAACCCAGATGTTGGATGACCTTCAACTGATAACCCAGATGTTGGATGACCTTCAAATGACAACCCAGATGTTGGATGACCTTCAACTGATAACCCAGATGTTGGATGACCTTCAACTGATAACCCAGATGTTGGCTGACCTTCAACTGATAACCTAGATGTTGGATGACCTTCAACTGATAACCCAGATGTTGGATGACCTTCAACTGATAACCCAGATGTTGGATGACCTTCAACTGATAACCCAGATGTTGGCTGACCTTCACCTGATAACCCAGATGTTGGATGACATTCAACTGATAACCCAGATGTTGGATGACCTTAACCCTTCGACCCAGGCCTTTAGCATGACCAATGCAACCACCTTGGGTGCAACTAAAGCTGCCGCCGCCTCGTGTCCGTCAACGCAGTCTGTTCCTTATATAAGATACTAAGTAGAAGGGTGTTTTTGTTCATTCTGTTTTCAAAATGGACTCCTGAACTGTTATTTTTCATTGCACTTAGGTACACATTTTGCTTTATAATGGTGTCCTTGTAAGATTAGTCATCGTGTGAGATTTTACCTATTTAGATTTTCACCTTCTTGTTTTTATTTATTTGAAGTGTTTTGTTTCGGTGATTTCCTTCTTGTGAGTTTATTGATGATTACGTTCAGGTAGAGTGTATTCATATAATTACCAAATTCGCAAGTGTTAAAAAAGTAGTGTTAGAAGTAGGGCAAGAGGAAGTGACGGTAATAGGAATATCTTTCTCTGTTGGCAATACGCGATTCTACTCGGGGGCATTTCAAAGGTGTGTTAGCGGTCAAGAGAGTATCTTTTAGTTAAATATGGAAAAACCAGACCCTGTTTGATGGTTATAATAGACCTATTCTTTTATACATTACATAAAGAAATATTTGTAGTGGAATAGGAACATACTCGTATAAATTTAGGTTTAGTAACACACGGGAAGATTTTTAGAACTATCATTAGACAGTGCTGCAAGGCAAAGTTAGTTGTCGTCGAGATTTTCAACATATTTGGTTAATAGACAGGAAGGGTTGTTCGCCGATAGACACGTCTGCTTTGTTTTTGGATGCGAGTTCTACATAGTATATGGACTCAGTTTATTCATATTAGGTACAAGGCGTCACATTTGCAATTATATAGGTGCCGATTGTTACTACTTGATATATTGACAGTCTGGTAGGTTTCACTGCTAAATGATAGATGGATTCTTGTATATTTTCTTTTGCTGGCCAGGCTGCGAACATTGTTCTAGGGTGCAATATTTAGACCTACTCTTTTATCGAGTTTGGACTTTTTTTTTGCATTCAACAAGTAGGGATTTCTATCATTATTCTTTATTACTTTAGTGACGTTTATTTGACTAATTAGAAAAAAGTGACAATCAGGATTGCTTGCTATAAGTCGAATCATAGTGTTTCATAATTATGTATAGCTAGTCTTTAGAACTGTGAATCGGTGCTTAATATGCAGACAGGTAATAACTTTAGCGATACAATAAGAACCACTTAGAATACCTTTTATAATATACGTAGTGATGTGAGTGGTGATAAGAATATTTATATTAAGCATTGCAACTTGAACAATGATTTTCATTGTGAGATGAATTTTGAAGAATTAGAACCAGAACGTTCATCAGTGTATTATACACGTTAGTAGGAAGGACGGTGGTTTGTCACAGATAAAACTAAATTTTCATTACGAACGGGAACAATACACCATAACGTAAAGGGAATTTCCTTGAAGGTAAATCTTTCTTGGCTGATGCACATTTGATGTTACCAACGTGGATATTAGTACGGCGCAATCATTGTTATGAACGCAATGAAATGGAAGTATGTGGAAACAGTTTTCAGACACAGCTGTTCTTAGTTTTTACATGTGTTCTCTTAATGATGACATTTGCTTTCCTACATATTCTTTAGACGCTTGTTTGTGTTTTAAACGCTTACTTTGCATTTAAGTCTGTTTCAGTCTTTTGCTGGACAGTAGAATTTGCTGGGAACATTAATTTTATTTACTTTCCTCTGAAAAACAAACTTGAATTACAGTTAGTTGGCATGGCTTCTATAAATTTTGATTTTTAAGTACAGTGCATTTTAGTACCGTTATTGGTGATTTCATTCTTATTTAATTCCTATATATGTATCCTGTTGTATCAGAATACCTATCGGTGTCTTATAATAAAGACGTTGTTATGTTACCAGCAATGCGGGAAGTAACAGTTAATTGTACGTTTTTCATGTATTCACACTTGTTTAACTAATGTTCAGATTCAGAAACATCTGTTCCCGGGGATATTATTTTTGTCGGAGAGTCCTTGCGTCGTATTTAATCCGTTTCAGGAATAGACGATGCTGTTCATGGTAACATAGTTTCTCACGTAATGATAAGTGAAACACAAGTTCTTAAAATGGATATTCCATTTCATGTCATGGTATCAGTCAAATGGTTTTACCTGGATCAGAAATAATCATTTTGATGGAATTATTCCTTTTGATTGGAACACGTCAATTTCAATCACTTAATGATTTATTTGACACACCATACGCAATTGATGGACGTTGAGATTTTAATTATACATTAATAATTGTTGCTAAAGTAAATCAGGTTCCAAAAGTGGAAGGCGAACAATTTCTCAAACCAATTAACATTCAGCTATCCACTAAAATCCCTAATACTCATGTGTGAGAGCATTTTGCAAACCTGTTTTATAAGTACCATGAAGTTTGTAATAGGTGTAAGTAAATAGGAAAAGAGTAGTTAGTAATTTTATTTGTTGTATCACATAAGAACAGAACGTGAAGAGCTTGTGTTAGTTTTTGCATACTTATTGAAGAGCTATTATTCACCATTCTTGTACCGAATACAGTTGATATTTTGTTTGTGCTAGGTAATCATAGGACTTTTAATTTTGTATCTCTTTGGGTAGTTTTCATCGAATACCTTTGGTTGAAAATTGTGGATGGTAATGAAGTCGTTTGGGGTCGTTCGGTATGCTGTTTGGGTTGCGATGTACACAGGTCACTTTCGCTCGCATGTTGACTTCCGTTTTCCCGGTAGGTTATGTGCCAATGGATGGTTTAGTTGTTTTTCGTCAGTGCTTAGGAGTAACATCTTATTAGCCGGTATTGTGTTTACAAGAGGTTCAGGCAGGTCAATTTGTAGCTAGGCTCTCTAAATGTAAGCTATATTGTCTTAACAGCGGTTTGAGTAAGTTGTTTAAGTTAAAATAACAGTTATTGTGATCTTCCCTGACCCAACCCAACAACAGTTAATGGTGCCCAACAGTAGTACTTGGGGACAACTTTTTTTATTGCAGGATTCTTCTCATTTATAGTATACTATTTCATGGAATTAACAAAGGACGATGTTGATTTTCTTTTTAGAATAGATTTCGACCACAAGATAGATTTGATACAATTAAAAGGAATTTGTTGCCCCAAGTTGAATATTTATTACTTTATCAGGAGCCATTTTCTCTTTACCACTCATGAACCTGCTATATTACATGTAATATTTTTAGGTACATTCACGTAAGCAATGGTCAACTTGGCTTTTTTTGTCATTGATGCAAAAGTCAAGATTATAGTTGTTTTGTGCAATACTAAGCCTGGTTACAGTCAATGCTTTGTGCATTACAAAGTTTTTATATACAGCTATGAAGTATTTCTTCTAATAGCTTATACATATTTTTTTTTGTTTTAAGGTTTTCAGTTCAGTCTTTTTTTTTTTTTTTTTTTTAAGGTTTTCAGTTCAGTCCTAAAGAGGCACGTTGGCATATGGCTTTATAGGAGTTTGCCGCTCGGATTACATGTGTTAGGTTACACTAATGCTTTTGCCAACGCTATATCTTGGTTTTCTTTAATGGGCGATGGTTTTTAATACTAAATGTCTGGATAATATTTTGACGGTACATTCTGAAGTTTGAAGTCTGGTTTGTGGGTTTTATATAATATATGAATTTTGGTGTCTGCAGTCTATACGTCTTTTGCTAACATTCTAGAGGTGTATTGGTTCCTTGTATTTTTTAATCCGTAGGTGGCCAAGCGTAGAGTTACGATATCTTAGTTCGCGACCACAGGAAATATTCTACACATGATGAAGTTTAAACACCTTGCTAGTCTCTAAGGATTCAATTTTTACAAACAATTATTTGATGAATATTAAAGGCATACAGTAAGAAACTATTAATATAGCATTGTCAGAAAATTTACGGAATATAGTTGTGTTGCCCAAACCCTGACTATGGAAATGATCTCTCTGACCACATTTGAGTAAAATGTCTGTTTATTTTGACTAGTCATAGTTTCCTCTGTTGTTCCCCTTTGGGTTAGCTAGTGTCACTACTGGTGTAAGCTGTCTCTTTTTTAATGTAATCATAATATTTAGAAATAAAATGACGAACTGGAGTTTTGTAACGTCTGTAATCTGACAAGGGGATAGGTTTCAAATATCAGAAAAAAATGAAGCTTCATTCAGCGACTGGTCTCACTTATGTGCATAGGTTTGCATTCTTCAAATTTTAGCTTTGTCTCTCCCACTCGTTTCTTCATCTTCTTTTCTATCAAGCATCTGGAGAGACTCGGCTTCACTGCTGAAATTTCCAGTACCATTAAATAGAACCAGCTGTACCATTTGCTTTAATTAGAAGGTGATAAAACAACACTTGCGATCTTCCGTTAGAGTCAATGCCAACAGTAAAAAGTAATTAATGTTATTTCTGCGTCTGTGGCCGATACATTTCATACAGAGAAAATTATATTTTCTCCTTACCATTTTTTTTTTTTTAATTCTATTTCGACGAACATTTCCCGAACATTGTTTATATTTCCAAATGATCTAAATCTTCAGTATCACTGAACTGGTTATTTTAAAAAAGAAACAACTACCCTTTGATACAATTCCATTCTTAAAGATAATATTATTTAAAAATAAAAATGTCAAAAGGCTTATAATTAACATAGTGAAAAAAAAATTATTCAAGAAAAAACGCTTTAAAGCTCCGAAATAAACACAAAAGCGTGGAGATAAAACTGAGTACTGTTTGAGCTTTCTCGCTGTAATAGTTTTGTCGAAATTAACGGCGCTGACAGTATGCAGAAAATAAAATAATTCCGAGAAAGGAAGAAATGAGGTGACAGAGAGATCGATCGATTTAGGATAGAAACGTATATAGCACATCATTCACTGAGAATAATTTTTCCAGTGTACAAAATAATTTCTTCGACAAAACAAGAAAAAATCTTAAGTATTCGAAGTTTTCAAAGCATATTGAATTATCTGTCATTTTTATTAGAAGTGGCGAATAGCCATAAGTAAATAGAACGAAGCAGAATCGACTCGCCAAGCAAATTGTATCTCAATTGGAGAGGACGCCCACGTTCTTTAGCGCCCTCCCACACTCTTCTTGGAATACCGCTTCCGATGAGGTCGAAACACGTTGTCCAAACCCTGGAGGATAACGCGTACTCTTGCCGTCGGGATGCCATGGCGAAGAGGCACTCCGTCAACAGAAGCTGTCGTCAGGAGAACCAAGACCCACCTTCATCCCACCCAACGAGAATGAGAGGTGCTATTAGTCTGTTACGAGGGCTGCGTGAACACCGATTATAAGAAAGATGAGGCAGCCCAGAAAAACATCATCAGTGGTCATGCAAAACCCACCGATGAGGGCAGAAAATTCGACCTTACCATCTACTACAAGGATTGGAAGACTGCTCAGCACCTCGCGAGGAATAGCGCTGTCCCTAGCGATGATCCCATGAAGGAACAGGAGTGGTTTACCAAAAATCGTGCCCTGGCAATGGATGCTGCCATTCTTATTGGTACGACTACAACTCACCTCTCCAAAGAGGATCGCCGTTCGACTACATGATGGAACACAGCAGTGCCCCCAGAATCTAGTAGATCATAAGGAGGGCAAAAAACATGGACTGGGACAACAGTCATTGCCGCCTTAGATATAAAGAGGCCCTCGCCATTCTCCGGTGGGAATCAAGGAGACCCTTCTTCTCCCTACCACTATCAAGAGAAGAGCAAGGCGTGCCTGGAGATGACCCTTCAGCAGCCCGCTGTTTCAGGCAGCGTGGCCTAAGATCAGAACTCCTGTGACCTGACACCAGCCAATCAGCGCCTTCGTTGCTCAGCTAGACACACCCGGGTAAGTCATTCTGCTCCTAGCTAATAGGAAGAGCGGTCCCCAATTGCAACCAATCAAAAAGCTACTAAAATTTCTGCGGGCCCGCTTGTGGGTATAAATGTGGCATAATTATACCGCTGGCTTCCTTCGCCTTTTAGTAAGTAGTAGAGAGTACTACCGACACGTCAAGGATTAAATAAACTTAGACAACTGTTATATAATTTATCTGCTGTTACAAAGAAACTTATAATGATAATACTCATTTTTGTCATTTTTTTATTGTAATCATTATTAATAATGTTCTATTAGTTATAACTCACCTAAGTGTACCACAATTATGACTGTAATAATGAAAATTATATTTACTACAATTTTTATGATTCATGTCACAAACTGTATTATTATTATTATTATTATTATTATTATTATTATTATTATTATTATTATTATTATTATTATTATTATTATTATTATACTTGTTGGATAACTCCTGATGCAGGTGGGTCCTTCTGATGCTCAGGATGCCGAGGTGCTGCTGAAGATCTCGGTCTGGGTGCCGTATGCTTGTAAAATTAGGAAAAAGACCTTTAATTTAGGTTTTGTTAAGCAGAATGGCAGTTTCAACAGCATTTTTGTTCAAAATGCTGTTGAAACTGCCATCCTGTTTAACAAAACCTGTATTAAAGAAGGTCTTTTTTTCTAATTTTACAAGTATACGGCACCAAGACCGAGATTTTCAGCAGCACCACGGCATCCTGGGCGTCAGAAGGACTCACCTGCATCTAGAGTTATCCAGTAAGGAGCAGGAAAACTACTACTACTACTACTACTACTACTACTACTACTACTACTACTACTACTACTACTACTACTACTACTACTATTATTATTATTATTATTATTATTATTATTATTATTATTATTATTATTATTAACAATGCAAGAAAAATAGCAATCAACATAATCTATTTTGTGGTTTTTCGTTACGTATCATGGTTAATGTTTTAGATTTTATCATTACTATTACCTATGATAAATGAGACCCTTTTCTCCCTGGAAATAACCATATAACTCTTACGTTTTACGAGGCTGCTACCCTCATCGTTAGTGGAAATGACACTACATCCAAATTCTGTAAAAACAAATGTTTTTTTTTTTGGTGCTTTTACGCTTCCATTTGTTCCTCACAAACAATATTGGTTGGGATGCGAGGCAGGAGTCACGCTGATCACATATTTGCTATTAATTCAGTTGGAAATCGTCAGGAATTTAGACTTTCGTAACAAATCTCGAGAGTTGATTTCCTCTTAATGCCGAGCAGAGAATTTCTTTCCCGTTAACTATACTTCGGGACTTAATATTACTGCTTCGTATACGATTTCACCATCCTTAAATATCGTTCTGTAGTCTGCATCACACAATGTGTGGCAGTTGCTTTGCTGCTGTTATTTGCACAAACCGATCCTCTGTGCTCACCAGTGAATTTATCGAGAGGTCTTCCTGTCTATTCACATAAGCTACACTGAAATTATTGCAACTGATGACTATACGCTAGGTTCGTTCTTTTATTTTTTCTCTTTTTAATTTGTTTTTACGGCTGGGTTTAAGATGGTATTAATAATCTGAAATAAAAATCGTGATTATTAATGATTTAATCTAATTTTCTGGGATAAAGTAACTATTCGATTTTTTTTCCGTGAACCAGTTTCTTTATCCGCTGCGTGAATGGCGCTGCCTTTTTTTTTCTTTTTTTTTCTATTTAGGTAGGATAAGTTCCACCAGAGAAATAAATTTTATGAAATTCATTTCTTCGTTCGTTTATATCTTTTCAATACTGATATTAGGGTCGCAAATATAAAGCACGAAGGATTTAAAACTGTCGCTTTAATTTAAAAACGGTAGATAAGTTTTGATACTCCACAATGTTCTTTCAACGGCTAATTTCAAGAATGGAAAATGTTATCGCGGCGGTTTTCATTGTGAATTGTAGAAACATTGCTTCTGAGTTTAAGCCGTCTGGAAATGACGTGATGGCTCTTCGTTTTCCACTTCCAGTAATGCAGAATTTAAATCCCATTACAGGGAAGAGATAAAACGCCGTTTCTATGGTGAATGTTTGTTTGGATGCTTTATTATAAAAACTCTAAAAGAAAATCCATCCATATGATACAGCTTAATTAGTTGGCATATTTTCCCCCACCGATTTCAGAAGGCTATAAATATGTTCATCCCCTTTTAAGTTGATGAATTCGAGTACACTATTAATGGGCTGCTCTTTGAAAAAGGGATGCTACATCAAAGCTTCACAAGGAGCCGAAGATGCCGTTTTTAGTATTAATATTGTTCAAAAAATCAGATTAGTGTTTTAGATGGTTTTAGGAAACCAAGCCCCTTGAGCACCATAACGCTTTCTAATATTCTAAAAAATAATGGCTCTCATAAAGATACCACCTTTATGCTTTTTACGTTGGCCGGACATATAGGGCATAGAAGGAGTCGTGCAGTATAATGTATTATGCTATACCTTAACAATAATAAATGATCTTTTTAAGGAAGTAAAATTTACTTGCCCTTTCGTAATGATAGCATCTGTGTTGATGACTGGGAGTATATTTATCAGCAAGTAGGAGGCGCCATTGCCTTTATACAATTTCATCATTCTAATGTCTTCATGACATAGCTGCCCTTAATTTTTCAAGTAATGGCAAGTTAATAATATGAAGAAGAAAAAGAATAAAAACAACATCAACTACAGCAAAAACAACCTGAAGAAACAGTAATTTTAAGCATAATGCACAAAATGTATGCTGACCTATAGCCCAGTACTATTTGTTCACCTTTTCACTTGAAAAGGTGAAACTTTATAGTTCCATGCTGAAGGGTCCTTCCCATATCCTTAAAGAGTGGATACTGAGAGCATATGCAATCAGTAAATAGCGTTCTTTCTTTCAGATTGATCTTTTGACAGATTGTGTTAACAGTGTTTCCTCTTTTAAGGGAGAAGTTAAGGGTAACATGAGAACATTTTATCAAACCCTATTTATTTAGGAGAGTGAGGTTAAAGCTTTGTGCATATTTTGTTTCATGGCAACTGATATTTTAATGGTTTAGAAAAGGGTCTCCACTAAGTTTTTTATTTAGCCTTATATGAAATAGATTACCTAAACCTATTTGTAACATCTTTGCTCAGGAGCATAAGTAAATGAGAGAGGAGGGGGTAAAGTGAAGTTCGGATTAAACTAGTAAAATGCCCATTATTATCATTACTCGATAAAAATAAAAGGAAATTTAAATAAAAAATAAAATTAAGAAGTCGAAAAAATAATGGGGAAGTCAATAATGAAGCTGTCAGAATTTAGAAGAGAGAGAGAGAGAGAGAGAGAGAGAGAGAGAGAGAGAGAGAGAGAGAGAGAGAGAGAGAGAGAGAGAGAGAGCTCACATTATGAAAGATTACGACAAATTTACATCTAATTTATCTACAACAATTTTATAGACGTTCTTGTAAATGTGAGTAGGGAATATACGTATTTTTTTAATTTATATGAATCAGTCTTTTTTTTTTTAATTTATTCTCTCAAACAAACGTTCCAATAATCACCTCCATGTTTCTTTTGTGTTTTTTTATTTTAAGATAATCAAAGTCACTGATAAAGCGTCAAACTTTACGAAATATTTCTGATCATTTGGTAGAAATGAGAAGTTACTTTCATTTGAAACAGTTCACGCTGTTCACTGTGTCTATCGTTTCACCTCTTTTCCTGAATGTCTGAGCGTTCTTGTAAACACACTTGTCTGCGTACATGAGGAGGAGGAGTCGAGGCAAAAGTTAATGACGAAGATGTCAGAAAAAAGAAAGAAAATAAAAAAGCCAAGAATTCAATAAATGACAGTTTGGTGGAGGTAAGCAGTGAACCGATTTTGATCATTAGCAAAACTGATCATGTTCCTCAGTGGCTGGACGCTGACTGATAAGTCATCGGGAGTGATGCAAACATTTGTAGCCCTTTGCAGTTTACTGATGAAGGTAAGGTGAAATTTTATTAATGGACTTTTTTGGAACATTTTAAGTATCCTTTTTCTAGCGCTTCTCCTCCATCAACAAGTCTTGCTTCTGTAAAAGCTTGAACTCAAATGAAAATGTCATGGCCTTACAACAACTCCTTTTTATCACTAGGCAAATTAACTCCCCAACGTATGAAATAGCCAAGACTCTGAAGAAGATCATTGCTACTTACATCCCTAAGGGATACTCGGTGGATATTTTGAATGGTACGTCTCCAAGCCCAATCATCATATATCTGGACATAGAAAATATGTTCACGAACTTACCAGTGGACAATACTATCATATTATTTTATGGAGAATCTACACTCGGATGCCACTCCCAAATCTGCACCAAAGAGGCTACCTTCCTTTCACACAGAAATAACCTTTTTTTCGATAGGTAGATGGTGTCGGTATGGGATCCCCCTAGGTGACATATTTGCTAATACTCATATGTATATGGCAAAGATGTATGCCCAATACATAGGCGACATCTTCAATGCTATCAACACTGATGAAGTCACCCACTTTGAAGAGGAACTCTTGTATGTAAATGTGTAACAGAATGTTAGGTACAACACTACTGTATACCAAAAGGCAACGAATTTTGGATGGTACCTTAACAGCCTTGGGGAGTGCCCCGACACAAACGGTCTGTAGTAACCACATATGTAAGAAGTGCCATTACACACTGTTCCTCTCGGACAGGACCCACAAAGACACGTCGGCCAGATAATGACGTCATATGGGCTTGTCGCAGGCAGGACTCACTAAGTGGGTGCAAGGTCGTCAGTGCAACAGAATGTCTGGGGATCTTTCTTCGTCTATACACTAATAGGTTCAGTTTTGTACTCATTTCATTTTAATGGTAGTCTACTAGTAACCTCATTATTTATCTGTGTCAGTGATTTTGTTGAAAAATACAGCCTCATATGTCAAAATTATATGTTGATTTTTCTGTTGATAGAAGGGTTAAGAACTTCCAGTTATCAACATCTATCTTATTAACTGTTTTAAACAATATCTTAGACAAACATAATGTGGGTCCAAGGCAGCTCCTTACTAACAATGGTTATGACTGCAGTCTATTTGATAATTGTAACAAAAATAGTTTGACATGTATGCCAGCACCCCAGCAAAGATCTCTACCTCACCCGGAAACATATTATTCTATAGAGCAGCATATCATAGCCAGTTTGTGGATGTTGTCAAGGCCATGTAAAGGATAATTCCCAATGGTGCCATGCCTACAAATCATAACGAGACTGTCTACTTACAAGTCTACTGTCACCCGAACCTGGTCAGCACCCTTGTCATGCCGAATAACACCACCCCAATCACCACCCACCATGGAGAGATATGTGAGTTGATCAATGTAATACGCAAATATAAATGCACCGAAGGAACCTGCCAAGCCCTCACCAGTTGCTACATAGGTCTCACTCACCACAAGCAAGGGGAAATATTTCAACATTATTTAAATGCCCACGACTGTAAACCAGTGCTGGAGAATTATTAGAAGGGAGAAAGGCTGTGCTTAGAGAAGTCTGGTTCCACACATTATAAGTATCAGAGGCTGTAAATATAAATCAGCAACGGCCTGCTTTTTTAAAGGAAAACAAAGAACCGGAGATCTTCCTGCCAGTAAAATATTTTTCTAAAGGAAATTTGATACATATCTTTCCCATAGGCCACTTTTTGAAAATTACTAGGTGTCCACTCAAAATTCCAAAGTGGCTGCTGTTTTTCAAGATGGCCGCTAGTCAAGGTTTTAACATGGGTCTCATGTGCCTCTGGTCATGGTTTTATGCATTTGTTTTGGTTATACACAATTTAGGCAGAGTCACCAAGCAACAGTGGAATGTATTTCTGTTAAAGATTTCATATAGCATATTTAAAGGAAGATGGCATCCAATATGGCAACCAAAAACCTTAAATAATTGCGTCTCAGGATTCAGTAGGCATGGAAAAATGTCTTCCTGTTCAGTATAATAGTTTGCAAGTTTATATAATTTAGATTGTGGTTTTATCTTTAGTTTTAGTTTAAAAGCGTGAATGTCAGCGCACAACCAGGACACATTGGTGACTTCACTGCTGTGTAACTCAGCATGGGGTTCAGTGTCAGCTAATCTGGCTTTTCTTATGCTGTACCTAGCTTTGCTTTAATGTAGTTTAGTAGTTTAGTGTCCCAAATGCTGTCTAATAGCCCCACATCAGTTAGTTGGTAGAAAGTATATATATAGCTGGTAGATCTAGTTGGACAGCTGCACCTGAAATGACATGAGGTGCCAGCATGGGAGAGCCAAGCCAAGTGGTTTGTTCATGTACTTAGCTGGATGGTGTGCATGGCTTGTTCATGCACTTACCTGGATGGTGTACAGATCACACGGGACTTAAATTGGCACTGGGTGATGATCAGGCTAGGTGCAGGGTGACCGAACCTAGTTGTATCCCGTACATCAGTCTGCATATCAGATTAAGGTGGTAAAAGGATAGCCCCCTGGCCTTAGTCAAACGCTCATAATGGCAAGTGTAAATTCAATCACAGGCAAAATGAAGACTGACTGGAGCAGGTATTGTCTTTGCCAGGAAGACAAGAAAAATGAAGTCTAACTTCACCCTTGGCCTTTGTACATCATAATCCTGAGCATGATGGGTACGTAATGATTTCAACCAATGTGCCATTGTTCCAGGAGATTGGTGAAATGCTGCTTAACATTGACCCAGCAGGGCTGGATGAAGACAGTGGCATAGAGGCAACACTGCAACAAAACATGGCAAAATACCACAAGAGCTGTAGGGTCATGTTTAATAATGCAAAACTTGATTGTGCAAGAAAGTGGAGCTCTACAGTTGAAGGTAGTGAACCACAGGAAAAGCATGTTAAACAGTGTCGAATGAGCCATGACAATGAAGCATGCATTGTTTGTAAAAATGTGGCACGTGTATCAGATCTTCGACAATAACCATAAATCTCAACAGGAGACTGCATGAGCCCACTCACACTTAATGACAGTAAATTATTAGCAAAACTAGGTGCTGGTGATGCAATTGCACAAGAGCTGTAATACCATCTTGTATGTCTCACTGGCCTTTACAATAGGGAGAGGTCCCATCTTACAAATCTTGAGAAAGAACAATGTCACAGTGAAGAACCAGATGTATATCCACTGGTATCAGAGCTGGTTAATTATCATTGAAACCAGATGTATATCCACTGGTATCAGAGCTGGTTAATTATCATTGAAACCAGATGTATATCCACTGGTATCAGAGCTGGTTAATTATCATTGAAACTAGCTTGAGTTCGGATGGTCCTGCCATATTTCCTCTTGCAGACATATCCCACTTACGGTATACCAGCAGCGCCTGGAACAATTGGGCATTGCCTCACCCACTGTAAATACAACAAGATTAAAGGACAAATTGTTAGCAGACATCCCTGACTTAGAAGCGCACAAGAAAAGATTAAGTGTGCTACTTGCCTTGCAGAAAGATGTAGCTTTAACCCTATCTCAGGCATCTGACTACTTATATACACTTGTGATTGCTAAAGCAGCAAAGGTACTAAGGAAGCATATTCTGGATCATCAGTCCAGGTTTGACGACACCTTTGGTGAAGGATGCATCAATGATGCCATACCTCAAAGTCTGCTCCAGTTCACTAGTATGATTGAACATGGAGCAGGCATAAAGTCACAGCTAAGGTTTGGCTCATCAAAGTCAGACCTGGCTATTGCTCAGCTCCTGCAGTACAACTGCTTCTGAAAACGGAAGGAAGGAGCAAGTGTACATCGATACTCAAGGACAGGGAAACTCCTTTTCCAGTGTTCATGGGCATGGCTATCTATGCCAAAACCAGGAAGAGAAACCTGGTAGAAATGCTTCATGATCATGGCATGAGCATTTCCTATGACAGGGTACTGGAGTTATCAGCCCGACTGGGAGATACCACTGTCACAAAGTATGTGGAAGAGGGTGTAATCTCTGTCCATCTGTCTTGAGAAAGGGGTTGTTTACCACTGCGGCCATGGACAACATCAATCACAATCATAACCCTTCAGCATGGGACCAGCATTTCGGTATTCCAGCACCCTACCAAAGACAACACGGAGGAAGAGTGTCATCCAGTACAGTTTGGGCCAGAGAGGGTAAAATCTGTACCTGAGATACCTGACTCCTTCACAAATATCCCCCCCGCTTCCTTCAAGTCCAAAAATGCTACAGACTTCGGCTTACATGCACAGCTTTGTGTAGCTGCAAATGTGAGGTGTAATCATAATGTGAGGTGTAACTATAATGTTGCAAATGATGCTTCAGATACATCTGAATGAGAATTTCGTCACACTTAAGGGTAAGACCATGCATCTTTAAAATCTTGCATTCATTTCAGGCTTAAAAAAAGACATTGAGACAGTGCTCGAGCATAGATAAGATACTTTGTTATCATGCTCCATTATAGTCTTGTGCTTGTATACCTTTCAGTAGCATTATTGGGTCCCTTTCCAAGACGTAATATTGATAATAGCCTAATAGAAATGCTAGAAACTTATTCTCTGGCCTCATAAATGTAGGCATAGATAAAAATTCATGTCTATCTTTTTTAGTTGCAGAGTTATCAAGCGAAATGGTAAATATAGTAGTAGGAGCTCTGGTGATACCTTCAATTAACTCTTCTACCCAGGAAGACATTATCTGAATAATGATTGATGTATTTATTTCAACAATGATTTACTCAAAGTGTCAGAAATCAAAACAACTAACGGCCATCTTGAAAAGTGGTGGCCATATTGAAATTTTGTGTGGACACCCAGATTTTTCAAAAGAAGGGGTTAAAGTGAGCACTTGTGCCAAATTTCATGCTTGTATCACAAATCAAGGTATTTTTCTACTTACCTGCTGCACTAAGAAAGTATCGATAACGGAGGCCATCAAAGCTATTGTCCAGAGACAGAAATCACGCCCTCACCCGTGCATTTTGTTGCACGCCCGCCACAAGAATTTTATCACTCCAGGGACGTCATAATTTACATTTTAGGCTTAGCTGTTTAGGTTGCACATTGTAATAAAAACTGTTTTTAATATCAATTTGGAATTTTTAATTTAGTAAGTGGTTTCAGGCTTCTCTTGAGCAAGAGCTCGAGCTGGATTAACGTCAGCTTAATGATAAACAACTTATAATTTAGTCCTGAAAACGCTGTCGATAGGGGAAGAAACGACCTATCGACTATAAGAAGTAAATGGAAGCAAACGTGAATAATGTTTATGTGTTCCGGAGACGCGAATCTGAAGAGGAAAAGAAGTATAGACTGATTTAGAGTCTAAATAAAAAAAATAATCTCTGCAAATAATGCTTCTGACTTCAATACAAATTTCACAAGAGAGTTATGTACAAGTAGTAAATGTAAATATATATATATATATATATATATATATATATATATATATATATATATATATATATATATATATATATATATATATATATATATATATATATATACATCAAACGACATTAGGAAGCCATTTGCAAAGTAATATTTTTCATGTAGAGAGAGAGAGAGAGAGAGATAGAGAGAGAGTCACGCAGATTAATTGTTCGTTGCTGGAAACTCTTGACTTATTGCACGGTATTCTACGAAAATGATTACTGAATGAGTTTGAAGACTACTAGATGTTTTCTTATTTCGTTCAGTATCAATTAAGAGCTATCAAAGATAAAATCCAATTAAGCTAAATGACTCAAAAATATTAGTAACGCCTCTCCTGTGTTTTACCACTGGAACATTAATGAGATATACATTTTTTCTGATCGTTCGTATAAAGAATAAATCGAGCTAGATTGCAGTAATGATTAATGGTGATTAATAAAAAAATTACATCTCCCTTATATGTTGTACTTCGTACACAAGTGTGATATATTTTTCTTCATTTTGGTACTTGAAACTTATAATTATTTACTATTTGTTTCAATAAACGACTGAATTCATCATATAACACAATTTTTTTACATTTTCATGATACCCCATTTTGCCAGCTACATATTAAATGATGGGTATATATATATATATATATATATATATATATATATATATATATATATATATATATATATATATATATATATATGTGTGTGTGTGTGTGTGTGTGTGTGTGTGTGTGTATATACATATACGCACACACACAAACACATACATATTCTTTAATATTTGTAATATGACATCTTGAAATAATGGGAAAAATTATGAAAAATTCAAACGAAAGCCTTATAGAAAAAATGTATGTTTTAATATTATGCATATAAAAAAATATTTACATTATATTTATGATACCCCATTTTATATATATATATATATATATATATATATATATATATATAATATATATATATATATATATATATATATATATATATATATATATATATATATATATATATATATATATATATATATATATATATATATATATATATATATATATATATATATATATATATATATATATATATACATTTACATTTGATGTTGCCTTGTAATATGTATATCATGCTATATTTTGATATATTTACTCTTTTATTTATCATGTATTATTTGTAATAATAATAATTATTGAAGTATCATAACATACCTCAAAAGAACTAATGATTTAAATAACTTAATAACGTAACTTAAATTAATATCATCTTTCTTGATAAAGGCGTAGTATAAGGAACACGTGCGTGTGTCCTAGTGAGAACTTGTTTCATTTCAATTGTCATCAGTTGAGATAAGGGAGAGCGCTTTGTTTTGGGTTAACGTAAGGACAGTTTTGAATAACAATTACCGATTCGTTCAGGAAATCATTTCTGTTTTTTGTCTTGTTTAAAAAACACATCAATCATAAATAGCCGATTGCAGTATGTTTCGATCGTGTAAAGATTTCTGTAAAAGATTTGCCCAGTACGAGAATAATATGAGTGGTTTCACATTGTTGCGTGAATTGTTCAAGTTACATACTCCACTTTGAGAGAAAGAGGAATATGTCCCGATTGTGTTCTAAACGTTTGCTGGGAGTGATGTCACCTTGCTTCTAGAAATTTCTCTGTTGGTATTTCGTAACCAAAACGCCTTACTGACGTCATGTAGTTGCTTCATGTGCTACTGGAATCCCAAAAATCTATTCATTCTTATTCTTGAGACCAATCAGTTTGGTTCCCTTTCTCTCCCTCTCGCTCTTAAAAAGAGATTACTTTTAACGTAGTATATTTGTGGTCAGTTATTAGCGTTAAACTTTTGAGAACTGAATTTAGTAAAATTATTTAATTTGTAATGGCGCCTGGTGAAAAAGCGTGTTTAGTGAAATTAGTGCAGCTGCAAAGGAATTTTACAGAGGTTTTCACAAGTTTGTGTAAGGTAACGTGAATTTTACTTATTAATACCATGGTGTAATAAGTTAGGGAAATTTTGCCTTAGTGAAATTATTATTGATAAATCTTATGTGCATTTTTGTGTTTTTTTCCTGTTGCAATCTCTTCTTATTTTCACTTTTTTTATGTTTGTGATGTAACATTTATTTACGTAGCATTTTAAATATTTCTTGGTAATTCAACATTGCATACTTGATTTAATTTTTCATTTATTAAGATTTCTTTTCAAATCTTGAGTAATTGTTGATAGTTAAAATTTTTTATTAATTGAAATTCCTGATAAATTAAAGTTTTTGTGAATTAGTTTTGTTTCATAATTTAAATCAAGAATTAATTAAGTTTTGTGTTATTTTCAAGTAATAGTAAATTTTTCAGATTGTGAATTCTAATTATAAACTTTGAATTTAAAAATAAGTTTTTGTATTTAATATTTTTAGAAAAAAAGTGTTTCATTTATTGACCACTAGTGAATAGGATTAGTTGTGTGTGTATAATGCAAAGTGATAAACATGTTTTGTTCTTTTAGTTTTGCTAGTGAGTTAAGACCAGGGAAACAGTTAGAGTTGTTTGATGTAGTGATGCCCTTTTACTCTAGAATATTCCTTTTTTAACTGTTGATACCTCATACATATTCTGATAAACTTAGTTTGATTTTTCAAGTGATTAATAATTTTTTTAATGGGTCGCTGTTTCCTTTAGAGTACTCAGTCGTAATTCCTATTGTTATGAGAGTTCAGGTATCTGGCTGAAGTGAGGTAAATTTTTCAAATTTGAAGTTAGTCGTGTAATAACCAGGTACTTGGTACGCATTGTGACAATATATATATATATATATATATATATATATATATATATATATATATATATATATATATATATATATATATATATATATATATATATATTATATTTTGTGTGCGTGTGTGTGTGTATTGTTACGTGGGTCATTCGGCTGATGAGCTTAATTGTTAATTACTGTGATTTATATAGCCTTGCTTTACCTAAGACCCACGTAATCCTATCAATTAAGGCTAAAAGTTACCAAAAAAGACATAATTAACTTAATTAGATCGGTCGCCTGTTGAAACGAGGTTACTGAATATTGATTTATTCTGAACACATGAATTAAGTAAACAACATTACACAAACAACTAGTTTAAACAACAAGAATAAAAGAAATAAAAAATGTGAACTGGGATCTTACTGGAGCAAATAACAGCTCTAACTTCATCTCACTTCGGACACAAGATACTTCAACATAAATTAGTGGATGACACAACGGCTTGGGGCCTCTTGTGACTCACCTGTAAGCTATTCCAAGCGCGTGATTTGGGGACACAGATATGCTAATCCTTCTCCAAACAAGATTCTGGCCAGGTTCCAAGGCGTGCCGGATTCTGGAAGAGATGTATCCAGATAACTATTCGATATCAAGGACCGCTCTTTTATCATTAATTGACTGCAAGGGATGAATTTTAGATCAAGAATATTACGTTAACACCATGGAGGATAATTTATGCAATTTCACTCGGCAACAATAATTGTTCTTCATGTATTTGACTTCATAAATGGGATATGGGTTTATTAGGACTTTCCTTAGTCAGTGCCTGTTTAAGAGAGAGAGAGAAACATGAAACAAGTGCGAGATCTAAAGGATGGAACTGGGAGTAATTATCATCATCAGTCTTACCAATATTGACGACAATTATTTTTCTAAAGAACTTTGGCTCTTTAATTGTATAATAACTCGTTCTATCGTGCCACCTGACTCACGATATTCTTCCTTAAGCTCTTATAAATCCAACAATGTCTTTCAGCTATAGTTCCATTTTCATACCACGATTCCTCTTTGTATAGACACATATATCATATCTAATCCTAATTTTCACATGCAGTCTCTGTCTATTTGACTTCCAATCTTACTGTTTAATTACTGGGTCACAAGGCAGCAACCTTTGGTGATAACCCATATGTATCTTTTTGTTTGATAATGTTAACACGCAGAAAAGCAAACAAGAAACAAAAGAATAACATTTGGCGAAAGTAACAAGTTCTCGAGAGAAACGCAGCAGCTTTCCTTCATTGAACGATGCTTTTCAGTTACGCAAAGTAATTGAAATGCACATTCGATGTTTCAAAGGTGGCTGATCGACATGGAAAAAATTCTAGACATCCAGACTCGTTTATTAATTTGGTGTTAGTGGAAAATGTTTTCACTCTTTGCGTTACACTTGTTCTTGCATGAAAATGTTCATTAGTTCATCAAGATTATTACTAAACATTATTTATAATGTTTCGTTTCCTATCTTAGAAATAGAAAAAAAAATATCTTAGTGTATTGGAATTCAGTCTATTAATACGGCAGCTAAGATAAAATCTCCAGTTTAACAATAGAAACACCTTTAAATATAATTCAAATAAAACTACCAGACATAATGTCATTTGGTAAAAAGTGGTCTTTCAGCTCTTCGTTAGTAACCATCTAACTTTAGCCTAGCACGTCAATTTGAACCGTCCGCGGTGGTAGCTCCGCCCATTTGGTTTATAAGGAGAACATACGTAACTATTTAAAGGGACTCACGCAAGTATATGCCTTCCTAATGTAACAACATGACGTATTTTTTGCCTTTTCTCCACGATATTTTGTGTGATTATCTCGTGTTTTCTGGCATTCTCTCTACTCCAACATTCACCTACACCAACGAAAGCAGAGGAAAGGCGCTCATTGCTGGATCAACAAAACCTCTCTGCAATGATTTGGCACTGTAATGACACCCCAACAGTGAGGAGCAAAATTGCTGTTAAAAGAGTAAAATAAAACAACAAAATTAGGGGGATAGAGAGAGAGAGAGGTGGATGTAAGGAGAAAAATTAGAGTAGCACAATCTTTTATGCGGCCAAATTTTACCGTATAAAAAATATGTTAACTCAGGACAGTTCCCACAAATATGGAATGTTATCTTTGATAGCTGATGTATGGCGAAAAAAAGAATCTATAAATTTTCCTCATAGAAAAGACATTAACCTATATTTTCCTCTAAGAAAGAACTGCCCCCCAAAAAAAAAAAAAAAAACTAAATTTTCATCCCAGACCTTCCGAAGATCTTCGAAGGTGAATCGTAATGACAGTTATTGCCTAAATAAGCCAAGCCACTCCTCCAATAACATGGACCTAACCTGTCCCCAGGGGCGGAGTGCCATTTATGCCAATGATAGGGATTACAGTGAAGTTTTCAAGTTTAAATGAAGACGCTGATGGCCCTTGCCAGGCTCAGACGAAGCAAGGCAGCCAAAACTTTGTATCATAGGGTGAAGGAACGGATAGAAAATTCTCTCTCTCTCTCTCTCTCTCTCTCTCTCTCTCTCTCTCTCTCTCTCTCTCTCTCTCTCTCATAAAAGTGCCAAAAAAGTTGTGAAATAAGATACCTTTAGGCAGTTAGATTTTTATCAAACATAGGGCAACGGCTTAGGTTTTATTCCAGTGATTTTAGGATTAACAAGAGACATTTCACAAAAACATAACACACATACACCCACAAGTATGTTTATCTATCTAATATATATATATATATATATATATATATATATATATATATATATATATATATATATATATATATATATATATGCTTTTAGGGCAAAGTTTTTCTTTTATGCAGATTTCGTTGAATTCTATGGCATTTTGATTGTTGATCAACTTCTTATTAGTTTGACAATATTTTCTGAATGTTCTAGGTTCTTCCAAATTTAGCCGATGGACAAAAAAACGAAGATTACCTAGACATAGCGCCCTGTTGTTTTGTTAGTGTGCGGATGGATATGTAGCGTCCAGAACAATAATAATACAATAAATCACATTGCAATAACAACAAGTGCAATATAAACAATTTTAATTTATTTACAATTATATGAAATTACAGTACAGTAAAATTGAGAATTAAAACAATTTTCTTTGTGAAAAATAATGAAAACATAATCCATGTGTTCTGATTATAATGGTAACAAAAAATAAAAAGAAATAGAAATGCGGTAGGCTATATGGATTAGGGGATAGGAAGGGTGGTGAGGGGGCCCCTGATTTAAAAGGTGTTGTTGCCGTTGTTATGGTTATTTCTTATGTCACACTAGAAAAACCCCAAGAATGTTTGCCACTGCAGGTCAGTCATTCTCTCTCTCTCTCTCTCTCTCTCTCTCTCTCTCTCTCTCTCTCTCTCTCTCTCTCTCACACTATTTTATGAGCCTGGATATATATGTATATATATATATATATATATATATATATATATATATATATATATATATATATATATATATATATATATATATATATATATACACTTATACATTTTTTTTATAAATATTCTGCTGTTCTACCTCTATGCATTTTTATCGTAGGAAACTTATTCTAACAAAGACAGGAAGACGTCTCTGTCCACGCTAAGGGAGCCTGGGCATTTCAAAAAAATAACATCTTTAGCAGAAATAGGGTAGCATTAGGGACGTAATCCACAGAGAGGGTTTTCACCCAGTAACCTCTAGTAAAGGTGGTCTTAAGCTTTCTTCTGCTTTGTCCTATGCATTCGGCAATGTTTTTCAAAATTCCAGACTGACTGAGGCATAGGTTATTGATGCTCCCAGCCACCCTGTCTTGACCGAAAGAGGTCAGAGAGAAGAACAAACTGTTTTAGGGGTCGCACGTGCATCAGAGCTCGTGCTACCCCTGTCCCTTTGTCCCTTTTCCGTCTTTTATTTACTGAGTGAAGTGACGAAATAAAATCCCAGAGCTCCCGGGCATCCGTTGCAGTGCGCAAGCAGCCTACGTGAAGGTAAGTCTGGAAATTTTGCAAAGTTTCGTCAATTTGCTAGTATCTTTGTTTTTCCCACTTCGCCACCATCTAAGATAGTAGGGTTTAACCAGTTTACTTTTATGAAGTCTAGAGTAAGAATAATTTATATTGCTTAGCGACACTCAAGTATTCCCGTGCAGTAATTAGGAATTAGGGAAGGTTAAGTAAGTAATTTTCAGCATTCAGGCAGCCTTGTGTCTCGATCCCATTGTTCGGAAGCGAAATAGCCGGTACAAGTACTAAATTGTGTACGATATAATCCGTTGCGTTAAAACCGTATGTGAAGCAGAGGGAAAATTGACTGTGTCCGAAGGGGGCGATAGTTCATGTAACTTCCTCGCTAACTACATATTCTTTCTTTGTCAGGTTTTTTCCCTCGACTGGTGACCTTATTCAATTAAATAATTGTCTGTCTTTGAGATTACTTTAACTTTAATTGACAGGTTACATGTGTCCTTGGCACTCAGGGCCTTATAAATTATGTTAATTAATTAATAAAACTCATCAGCCATATATACATAACATATGTATATATATATATATATATATATATATATATATATATATATATATATATATATATATATATATATATATATATATATATATATATATATATATATATATATATATATATATATATATATATATATATATATATATATATATATATATATATATATATATATATATATATATATATATATATATATATATATATATATATATATATATATATATATATATATATATATATATATATATATATATATATATATATATATATATATATATATATATATATATATATATATATATATATATATATATATATATATATATATATATTATATGTGTGTGTGTGTGTATAACGTCTATTTAATTAAAGCAACGATTTCAAGACAGAATTATTAAAAACAAGAAAGAAAAGCATTTTCAAAGATAGTACACATACTTTACACGACAAATCAATTCAAAGGAGAGGCACAAAAATTTTTCTGAGTTTTTCAGAGTTTTCCAGGCCAGAGCCCGGAACTACTAAACAGACCCAGACAAAATTTGGCACGCGGCCTCTATGTTACCCCAGGTTACAGACATCAAACACAGAAAAATTGAATGAAATTTTCGTTTTTACCAATTCCGTCAGGTTTACTGTAGGTGCTTTAAGGCCGTTTCACAATGGATGCGCTGCGACGCTTTGGTAGCCATGCCTTGGCACATGGCTTTTAATTGGTGGCATTGTTTTAAGCGGGGCCATTTGCACCGGGTGCAAAGCTATGCTACCGATGTCTTTAACATTGCGTTCATAGCTTCCAAGATTGCCGGGTGCGCGATTTTTGTGGACGTAGCTCGCTGGGCGCATGCACACTTAGGTCTCACAGCTGATGTTCCTGCCTCATGGCTTAAATCTAAATGTACTGTAAGTATCATATTAACGTGGGGGTAAAAAGTATACCTCAGCAAATTTACTCGATGTAAAATTTTACTTCCAGTAGTGCATGGTCAAGTTTTATTATTATTATTATTATTATTATTATTATTATTATTATTATTATTATTAATAAACAGGAGAACTTTCAAATCAGAGAAGCATATGTCCAAAGAGGTGGGTGCAGCGGTTCTGCCTTTTGTGTAGTATGCATGGGCATTCCCAACATTGGACCTGGTGTCCTGCTAGGTCCACTACATCTCCGCCCAAATCCATAGACTCTTGTATACATGACTCACTGCAATGCGAAATCACAAGGAGAGCTCCCCTTGTCGCTCTTCTGACAATGGCCATCTCTGTCTTTCTTGGCTGGTAAAACCTCTGGTTGGTATTGAAGCCAAAGTCTCTCTCGTTGCGCGGCATATGGTAGCCGATGGCGCCTAAGTCAGAGAAGACAAAGAAATGACCTTTGAGTGGGTGGATGGCATCATCTATACTATTCCCACCATCCTCCTAAGGGTGGACACGCCCAATGCAACACAGGGCCATATAATAAAGCAGCGCTGCCTAGGAGTGGTGGAGAAAATCCACGAATTTTGCCACATCATCCTAGGCCGTGACCTCCTGACGGATTTCCTTCCATGGACGAGACCACCCCCAGAGCCAGATTTCAGCTGGATCTCTATGTCTGTGCCACCCTCACCTCCAGCAAAGAAGCTAGTGCCTAGCCTAGAGCCAGTGCCAGCCAGAGGGCCAAAGCCTGAGCCCTCTCCAGATCTCCCGTCAGCAGATTCAGTTCCTTCTCAGTCTCTGTCGGGAGTGGTTGATTTTTCCTGCCCTGCCGTTGAGATATTACCAGCACCAAACGAATGCACTGAACAGGGCAGTACTCCATCCATCACGGACATTGAGCCGTTCCCAAATTTGACTCTTGTGACTGAGCCTACCTTAGTGCCAGTGCCAGAGCACGCCCTCAATCTCCCTTCAGAAGATCTTAGAATGAGTTCATTCTCTTCTCTTAAATCCTCAGAAGACAAGACTCTGGTGGACTTTTCCCTAAGAGGCGAATTGGTTGAGATAGAGAGCACTACCCTTGCTCTGGTTATTGCAGCAGCTGAAGTGGATGTCACTACTCCAGACCCTATTGTTGTCACTACCACTGTTGAGGTTGTCGCAGCAGCCAAGGCAGTGGCTAGCACAGTGCCCACTCTGCCTGGTAGCATAGCCTCCAGTGCCTCTCCTGGCTTAGGTCCTGAAGGCACTCTTGAACCTCCCAGGAATCGATCCCACTGGCTCCTTCTGAGATATCCCAAAGTTAAGTTAAGTATACCTTAGTTTTACCAGACCACTGAGCTGATTAACAGCTCTCCTAGGGCTGGCCTGAAGGATTAGACTTATTTTACGTGGCTAAGAACCATTGGTTGCTTAGCAACGGGGACCTACAGCTTATTGTGGAATCCGAACCACATTATAGCGAGAAATTAATTTCTATCACCAGAAATAAATTCCTCTAACTCTTCATCAGCCGGTTGGGGATAGAACCCATGAGTTCGTATTTATACATATATATATATATATATATATATATATATATATATATATATATATATATATATATATATATATATATATATATATATATATATATATATATATATATATATGTTGTTTGTTTTCTTGAATTGGCATTAGCTACCTTTAAGGGTTTATTTGTTGTCACTTGTCAGTTGATAGTTTAGTCACTGGTCAACGATAGTTGGTTGTTTATCAGTTGTTGACATCCGTATATTTGTTGCTGCAGTGGTTACTTAGCTGCCCTTTCATAATCATGGCAGTTTAACCCATTTTGACTAATTGTTGATTGATGGCCGTAAATTATTTATTAATATTTATTATTCTCGTTTAGTTGTCTTCTCGTGTAATTGGCTGGTTAAGACTGATACTTATTTCTCCTCTTTGATGGTTGGCTGATGGGCAACCTGAGTTGATGAGTGGCCTGAACTGCAGTCGGGAAAAGGAAGTCACCTACTTACTCCCGTGAGGAGAACTTGTCTGGGAGAAACACTGCCTTACTTACTCGTGAGGAGAACTGACTTGGATTTGTATCCTGGACGAAAATCCCGGACTTTGACCACTGTGATTTTGGTGGATCCCTCGTGGTGGCCCTGAACTGGATCCTGCCCCTTGCTGGAAGTTGTTCCTGAGTTTCCCTGATTCAAAGGTGGCTTCCCGTCGTAATTGCTTTACGGCAAAAACATCCCGACAGAGCTCTCTATCGAACTACCGAAGACCTAGTAATAGAAGATCTTGGACCTATCCATCGTCATCCAGATACCCAAGACCATGTGACAGAAGATCCTGGACCCATCCATCGTCATCCGGATACCTTATCTATCTAAGGTCCTGTATCGTCATACTAGCCAATGTTAATTATTATTATTATTATTATTATTATTATTATTATTATTATTATTATTATTATTATAATTTATTTTTATAGTTATTTATTCTTATTATCCTTCACTTTTTCTTGACCAGCCTGGGATCCCAATTGAACCCATAAAATCCGTTCAACATCTTTGGGTTTTAAATGAAATAATTTTTGTTACTGCCTTCGAGGCTAATACGTAACAGGGGAATTGAACTCCGGCCCATCGAGTGACAGTCTGAAGCTCAACTGACTCAGCCAACAAAGGGCTTCTGAGATATCCCAGCCTAATGACAAATTAGAAGAG
>NC_089783.1:1055337-1130337 GCF_040412425.1 Macrobrachium rosenbergii | reverse complement strand
TCATTCTCCTAAGGGAATAATTCGAATTCCTTTCAGGAATCACACTGAAGGTTTAATCTATATAAAATCTTCTGCACGACTGGACAATAATCAGACCACTAAAAGCACTGGAGGCCAATTGGGTACTAGCTCACACTGAAGGTTTGATCTATATAAAATCTTTTGCACGACTGGACAATAATTCGACCACTAAAAGCACTTGGGACCAGTTGGGTATTAGCTCACCTTCTCGGGCTAGTGCTAATATTAAGTCGCCTGTCGGATTTGACATGATGCTCTAATTTGCACATATCCAATGTCATTTGGTTTACATTTAATCAAATGTATAAGTATTTTGCCTCTAAATGTCTATGGTACCAAGATGCACCCCTTAAAGGCAAAGTAGTATAAAACTTCGTTCTAACATTAATTTTTTTAACTTAGAATTTTCCAAATCCGATTACCTTTCCTTCGAAATTTGGCCAAATTAAACATCATAAAAAATTAGAAAAAGTTAAATGCAGCAATAAAAAGTCTCTGCTTGATTCAGAGACAAATGCTCTGAGTGAGGTAAACATTTTAATGGATCGTAATTGTTTTTGTTCATTTGTTTCATCAACCAACAATCATAATGGCTTCAAATTTAATGTTATACAAAATCTACCAAAATTTCCGTTTAGGTATACTTTTATTCCGTCTCCGGAAGTAATATAAAGAAAGTGGTACTCCCACAATATATATGTACACACACAATATATATACACACACACACACACACACACACACACACACATATATATATATATATATATATATATATATATATATATATATGTGTGTGTGTGTGTGTGTGTGTGTGTGTGTGTGTGTGTGTGTGTGTGTGTGTGTGTGTGTTGACAACTCCTATTGAACAAGTAGTATATCGTTATGGAGCATTGAAATGTATGTCATATGACCCTGGATGGAATGTGCGACAGTGTTGGTGTATTTAAGAAATCTTAGGGCGAGATGAACACTGTCTCATCGCATATCGGGTCGGTTTGTAAACTGTAGTTCTCGCGATGAGCAAAATTCTTGATTTCAAGTCCCTGTTGTGTGGTATCAACTGTAGATCAACGGTGCCACCTTTCTGCATAACCAGGTGCCATATCTGATTAAGATATCCAGACTATCAACAGTGCAACCTTCTCACTCACCTTACCCCTTACTGTGCATCATTTGAGTCCTCCCTGATATATATTGCTTGTTAGCCTACGAAAGTCCTAGTGTATGAAGATTTGAGGTTGTGGCACTTTGCTTGAGTATTTTGTGACTCTTTTGTGTAACGTAATTCTTGACAGTGCCATGAAGCCCTATTGATAGCTCCTGTACATATTTTACCTTCTGACTGAATCAGTGAACTAAACTATTTAGTGGACACCTTAAGTTTACTCCAACCCTTTCATTTACTGGTAATTTTGAGTATGTTCCACTTTTAACTTTTTTGTTCACCGGAGCGCAGCCACCCTCAGTCTGGCGTAGTTATCAGAAATCCTAGTTAGAGCCACCTTTCCAAACACATGGCAGCGCAAACGTGACAATATATATATACTGTATATAGATACATACATACATACTTACGTACATACATACGTACATACATACATACATACCTGTGCTTAAGATCCACTCTATGACACTCTTCCTCCCTCCTTCTCATTTCTTCTCTCTTTATAGTATTTGGGCGGTGACGCCATAACCTCTCACAGTTCATAAGACTTGTTGACTAGGTCACTGTTCACCTTAAGTGTCGATTACGTCGCTCTTCTCTAACTTCGTCACCACTCCCTCCATTCACCGCTTAATTTCACCATTTTTAACTTGAACATTTTCTTTCACCCACCATCAAGTTCACGACAGGCAGTTTGCAAATTGATTATCACGAGTTTATCATAACCTTCTCCTACACTTTTGGGCGTTGGAATGCTGATACAATTTTCATTACTTGTCTAGGAACAGCTATTAAATTTTTGTTTTGTCTTAACGTTAAATCCAATGTCTACTGACCTTGGCTTGATCACCACTGCTCACCTCCTCTCTAGAATGTTCTGATTCATAACCGTAAGACCACGTATCCCACTTAAATAATAGTCTCAATAATAGTTTTTATAATACACTGCTCTCTCTATATATATACTCTCTCTCTCTCTCTCTCTCTCTCTCTCTCTCACACACACACACACACACACACACACACACACACACACACACACACACACATATATATATATATATATATATATATATATATATATATATATATATATATATATATATATATATATATATGTGTGTGTGTGTGTGTGTGTGTGTGTGTGTATATATATATAATTTTATATATATATATATATATATATATATATATATATATATATATATATATATATATATATATATACATATATATGAGAGAATGTCACTTTCTTTCACTTTTGTAAATTTTGTAATATAAATTGCTTTCTTTTCACCTAATTAGGTTCATACACCTAGTCACACCTAATAATATCCGTTTTTGGTCTCCTATAGTTTGCTTGTCAGTATCCTTCTATAATCATAATATCTTCAGGACCGGTAACATATCGTCCATCTAAAAAACTTGAACTTCTCGCCATCTCATTCACCCATGAAAACTAATCTCTTATATATTTATAATTTTTTCATCTTTCTTCCGTATTCTATGCCTAGCAAAATAGTAAAACACGCCATAACACAGATGGTGATAATCACCATCCTTATACGTGACAAAAAAGTGTTATTTAAATTTCTCAATTAAATAATAAGCTATTATTATTTGCCGAGATAAGTTCCAGCTTTGAAATGACGCTTCCTTGGGGCACAGCACGTGATTTTAACACAGTAGCCACTAAAACATGTTTAATAGTTTTGTGGCTTCTATGTCCTAAGGAAGCATCATACCAAAAGTGGAACCTACGGTATGTTTGCTAAGTAATGCTTGCTTATTATTTGAGAAAAAAAAATTTAGATAATTTTTTTGTCTCGTATAAGGATGGCGATTATCATCATCAGTGTTATGGCGTGTTTTACAATTTCGCTAAGCATAGGATGTCCAAGAAAAATGAAAAAAAAAAACGATATTTAGATAAGAGACTGGTATCTAATTGGTGAATGGGATGGTAAGAAGTCACAAGTTTTTTGGATGGAAGATACATTACCGGTCCTGAAGACATGGTTAGACAAGGATACTGGCTATCAAACTATAAGAGAAAGAGGAGAATAACTTTACAGATGATTAGGTATGGCCAGTTGTATGAAACCTAATTGGGTGCAAAGAAAGACAATTGATTTTACAAAATTTCCGAAGGTAAACGAAGAACAAAAACCATGAATATGAGAGTTATTTTAAGAGCTAAAGATCTACAATTCATCGACGACACAAGTTGCGGTAAGGCATGGAGATATTTACTGTGTGCTCTGGAATTCCAGAAATTTCACTTAATATATATATATATATATATATATATATATATATATATATATATATATATATATATATATATATATATATATATCTATATATATATATATATATATATATATATATATATATATATATATATATATATATATATATATATATATATATATACATATATATATATATATATATATATATATATATATATATATATATATATATATATATATATATATATATATATATATATAGGTCTATACACACACACATATACTATATATATATATATATATATATATATATATATATATATATATATATATATATATATATATATATATATATATATATATATATATATATATATATATATAGGTCTGTGTGTGTGTAAAGGAAAAGGTTCTACTTACGATTACAGAGCTTGTATAAACACATATCTATGAATGCTGCAATGAAATCTTAAATTCCTGCACTCATAAACTTCATGCATATATACTTTAATGTAAAAAGTTTCCAAAATATTTACGGAAAACTGGAATGAAAAACTGCAGGCGTGAAGCATGAATCTAACCTTTTCTGGTGTGTATGTGTAAGAAGATCTGAGTAGATTCGGATGAATTTCAACAACAACAACAATAATAATAATAATAATAATAATATAATAATAATGATATCTGGCCTATAATGCTAGAGCACTCAAGCTGACGTCGAATTACATTTCAAAAATCGAAGTTTCATCGCTCAGATTTTTGCTGAATAGAACACAAATACCAGTTTTATTTTTATTGGACATGGGAGTTGCAGTAACATATGTGGCACTTTTCTTTCTAACCTACTGTAACATTTTTGCCAATTTTTTCAGTGATCCTGATCCAATCATGGAGTCAATTTCAAAGCTCTATCCGAGATTGCGAACGTTTTTCGAAGTCAGATTACGAAGAATAAAAAAATACATAACGGAAATAATGCTATAAAAGCAGCAAAATCATTTAAGGTTACCATTTCCACTAAGGCTAGACTAGACACCATAAGGCTATTCGTCTACTAGCAAGAGCTTATGCCATTGCTAGCATCCTTTATTTTAATAAGTAAAACTAGCAATAATTAGAATAACTTTACATGTAGGTAAAAAGAGAATCCATGTTCCTATGAAATAAATCATTTTACTCTATGGTAGAGAAGAAATTTTTTTGTTTAGAGATTTTTTCCATTGTAGGGAGGGATGAATGATAGTATGATATTGTATGGATCAGGATCATATATATATATATATATATATATATATATATATATATATATATATATATATATATATATATATATATATATATATATAGCTGAGAGGGTAGGTGGCTGCTATCAACCGAGGCAAACAGAACCAAGGGCAGAGGAAGACGTTCATAATAACAGCATACCTTTATTTGTGCTTACGTTTCAAGACATCCGTCTCATTATGAAAGCTGGAATAAGTAAAATATAAATATAAAATCAGACTCATACTTAAAATTACAATCAAAATATAAAAAAGAAAAAGTTATACAAAAGAAAGACAAAATTAAGAAGACCGTTACCGTTTGTACGGAGTATAAAAGTAGAGTGACATAAACAAAGAATTCCAGGCCGGGGTAAACTCACGTCAGGTACAGAGTTGTTGAGGTAGTTTGGTTGTTCAATCTTGGTACTAGTAGTTTAATAAAAAGAGATTCAAAGATAGGAAGCGAAGAACTGGGTACTTTGGAAAGTATTTTAAAATTTCTATAATCAATTTCTGTTTTACATCTTTTGGCGTGTTCTCGAATATTTGAGAACTCTGGATTAGATAGTTTGACTCCAGTTCTATAACTGACCCCCCTATGACAATCAATTCGCACTTTCAGTAGGCAGCGTGAGGCGCCCACGTATTTCCCCTGACTACATCGGGGGCAAGCAAATAAATGTTTATTCATTGTTCACATCCCATGTAAGCCAATTTTGAAATGAAATTAGATTAATCAACACACAAATGAAACAAAGCAAAACAATAGTAAATTATGGATGTTCACTCGTCGTAACACATCGTAAGTAAGTCATTCTTAAGATGAAAACAAATCAGTATTAAGAATTTTAATGAAACAGAGAAAATATATTAGGCCTATATATGTCAACTTAGACATGAAAACAAACAATAAATTGTATCATTAGTGGTGAAGGTATGCCTACACAGGCCGACTGTGCAGTCAAACCTGCGCAGGGATACCTGAACGTTAGTGGCGGCCTGTACTTATCGTTCGCAATCGTCAGTTAAACCGGTAGAAAGAAGGTTTTAGAAATTAAAAGAGAAAAAATCGTAGGAAACTGCATGAGATAACTGGCTGCTAAAATGGCTGTTCAGTATTAGTGTACATGAACCACTTCTCAAATTTGCATCTGAGGAACTTTCCAGAATGAAGGAAAGTTCTACGCCCTTTGAGCTCTTTGTTCTGATGAAACCTACTTAATCAACGCAACCATTTTCACTTATTAAATTCACATGCTTGGCTCTTTCTGTAACCATAAAACTTATGTCCCTCAATTTGATGTTTAAATTTATACAGAAAGATGCATCAACTTATAAAATCATTTTTTTTTTACCCATGCATAACAAACAGTGATTTTATCCTAACCTTTCAAATGTTATTAAAGCCACAGGTAACTGAAAGGAGCCCCAGATAGATAGGCCACCGGTACTTATGTTAGAGAAACAAAAATGATTAAGATTTTGCCTTTTCGAATTCTACTTAAACAATTTTTTTTCCTAACTTAGATTTATTAATTCTTTAGTCGTAGAGCACAGGTGACCCATGATGTCTATTTTAAGCGAAGCCCTACTCGGTCATTCTATGGTGCAGATTTAAAATAACGATTTACCACTGAGACAGAACAATACAGTTCCATAGTCGTATGAATAGTAGCTACTTCGATAGGAATATTGAAATTTCCGTGTGAAACGCTTAACCACTTCCAAAACCAACAACAGCTATGGTAAAAATAGTAATACTGGTAAAGATGATGAGGATGATGGAATTTTAACGCCTTGTCCGTGCAGCCATTTCATTCTTCCCTTTGCAAGCTGTCATACCAACTCACCAAAAGTCGTTTATTTCCTGTCATTTAAATGTCGCGTCATTTTCGGCAACGAATGAGTTTTTACTATTGACTCCCTATTCTCGAGTCGCCATCAAGGTGCAAATAATATTAACATGGAATTAGACAGGCACAGAGAGTCTTTGAAGATAAAGATAAGAGCGTACTGGAGATGTAATCTCTCGACAAAGCTTGAGGCAGAGTCGGCTCCTTCATAACATGACAAGATAATTAACTTCGAATTCTCGTTACGCAACTTTCGCCACCAAACTTCTTCATCCAGCATCATACTACAGTGCGTCTTATAACATTTGATTATAAAGCTAGGCGAAAGTTTTCACAAGGGAGGAAAGAAAAATGGGGAGTAATTGAGATTATGATGGCGAGAGAGAGAGAGAGAGAGAGAGAGAGAGAGAGAGTTAGGTGAGACTCAATTCCCCAAGATAAATGCAACCTTCTCTTTGCCTTTAACGGCATGATGTATCTCCTTTGATGGTCACCGAAAGGGGAGGAGAAAAAACAAAAACTCGTTAGATCGTGAGTCCCCTTCTCATCGATCTTGTAAACTCTCTCTCTCTCTCTCTCTCTCTCTCTCTCTCTCTCTCTCTCTCCACTTTATCAGGTGTCGTCTTGGCGATAGACTTATATCTCCTTACTTCACTTGGAACAAATGGATGGAAAAATCGGTTTTCTTTTTGCCCTCCTTACTTTTCCATAAAGGATTCGGCCTTGTTTTGCATTACCTGTTTATGTTATGTTTTTTCTGTGACATGATTTGTCTCTTACTCTCTTCCCGCTCGTTATACTTTTATATTTCCAATATTACTTCGTATTTCATTTCCCCCTTTTGTTCTTTCCTCTCTTTATTTTCACTTCTATAAATTGCATATCTTCTCCCACAAGATATGATGACTAGAAAGAGTCGACAAATACCGATTTTCATCCTTACACTTACTGGTTTTCACATTAATATTACCCTACTTTCTTTAGGGTCGTAACTTACCCCAAAGCATTTTCTTATTTTCCATTTTCTATTTTTTTCGACGGATATTTTGTTCATACATTATATATCATAGGAAATTCGTTTTCAGATAATTACGGTCTTGGATCTTACAGCATCGCCCTATCTTTTTTATGCTCTTTTCTTCGCAAAACTTTGGACAGTTTTGTGGTGCCTTGTGTATTGTGCATAAATTTCCGAAGTACCTAATCGTATTTTTTGTAATTTCTCATTATTTTTTCTTATTATCCCTAAAAACCTGTCAATTATCCTTTTTAACCTTGTCTTCTTGTATTTGTGCTTTTGGTATGATAAAAGGGACTTTGTCAGTGTGCGAATATGATAGAATTGAGGAAGTGAGTCGCAAAAGATAAACAAATAAATAACAAAATGAAGATTATCGATCAGGAAATTTGAATTTGAGAACGAAAATTCTTCTTCGTTTAATGAGGGAATAGATTCTAGGGAAAGTGCTACTGGTCATCTTCAAGTGTCTTTCTCTTAAGCTTTATGCCTACAAAAGAAACTTACTTAGAAAATATGACTTTCTCTTTCCTGAACAAAACTAATACCCTTGCGATGTGATCATTTTTCCTTTCCCGATTCGTTTAAGTGCGTCTTCTGGGTTTTGATCACAAGAATTATCATAGAAAAACCACATGCTTATTTATGAGGAAGCCTCGAACTGATTTTAATGGAATACTGGTGCCCATCGGTGATCTTGCCTTCCCGTTTCCAAAAAGTATCGGACGTCATAAGAAGAAACTGATTTTTATATTTTTCAATCGATGCCTGCATTTTTTAATAATAATGCTACGAACTCTTCACTGAATATTTTTTATGTGCTATGTTTCTTTACTGAATTTATAGAAAAAATCGTCTCATATCGTCTTGTGCAATCCATTTTTTGAACCTTACATTTAGAGATTATTGCGAAAAGTGCTGAATATTTGAGTGAACCGATTATGAAGCAATCCAGCCTCATAACACACCGCTATCAATAAATATTGAAGGAGAATTCATGCTCATAAAAAATGACAATAACGTTTGTTTTATTGAAGACACTTCATATTCGCACTGAACAGTAAACATTCCGTAACCAGGTTTCGTAATTGAACTTTGTGGAAGAAAAAGGAAGCTTCAGTGCTCGTCATTGAATCATGTCCTCTATCTATCTATATATCTATCTATCTATCTATCTATCTATCTATCTAGTCTTTGCCTCTTGTATCGGAACTAATTCACGCTATAAAACCTCAGTGCCATTACTTGTCTTGAACGACTTTGATGATAAATTTTAAACAGCAAATTCTTTTTACTGCTGCCTTTTTTTCTATCTCAGTTTTATTCTTTCGTCATTCATATGATTTTTCACTCACCGCTGATTTACATTTTGCTTTCTTCATAATTAATTATTGTAGCATTCATGATCATAGCCAACGTGCAGCATTTATTACTAAGAATTATGCTCAGTAATGCGTCTTACTTTCTAAACCATTTCCATTTTTACCTAAAAATTTATCCTTTTAGATAAAATGATAAGAAAATAAGAAAATACATGACAAGTTAGCTTATGAATAATTTACATGCGGGAACTTTCCAAGTTATTTAGAGATAAAAAAAGAAATATTTAGGAAGAGAAAAATTCAAAGCAACATAATTATTAGTTCAGCATTAAAGTAAAAACCAGAAATAAAAGAATGAAAGAAATTGCGTTTTGTTTCTGTCATGAATTCTAACAGAAGTTCGAAAATGAGATTTATCATTCTCTAATCAAAGTAAGTGGTGTATCTGTTTCCCTGAAATGGTTTCAGAACTTGCAGTGCTGAAGTCAAGTCTCTCATAGTCTGAGGAAGAAAAGAGTGAGACCGTCAAGTTAAAATGATAATAAAAACATAAACACATTGTGTGTGTGTTTGTGAGAGAGAGAGAGAGAGAGAGAGAGAGAGAGAGAGAGAGAGAGAGAGAGAGAGAGAGAGAGAGAACATAGAAGCCGCAGCAACAGGAAATTTAATAGTGAAACAAGAGAGAGAGAGAGAGAGAGAGAGAGAGAGAGAGAGAGAGAGAGAGAGAGAGCAGAACATAGAAGCAGGAGCAACAGCAAATTTAATAGTAAAACAAGAGAGAGGGAGAGAAAGAGAGAGTGTGTGTGTGTGTGTGTGTGTCCTGTAGGCAATTCACAAGTGTTAACCAGAAAAGATCTTTTGTGTGTCTTCGAAGAACCGACAACCAACAAAAACAGAGTTCAAAAATTAAGCATCGCTGAATTTAATTAACTTAAAATCATTAACACAAGCGTTGCTAGAATAACTCCAAAAGTTACATGAAGGGACAATCCTGTAAAAGTTTAACTTTTATCTTCATAATAATCATATTACGAAGCGCAGGCTTTTAACAGAGGGCAAAATGCTGAAAGCGAATGAGGGATCAGTAAAAAAAAAAAGGAGAATTTTGACATTAAGTTATTGACTTCCCGTCGAGAAGTAATAACACGAATATTTTCAATTATACCCCTCTTTTTTATTGGTTTGACAGTTTTATACACTTATGCACAAAAACACACAAACACACACACACACACACACACACACACACACATATATATATATATATATATATATATATATATATATATATATATATATATATATATATATATATATATATATATATATATATATATATATTGTTACAGACTGACTGGAGTGGTTTTGATGAGAATTTTCACACAAAATTATAATTGATGCTGCCATGAACCCAAGGGAGTCCAGTTTGTAAACAAAAAGGGAGTTAATGAAGACTTACCTCCGAATTTTCCTGGAGTTATGATTTAGGGTGGAAGGTCGCCATATTGGAATTTAGAATTCTTTGCCAATTTACAGTGGTTTATTCAGGGAAACTTAACAAATTAACATTAATAAATTAACAGTTAGACACCATACGACATGGTCACTGAGGGACAGATTCAAAATAACATTAATAAATTAACAGTTAGACACCATACGACATGGTCACTGAGGGACAGATTCAAAATAGGCATAGTAATGATAATGACAAGCATTGGCAACAGGCAAGTGGATGAAATGGGGCCAATCTGCAATAATCAGTTCAATGAGAATAATTACATTCAGTCTGCCATAATCAGTTCAGTGGTAATAATTACATTCAGTCTGCCCTGATTACGTGGAATAATAATGTCTATGATGGTGTTCCAGGATGGAGGAAATACTTCATGAAAAATGTTGGCCACAACGGGAACTTCTCTGAACTTCAACCAGGTATAAATTCAATTTGGGTGGCAGGCGAGGTATCGAAGCAGGATTGCGACCGCACCACGTGTATCTCGTCTCCTGAAAGAGACAGTTCGTTAGCCCTGCTCAAACTAAGGGAAATGGAGTCTCCCTACAGAAGATTACGGGAGATACGTTCTTAAATACAACACATAACATATCCTAGAAGGTGCTTTTGAGGAAAGCACGTAAATATGATCTGCGGATTGGAGCTGCGTGCGCGTTAACGATGAACACGTAATTATACATGCCCAAAGTTAACTAGCTCTGGTTCTCTTAACTTAAATCTTAAACAGCCCTTAGATGGCACTGGTGGAGGGATAAATGATTGTTATATCGGGATCTTTACTCGAATTCAAAGTACGTAAATGATAAGGCAGGGGATACAGGCAAGATTGTGACAAAGGGAAGATTGTTTTGTGGAGGAATAAGTTAAAAGTTTAAAAGAAATGGAAATTAGAGAGTTAAGTACAAGGGACAGGGACAACTCGCAATGTACAAACCATAAATGGTGGTTACAGGCGCCTGAAATCGGATAGGCTGTAGTCGGCGATCGCCACACCAGCGGAGATGGAAGAAGCGTTTGCTCTGGACGAAAACAGTGGAGAGTCTCTTTCTGTTTTCCCCAACATGGCTTTGTGTTGGGGGGCGCCCAGCTGTACCTGCAAGCATGTCAAAAAGGCCAGCAAAATCACAGAGGAAAGGAGACCTTAGAACTAAGGCCTTACAGACTAAAATCCTACCGCATCCCCTAAGCTCGATATGCCTATTGGGCTCTCTGAACACTAATTGCTCCCCGCATCATCGCACGATCTTTAAGGGGGAAATCTAGGTGTGTTCTGGCAGCAGGGGGGTTTTAAGAGGGAGGCTCATTGTCTTACCCGGCGTGGGCATTTTCTGTAGGCCGGGAAAGCATGCGTTCTCTGTCCTTATGTGTGAAAACAACGGAGTTCCGCCTTATTGGCACCAGCTATATGCTAACGGGAATTAGATCCTCTAAATAAGTTAGCTAGATAGGAGATGAATTGGAGAGGGAGGAATGGAATGTATATTCTTAACAATATATATATATATATATATATATATATATATATATATATATATATATATATATATATATATATATATATATATATATATATATATATATATATATATATATATATATATATATATATATATATATATATATATATATATATATATATATATATATATATATATATATATATATATATATATATATATATATATATATATATATATATATATATATATATATATATATATATATATATATATATATATACATATATATATATATACATATATATATATATGACTATTTATCACATCACTGTGGTTCATATACAATCAGAAAGCTACAAACGTCCTTTAATATCCAATTCACTCTACCTCGGAAGTAATATATTTTCATATATATGTTACCGAAGGGGAATTTTTAGTTGATAATAAGTCCACCGTCCCGTGGGGTCGAACCAGCGACGGACGAGGAATCAGGACTACAATGACACACTAACCAGTCGGCCACAAGAGAGGTATAAGTGAATACCATCTCCCATCAACTCACCCGTCGAACTCAGGTGTTTTGCGTTTGGAGACGCTATCCACCCACCTCTGCCATGTTGACCGTAGTAGTGCGTTTGTCGCGACGTAGCCATATTATGACTATTTATCACATCACTGTGATTCATATACAATCAGAAAGCTACAAACGTCCTTTAATATTCAATTCACTCTACCTCGGAAGTAATATATTTTCATATATATGTTACCGAAGGGGAATTTTTAGTTGATAATAAGTCCACCGTCCCGTGGGGTCGAACCAGCGACGGACGAGGAATCAGGACTACAGTGACACACTAACCAGTCGGCCACAAGAGAGGTATAAGTGAATACCATCTCCCATCAACTCACCCGTCGAACTCAGGTGTTTTGCGTTTGGAGACGATATCCACCCACCTCTGCCATGTTGACAGTGTAGTGCGTTTGTCGCACGTAGCCATATTATGACTATTTATCACATCACCGTGATTCATATACAATCAGAAAGCTACAAACGTCCTTTAATATCCAATTCACTCTACCTCGGAAGTAATATATTTTCATATATATGTTACCGAAGGGGAATTTTTAGTTGATAATAAGTCCACCGTCCCGTGGGGTCGAACCAGCGACGTACGAGGAATCAGGACTACAGTGACACACTAACCAGTCGGCCACAAGAGAGGTATAAGTGAATACCATCTCCCATCAACTCACCCGTCGAACTAAGGTGTTTTGCGTTTGGAGACGATATCCACCCACCTCTGCCATGTTGACCGTGTAGTGCGCGTTTGTCGCCGCGTAGCCATATTATGACTATTTATCACATCACCGTGATTCATATACAATCAGAAAGCTACAAACATCCTTTAATATCCAATTCACTCTACCTCGGAAGTAATATATTTTTTATATATGTTACCGAAGGGGAATTTTTAGTTGATAATAAGTCCACCGTCCCTGGGGTCGAACCAGCGACGGACGAGGAATCAGGTGTACAGTGACACACTAACCAGTCGGCCACAAAGAGGTATAAGTGAATACCATCTCCCATCAACTCACCCGTCGAACTCAGGTGTTTTTCTTTGGAGACGATATCCACCACCTCTGCCATGTTGACCGTAGTGCGTTTTGTCGACGAGCCATATTATGACTATTTATCACATCACCGTGATTCATATACAATCAGAAAGCTACAAACGTCCTTTAATATCCAATTCACTCTACCTCGGAAGTAATATATTTTCATATATATGTTACCGAAGGGGAATTTTTAGTTGATAATAAGTCCACCGTCCCGTGGGGTCGAACCAGCGACGGACGAGGAATCAGGACTACAGTGACACACTAACCAGTCGGCCACAAGAGAGGTATAAGTGAATACCATCTCCCATCAACTCACCCGTCGAACTCAGGTGTTTTTGCGTTTTGGAGACGATATCCACCCACCTCTGCCATGTTGACCGTGTAGTGCGTTTGTCTCACGTAGCCATATTATGACTATTTATGACATCACCGTGATTCATATACAATCAGAAAGCTACAAACGTCCTTTAATATCCAATTATTAGGATCTTTGGTTGTTTTATGGGATTTTATTAAGGTAGTTTGTTTATTTGGCTAATCCTCCCCCTCCTCTTATTTTCACAGGAGTGTTTACGTCTGTGTTGGCGTGGCGCCAACCTTTAGTCAGGTTCGGGCAGCAGTAGCGAACGGGTTGTTTCTGGGATGAGAACTTTTGGGTACCAGCAGCAGTTCGACTTTGAGGACGTTTCTTGGGCAGCCGGTGTTTGGGCCCAGGCTGGAGCAGCGCACCAACGGAGATGGTTGTTTGTTGGCCGCAGGTGGAGGCCCTGTCGGCGGTTTTGGCTCGGGTGCAGTGGCCCCGTGTTCTTTGTATTTTCGAGAGGCTGAAGCGAGATGGGCAGCAGGACGTCGTGTAGACCCTGTCGGCGGTTTTGCGGGTGCAGTGGCCCGTTATCTTTTATTTGTGGTGACGTCGTGACTTCGCTGGAGATGGACTTCTTGAGATGGTTTTTTTTTGTATCGACTGCTGCTGGTACTTTTTCTTTTTGATATAAAGTAATATTGCTTTATTTATTTTTGTGTTTCGTGGCGGACCTGGCTCATTTTGTTGTGACCTTTTTTTTTCTAAAGATTTCTATTAAGTTTAAAATTAATAAATATATTTTTATAGCAAACTCCTGTATTTTGTTTATTCCTCCTTCTTGTGTGTGCGAGCTGTTGATTAGCCAGAGCAGCCCCAATATTATTTCCATCTAGATCCTGTGTTTTTCTTAAGGGCTGAAAACTTCGGTTCGTAACATTGGCGACCGTGTGACAGGATTGGCTCTGCTCTGGTTGTCGGAGTTTTCACCACATTGGAGGAGGAGGTTGGTTATTTTGAAAAAAAAAAAAAAATTTTGTAATTTTTTTTTTTCTGTCGGGAGGGAAGGTATTAGGATCTTTGGTTGTTTTATGGGCGTTACGGTAGTTTGTTTATTTGGCTAATCCTCCCCCCCTCCTCTTATTTTCACAGGAGTGTTTACGTCTGTGTTGGCGTGGCGCCAACCTTTAGTCAGGTTCGGGCAGCAGTAGCGAACGGGTTGTTCTCTTGGGGAATGAGAACTTTTGGTACCAGCAGCAGTTCGACTTTGAGGACGTTTCTTGGGCAGCCGGTGTTTGGGCCCAGGCTGGAGCAGCGCACCAACGGAGATGGTTGTTTTTGTTGGCCGCAGGTGGAGACCCTGTCGGTAGTTTTGGCTGGAGCGAGATGGCGTTTGTTGGCCGCAGCCCCTGTCGGCGGTTTTGGCGAGGTGCAGTGTATCTTTGTATTTGTCGAGACGGCAGCAGGACGTCGTGATAATACGGCCTGTTGTCGTTAGTTGGTGGACTTCGCTGGAGATGGTTTTTTTGTATCGACTGCTGCTGGTACTTCGTTTTTTTGGATATAAAGTAATATTGCTTTATTTATTTTTGTGTTTCGTGGCCCGGACCTGGCTCATTTTGTTATGACTTTCTTTTTTTTCTAAAGATTTTTATTAAGTTTAAAATTAATAAATATATTTTTATAGCAAACTCCTGTATTTTGTTTATTCCTCCTTCTTTGTGTGTGCAAGCTGTCGATTAGCCAGAGCAGCCCCAATATTATTTCCATCTAGATCCTGTGTTTTTCTTAAGGGCGTTTGGAGACGATATCCACCCCACCTCTGCCATGTTGACCGTGTAGTGCATTTGTCGCACGTAGCCATATTATGACTATTTATCACATCACCGTGATTCATATACAATCAGAAAGCTACAAACGTCCTTTAATATCAATTCACTCTACCTCGGAAGTAATATATTTTCATATATATGTTACCGAAGGGAATTTTTAGTTGATAATAAGTCCACCGTCCCGTGGGGTCGAACCAGCGACGGACGAGGAATCAGGACTACAGTGACACACTAACCAGTCGGCCACAAGAGAGGTATAAGTGAATACCACCTCCCATCAACTCACCCGTCGAACTCAGGTGTTTTGCGTTTGGAGACGATATCCACCCACCTCTGCCATGTTGACCGTGTAGTGCGTTTTGTCGCACATTAGCCATATTATGACTATTTATCACATCACCGTGATTCATATACAATCAGAAAGCTACAAACGTCCTTTAATATCCAAAAACTCTACCTCGGTAATATATTTTCATATATATGTTGCGAAGGGGAATTTTTGGTTGATAATAAGTCCACCGTCCGTGAGGTGAACCAGCGACGGACGAGGAATCAGGACTACAGTGACACACTACAAACGCACTACACGGTCAACATGGCAGAGGTGGGTGGATATCGTCTCCAAACACAAAACACCTGAGTTCGACGGGTGAGTTGATGGGAGATGGTATTCGCTTATACCTCTCTTGTGGCCGACTGGTTAGTGTGTCACTGTAGTCCTGATTCCTCGTCCGTCGCTGGTTCGACCTCACGGGACGGTGGACTTATTATCAACTAAAATCCCCTTCGGTAACATATATATGAAAATATATTACTCCGAGAAGTAGATTCTTAAAAAGCAGATTGCAATATATCTCTTCAGTCATATGAGACATTACTAATACCCTATACAGTATGCATTTGGTGTTTATAGTGATCACGGGTAAATAAATTATGGAATACTTTATGATCTAGTTGGTTAACAAAGCATATTATATGCTCAATATTTCAGTAGAAACACGGCAATGAAATTAGCTATCGAAAAAGTGTATACTTGGATGTCACCCGGCATCAGCTAACTCAGTAAAAGTATTGGCTTAACATATGAAATACATTTGTACACTCATCTTAACGCTCACACAGATAGATAGATAGATTAGATAGTTAGATAGGTAAAGAGAGAGAGAGAGAGAGAGAGAGAGAGAGAGAGAGAGAGAGAGATTCAAGGCTTAAATAAAATTAGAAAACTCCTAATGGTAGCCATGAAAACAAATAGGTCTCTATGCCGTAATAAAAAAAAAAAAAAAAAAAAAAAAACATTCTGACTGAAGTCAGCAGCTATAGAGAATCAAAAATTAGCTACTGAGCGTCCAAATAGATTTGCAGCCCTAGGAACCATGTCTGAGCAGGAGTAGACAATCAGAGAGGACTGGTATAACGGATGGAATGTATAAAAACCAATGGAATAGTGAAATATCTTGACAAAAAGGCTGATGCTGTTGAAAATGCCATGTAGTTTGGGACTAGCATTAGAGTTATGGTAACCCACAGAATTATTATGAAATTTCTAATTTTTTTAATGGACTAAATTATAAAGGAGCTTAAGTGATAAAAACACCAGGTCATGATCGAATCATTGCAGAGAAAATGCTATCTCATACATGATGAAATGGTATCATGTATACAAACTAGACTGTTTTACTGAACATGGAGCGGATAGATAAGGTATAGGAAGTTATAACAAAGGTACCAAAGAAAGGTAACCTGACTTTGCATTGCACCTCCGTCGGTAATAATGAAAATATTTACTACATTTATTTTTAGTAAGATGGAGGAGCAAACTATTAAAAAGCTCTGAGATGAACAAGACGGTTTTAGAATAGGGAGGAAATGCCTTACTTGATTATTTACGTAAAGACATTGTGCAGCAGCATATGGAATACAAATATCTTGATCCGATTGCTTTTGTTGATTAAGAGAAAACATTTAACAGCTTCCAAAGACCAATATTAACGAATATATCAGTTGAATATATTAATGAATGAAGTAGAAGCAAAGTTAATGTTATCAAGTGCATTTGCAGTGAATGACAGAGTGCTACAAGGGCATGCTATTTCACCATTGCTGTTTGCTTCACTCTTGGAGCAGACAGAGGCTGGAGATTGAAAAGACAGCCGGAGTAACGACAGAAACCTGACACGAATAAACCTAAGAAGAATCAAAGTAATGAGATCAGAGTATGAACGAGGGTATGTATGTATGTTGTAATGAATAAGCTTTACACTTTCATATACGCAAGAGCAATGTCAGCCATTGGGTAGGCGGCTGAAAATGCATACATAAATCTATTACTACCTCAATCATGGTAAGACAATGAAACCATGTCTCAAGATTGTCTCGATTTGGGAATAAAGTTCTAAGAAGAATATTAATGGCCGATATGTATAAGATAAGGACGAAGAGTAATTTGGTAGAGTGTCAGCTGGCCTCCTGTAAGCACCAGAAGAGATGGAAACCCAGGCCTCCTCGGATGAGAACTGTGAGATGAGAGGTTGGGGATGATGGAGAACTGAAGATATCAGTGTCCCTTTTGTGCCAAACGGCGTTTGGATCGATAATGATCATAATGATACATTATCTTAAGTTTTATTTAAATTTTCATATACAGTAGTTATACCCATAATCCACCTTATAATGAACTTTTGAGTATGACCACCTGGTGAATGCAAATCAGATCATGGTCCAGTGTCTGCTATGCCTTGTGTTATTCACATTTCCAATTCCTGAATTAAGCCAAACCAGTTATACTGTATTCCTCGATCCCTCCTCTTCATTCTTAGTACGAGTATGTAACAAAGGTGATTTTCTGATCTCCTGAACACTGATAACGATAATACATTCTTCAAATGATGTCGAATCATTGAATGACTTCGACCAGATGGTCGTATTGTCAAGTACTTTCAGATGTTATCCTAATATCATTCTTACTTTCCCTATCTAATGAAAGCGAAAAATTTAGAGACTCATGAAAAAGGGACTTAACCATGGAGGAAAGGAGAAATGATTAAAAGGACAGGATTTAAAAGCATGCCGAAAGGAATAATTCTATGTTGAAAATGAATTAAACAAAAAGTCAAACATTAGATTCTGAAATTATAGCTTATGCACACGCCCAGGCTTGTTCCTTTGTGAGTGAATGACCCATGCGTATATCCAGTATTGTATTAGCTCATTCGTGTCTGCTCCCTGTGTTTTTATTTTCACAATGATGTTCATTATCGCATAAGAAATATCAGAGGCAGAAATGCAGTGAATTCGTTCAACGTTTTAAAGGTAGCTAAGGGATGTGACAAATATGGACCGTACAGGCACTAAACTGATTAACTTTTTGTTGCAATCCCTCTCATGCAACGGTGGCAGCTAATAACGACTTCCATTTTGAAATGGTAATATCCCAGTTGGGTAAAGCACACGATACCATATTCAGGTATTCGTAAGTATTTATGTGTATGTTGTGCACGTCGAGAGCGAACAAGGCTGTGGAAGTTGTCACAACACTTATTATCTTTCCTTTGAATGTATTAAAATAATTATGTTTCATTCAGCTCATAATTCGTTCATAAACTCTAACAACGAAACTGTGTGGTGTATGTTCATTCTTGTATGTTCATCCACTGATCTGTCTATGCACAGAATATCTCTAAAGTTATTGATGGATTTGAATGAAGTTTTGCAGACAGGTAGACTGGGAGTGCTAGAGTTGCTTAGAACTAGAAATTCCCACACACACACACACACACACACACACATATGTAAATGTGTCTGAGTGTTTGCACTTTTGATTGCCACAATGGCGTCATGACTTCTCGACTTCTTTGGTCTGAAAAGAACATTACTACCATCCGTGGCAGGATTCGAAACCATGCTCGAGATTTTTCAGGGATAAATTACGAAGACTAACAAAATTCTAATTCAGTTTATGCATTTATGTGTCTGTCGGATTCAGCTTCATTTCACTAGAGCGGACTAGACTCATTCGTTCGTAAAATGAAAAGTCAAAGTCACCTTCTAACCTGTTTAAAAACCATGGTTCGAATTCTGGCCGACACTGACGTACTTATGAGCAGAAAAAAATATCGAAATAAGGAGAAAATAAATGAGGGTATTGTGTGGCGTGGAGTAAAAGGACCCAGAGGAGGTTGATGACATAATGGAAATTGTGAAAATAGGAAGCATGGTTATAAAGGTAATGGATGCACAAAGTAAAGGAAATAGAGAGCTTAGCCAAGTTTGAACCAAATAACACTGACGACAGTGCTTAATTTTTTTTTCTTACCTGTTATGCCCTTTCTAATGAAAATATTAACTTAGGTCAAGAAGAAATATCTACTCACTAACACAAGGCAGAGTGATTAGAGCAGGTGAAAAAAAATTCGAGTTTGTATTTTTAGTATTACATCGCTGAAAGAGAATCGATTTAATAGATAATCTTTGCCATTTTGGTCATAAACTTTTTATGTTGAAAATCTATCAGTTTTATAGGTTTGTGGAAATATACTAAAGATAAAAGCAAAATACGAGTTTTACTCCCAAACGTAATATTGCACAGCTTATATTGCCTCATAAAATACTTTCTATAAATATTATCAGCCTTTCATTGGGTTTATTCAGACATTCATTTATCATTTCTAACTGCAAAGGATTCATTGCAAGATAACATTAGGGGAGACACCATTTATCCTCATTTTATGATTAATACTTGAAGTGCTCTCTCTCTCTCTCTCTCTCTCTCTCTCTCTCTCTCTCTCTCTCTCTCTCTCTCTCTCTCTCTCTCTCTCTCTCTCTCTGTCGCGTCTAGAAAACCCGAGCTCGCTACTGGACGACCCCCGCTCGAATTTCGAATCCAGTGTGCCTCTGTTGACCTAAGAATTTCGATTATATACGTAGCTGTAAGGTGTGGGTTGCAGATAAGGTGAAGAGAAAGAGAAAACAGGAAAACTAGACGGTTCATCGCTCAGTCAAACCGCATACCGTCAACGCGGCAGGGCATCTCGTAAGAGGTCATACCCACACTGAGATGAAACCATCTATAAGGTATTCTATCTCGTTCTCTGCTGTTATGGTTATTCTGACTGCGATGTTTACTTGGGGTTCATTAACACCGAAACTTAAAACTTTAATGAATTTTCTGTGAATTGATTGTTACCAGAAGACCCGTGTAATGAATAATTCGGTAAAACTGGGATGAACTGAAACGAAATTTTTCCATAAATTTCTGTGTGATAAAAATGTCATATTTGTATTAATTATTCATTGTTTAACTCTTGAAATGTACATGAAATATTACACTTTATTTTCATTAGCAACAAAATACACTGGTTCCTCTCTTTAATATTCATTGTTTTCAAGACTGTTTCTTCAAGACAAAGTTCCTCGTTGGGAGAGTCGGTAGAGTTGTTGGCTAGCATTTCAAGCGTAACAACAAGGAAGGAAAATGGAGAAAAAGATTGTATCTGTAAAGTACTGTTATATCTTTAAAGTACGGATTATATTTTAACTGGGAAATCCTTTGAGAAATTGTTGAGCATTTTCCTTAAGGCAAGCCGTCTCAAACAACGACAAGCGACGTAGTTCAAAACTAGCTATTTGGTAATGCAGCTGCAAAAAGGCCTTTCACTAAAACCGAGAAACATTTTGACAACACTCCCTCCTATTCAAGGAAAAACTGGCAAACGCTACACGAAAGTTGGTGAAATGATTACATTCAGCCGACTGAAGAATTGTTAGAATTCTTTGAAGAACTTTTCTATTACAGTGTTTTTTAACAGTAGGAGCTGGGGAGAGTGTGTGGAATATATAAACATACTTGAAATGGAATGTTGCCCTTAATGCTGAGTATAAAATGACTAATTAAGTAAATGAATAAGTGAGGGCATAGGAGTATTCACATGAATGATGGCTTGGTCTCAAGTATTCTCATGACCATCATTACTATAGCATGGTTATCATTACCATTCTACGAAGATAATAGACTATCAGAGGTATATATAAACTGTGTATAGACTTGGATGTACAGCTTTACGAACAGTCTGGACTTTGCCTTAAAATAAAGGAAGGAAGGAAATAATAGGTAGAGTCGCGATCGACGAGAGCTGGCCATGCTGTTTTCCTTGTAATTGGTTTACATGTTTAAAGAATTTCTCATTTCACAATTATGTTTAGACCATTAACGATTTTCACGCTCGTTTTGATTCCATAATTCCACTCGCATCAGTGTTGTTCAGTTTCAAATCTGAATTCGCAGTTGAATGCAATAAAGAATTAATATCGAAATGCGTTCCTTTCTGAATGCTAGTAATAACAATTCTCTAGAAGCTAAGACGGTTTTGACGACGGCAAGATATTTTTGAGGAAAGCTAAAATAAACAGGAATCCTTTTTTATAAAGCAATAAGAAGATTTATTGATACTTAGGCATCATTCCTACGGAAGGCACGGAAACAAATAGAAAGTTGAAATAAAATTCTTGCGTACTGTACTCATATAAGGTGCACCTCTAAGAATCCCAGAGTAACACACTATTCCTCTAGATCGTTAAGAAATTAGGAAGAGGAGAACGCGAAAGGAAAAGAGGAAATACAGTTAGAGGGGAGGAAAAGCGACGATTAGGTGGTAACATGACAATGGGGGAAAGAGGGAGATTGATTTAAAAGAGATATTGAGAAAAAAAGGAAGTACGGGTGGGAAGAGTAACATGAAACAACTAAAGAAAAGAGTAAGGTTTGGCAGGTTCGAACAGAATATGAGTTCGGAGAGGAGGAAAAATTTATTCTACCACTAAAAGAAACATACAGAAAAAGGACAACACTATTGTATTGTGATTACTTAAGCGTAAAGGCTCAGATCTCAGTTATTTTGTTTTAAATTTAGCATATATCCACTTTACCACTAATCTCATTAAGCAAGGGAAAATAAAATCGAACTTTTCTAAATATTAGCTTTCATACACTTTACCACTAACCTCATTAAACAGGGAGAAAACAAAACTGCTCTTTGACCTCAGTATATATTCACTTTACCATTAACCACACTAAACCGGGGGAGTTAAATTGTTTTTTTCTTTTGTATTCATCAACTTTACCACTAACTCCATTTGGAGAGTGGAAAACACAATTGAGTTCTGTTAGCCTTTATCCACACATCACAAACCTCATTAACCAGAGGGAGAATAACATGGCGTTTTTTTATTTTTTTATTTTATCATTTAACCCCTGTATTAATAACTTCATTAAACAGATGAAAATAAGATTGCCCTTTTTTTTTTTTTAGAGATTTTTAATTACTCTAAAATCTGAGTTGGCATATCTTAGTTACTGCGTAAAATTACATCATACAAAGGTAGAATTTTCATTAGGAAGTTATTCCTCTTCTGCATTCAATAAAACATCACTTTGAGATTGTGGTTTAAGAATCATTGCAGCAAAAAAATAAAAAAAATGAATAAATAAAATATAAAAAAGGAATCATTTTAATAGAAGCTCCTTACTATTTTAGGTCTAAATTGGTCTTATAAATGGTAAATTGTATAGTTTAAAGACAATAAGGTTTACTCTCTGACTTAATATTGGCCGGCGTTTAATGCGTCAGTAAATACTTCCCATAAATTCTATTTCCCTTTTATTGGAGTTACTCAAAGACATTAATTTATGATTTGTAGCCCCTGAGAATTCATAACAATAAGAGATAATGAGACACAGTTGACCACATATATAGAACATGATAAAAGCAACAAAATTAATGCTTAAGGCAAACTTTTCGAGATTCACGATATTACTTAAAAAATGGAAGGGATGCCACCTAACAGACTAGGGAGATCTTTGTAATATATATATATATTTTTATTACAGTTGCTTGTTCCGAAATCAATCGCATACAGAAAGAACAGATGACGACTTAAAAGAAGACATGCAGTATAGGAAGCAATAAGTTCATCTTTTAAAGATGAAAGAAGCAGGAAGGACGAGAAGAAAGATGATGTAAGGCGGCACAGATCAGTGTCTGTCAGTTTTGAAAACAGAAAATTTTCATATATGCATTTTTTCAAGAAAAAGTCCACAAATTTGTATATGATCGAAAGCTGTATTTTGAAACACGACAGGTAAAAAAAATTATTAAAAATGGAAGCTTTCGACATATGGCATGGCAGTCCTCTTCCTCGAACAGGATAGACGAGGTTTCATCCAGTTGGCTTCAGAGGCCCGTCTTAAAAACGGCCGAAAGCTCCAGTTTTTATTAATTTATCGACTTGTATTACTTTAAACTACAGTTTTTGCTCTGTTGCATAATTGTGGATTTTCACTTATTATTGCAGGTCTTTGTAGAGTATTTTTTTTTTTTTTGAAACCGATGTTGTCTTGTTTTTAAACCCTCCTGCTTTCAATTTAATAGTTAGAGCTGTAATGTACATCTGCAGTTAAAGAAATTCCACTACAGTAAGGAATATATATTTTCCCTTTTATGGAATAGTATAACATCAGTTCTCAAGTCACGACCCCTGTGAGAATGTACCTGTCCCCAAATATCTGTTAGCAACAAAAGACACTCTAGTTTACCAATATTATTTATTTTTCTGAACTAAAGTTACATTTTTGCAAATCAGTTATGGACATGAATACAAAATAACATGATACGTCATTTGTTTTCTTAGTATTAGTTTGACAAATAGATGTAAATCATTTTCCATAATACTTTAATTAGCAATCATAATTTTCTTTTCGTTTTCCATAACACTAAAGACCCATACTTTGATTTTTACTAGACCTTTAAAGTAACAAAATGTTTTGAAATGAAGTCTAAAATTCGACATTAGCTTCCATCATGACTAGGGAACTTTGGACATTGTTTTCCAGTGGCATTTCAACTATTCATAAAAAAATATATGCTGTAACTAACACTATTAATGTTTTATTCAGTGAGAGGATTTGCATTAATGGACAATATATGACAGTTCTAATTTGCAACGAAAAAGATTAAATACATTTATGTCTGCAAAAACATTGAAACGGGCCGAATTCTTTTGATAGGTTTTAGCGTTGATGTACAGAGCGTATCTTCCATTTTTCATAGAATGAAAATACTTATTCGCTTATACTGGCCAACTTAATGTAACGCTTTCATGTCTGTCTCTCTCGGTATTCACATACCTCAGGGACTTCCTAGACTTTAACTGGTTTGATGTTTGGGGTACAGTGATTCATTTTAAATAATCTCTCTCTCTCTCTCTCTCTCTCTCTCTCTCTCTCTCTCTCTCTCTCTCTCTCTCTCTCTCTCTCTCTCTCTCTCTCTCTCTCTCATCTGAACAACACATGCAGGTTCCCTAATTTAGCCTACTGTGGTGCATTTATTGTATAAATCTTTATCTGTTGATGATAAAAAAAATTTTCTGATAGTTACCTGAATTTTGACAAAAATTTCCGCAGCATTCTGAAGGCAGAGGTGGCTATAATAACTCAAAATTTCTCCTTGTCCGTTAGATTGTATCCCTGAAGACATAGCTGAGAATGTGAGGGAAGAGGAGAATAAACGTACAGAGAAAGGGCCATAGATGACAACTTAGGTCTAAGAGCTGAATGCATATTAAGATATTAAGATAATAATGCATAACGCGCGCAGAACTCGATTACACGCGCACACTTGTATGTTTTAGGTCGATGTGTGAATTTATATTTGAAGCAACAAAACGCAACATGATTTTAAATGGTTAATTATTCATTTTCTTATCGAGTATAAATTAAAACTTTGAAAGAGAAAAAAGAAAAAATCTTTTAAAATGATGCTATAGAAATTTACTTTGATTTTTTTTATAAAACGCAGACAGCCACATTTACACAAACACTTTTTTTACACACTTGAAACACACACACACACACACACACACACACACATATATATATATATATATATATATATATATATATATATATATATATATATATATATATATATATATATATATATATATATATATTTAAATGTATATATATATATATATATATATATATATATAATATATATATATATATATATATATATATATATGTATATACATATATATATATATATATATATATATATATATATATATATATATATATATATATATATATATATATATATATATGTGTGTGTGTGTGTGTGTATGTGTGTGTGTGTGTGTGAGCTAGCTGTTTCTTCAGGACAATGTCTAGTAAAGGTGACAGTGGCTGAAACAGTTCAGCATGGTTTTGATATGTTTTGCTATGCCAATGACTCGTCCCACTTGGCATCATCGGTCTGATTTTGACAAGTTTCCCCAACTCAGATCGCTGCTGCATGGTCACAAGTTTACGAAAATTAAGAAATTCATCTCACCTGTGGAGGAGTATTAGAAAATCAGTGGAAGAAGTACTTTTAAGTGAAGGGAGACTGTGAAGAAAAGCAGTTAAAACGTTTTCCTCTTGCAGCGATTTTCTTGGTTAAGCAACCTTCATATATCTTTTGATTGTCTAATGGCCATTAACTGAAATACCTGAACTGCTTTAGTGTGATTGTCATAACCATAAAAAATAACTTCTCATACGTATCCAGACTATAATATGCTGTTGGTTAAACAAAAACTTTAGGCGAGAGAAGAAGAAGAAGAAGAAGAAGAAGAAGAAGAAGATGAAGAAGAAGAAGAAGAAGAAGAAGAAGAAGAAGAAGAAGAAGAAGAAGAAGAAGAAAAAGAAACAAATAAGCATCCAAAGTAATCCGTCTTAGGTATCGCAGGATTGTTCATTCCTTATAGTGTCTTCTTCCGAGGAAAATGACTCTAAGAAGACAAACGAAATCAGAAAGTTCCTGACTGAGATCATAAAACTACCGCCTATTCGTGAAATATAATGCATTATCTCTGCATAAATACCGCACAACTGATGAATTTATGGAAAAAAATGTTTCCAAAAGTCAATTCTCAATTCATGGAAGAACCGCCAAGTTATTAACCAATCAATCGGTTCTCTCTATTCGAGGAACCACACCAAAATCTTTCCATAGTCTGCACTCATGAGAGGTATGAATAGAGCTCTCCATCACTCTTCACAGGCTGTTTTCTTTCAAAGTCTCTCAAAAACTGAAGTCATCCAGAAAGTGTTAGCCAGTTTAAGGGCTGAAACGTTAATTACCAGCAGCTGAAAGTGGTACTGAGGGGGAAGGTGTATTTTCTCACTATTTTGTTGCAAGAGGGAACCGTTGTACTTCGGGGTGGACAGACAGAAGAAGGAAGATGTAAAGATATGGAATTTCAAACATAAACATTTTAGGTATTTTTATAATTATATATAATTATATATATTGCTTCTAATTATATATATATATATATATATATATATATATATATATATATATATATATATATATATATATATATATATTATAATTAACAAGAAGTCGTGCACAGCACGCCCTCTCCCCCCCCACCTAATTTACCCTTTGTTTATTGAGAACCGCATGGCCAATCGTATTTGACCTAGAAATCAGAGCCCGGCTATCAAAATTCCAATCTGTCCTTTTTTACCTGGAACAGATATTGAGATGACACAGATAAAAGGGGCCAGGAGGAGACTTAATGCCACTCCCTTAATAAGCTTAGCCAAACTAAGCTTTTTAAGACGGGCTTACCTAAAGGCAAATTAAGCTGTCTGAATTGTCTTACCCCCGCAGGAAACCTGGGAAGAGGCCACCGAATCATTGAACACATGGCCAGTGACACACCATTTCCACATGGCTCCTACCCCTGGCTGCGTGCTTAAAAGGAAGAGAAGCAGTTAAGAAGCAGTTACTTAGTTGTGGGGGCAGAAGCAATGCAGTAAGAGTCCTCGAGGGGCAGCGATACACGCGGGTAATGCAGCTTGCTGAGGGGTCCATTCATTCTTCCCCGCCTGACTCCAGACTCCAGTCATCCTCGAGGGCACCACCATACATGTGATCTTCCCTCATCCTTCTTCGTCAGAGACCCACTTCCCCTGAGGTAAAGTGCGAGTGAAGACTTTTTGGTCACAACAGTTTGCCCTTTAGAAAGTTTGGAGTGCCAGCATTTCACTTCTGTCCTTGTGCCAGTTTATCCAGTGCCATTTCCAATGTCCTGTGTTCGAGTGTAAAAGTGGTCATTCATTCCTCGAGTCTTTGGCACCCTCAGTGCAAACTCGAGTCATATTCGGTGTTAAACTGTTCCTTTACTGGCGTGTAATGTGTAAATCTCTCTTGCAGAGGGACCTATTCGCAGTGGACTCTTCTTGGGCTGTGCCTTGCCTTTAATCAAGACTCCAGTAGAAGGATCTTCAGGCGTTGCAAGCCCTTTATCAAGTTACTTATCCAGTTTCCCCTCAAATGCTTGCTTTTGTAAATATAATTCTTTAATTTATCCCAAGTGTTTACGTAAAATTTCCTTATGAAGTAGAGCCTTCAGCTCCTAAAGTCTCCCCTTTTTCTTATTTTATTTTTTACGATTTCCCTTTACGCAAGTCAGAACTCCAAGGCCAATTGAATAAAGTTTCTGTTGCCGGCCTGTAAAATACCATAAACCCAGGGAAATACATAAAAATGGCGACCTGGCCATAGATCTCGTTTTGAAATTGCATTTCCCTCTAGTGTTGCTTCATTGCTTTTGCAACTCGCCAGATCAGCTATTAGCAAAGCTAAGCTGGGTGTGAGACAAATTCCGAACCTGTTACCAAGAGCACAGACCAAGAGAGTTCCACGTAAGTAATGTGTTTATCTTAGCAAAATTTTTTTTTTTACAATCGTGACTGTTTGTAGGAATTAGGAATAGGGACGCATGTATTCACTGAGAGAAGAGAACCGCCGAATTAGATTCATTAATGCATGCCCTTCAGGATAGGTAGTTAGGAAATAACCAGTGGTAACCATTCTTTGCTTCGAGGAATAATGCAAAATTCCTCTGTGTTAAAATCTTTGCCATATTCTTTGCTTCGAGGAATAGTGCGAAATTCCTCTGTATTAAAATCTTTGCCATATTTTTTTGCTTCGAGGAATAGTATAAAATTCCTCCATGATAAATTTTACTTCGCATTTCGGATTAACGAATTATTTAGGCTCGAATAAATTCCCACATGGGACAAGACGAAGTCAACTTGCATTGCTGAAATACTTCTCTTAGTTTAGTTAAAACTCGAGTTAGGTGTTAGGAAAGTGAAATTTGAACTCCGCTTCTAGGGAAAATTACTAGGTCATTTTTACTGTTAACCTCTCATCCCGGGAAATTCCCTGGAGTCACAGATGGTCTATAAATAGACGGGTCCATTCACACAGAATCTAAAAATAACTCCGGTGATTGTCAGACGACCTTCACACCCCGCCCCCACCCATGCCCGCGTGTGTACCCTCCTTTTCTCTCAGCAAAATTTTTTTTGGAGTTTTTCCCGTTAGTAATTTCTAAGTCCTAAGGGACGAATCGTATTTCCAAGTCCTACGGGCAAACCAAATAAAATTCTACGTCGCAAGAGGCGAGAATTTCTCAACCAAATTCCAAGTCCTAAGAGACTCCTAAAAAAATTCTACGTCGCGAGAGGCGAGAATTTCTAATTCCTATGGAAAAACCAAATTCCAAGCCCTAAGAGACTCTTAAAAAAAATTCTATGTCGCAAGAGGCGAGAATTTCTAATTCCTATGGGAAAACTAAATTCCAAGTCCTAAGAGACTCTTAAAAAATTCTACATCACAAGAGGCAAGAATTTCTAATTCCTGCAGGAAACCCAAAATCAAGTCCTTTTGAGACATTATTTTAGTGTATTTCACACACATCTAAGCCCTTACGGGACTGATCATTCTAGTTCATTAGAACAGCTCCTTAATTTCATGCAACAGCCGGCCAAGTCCGAGCATGACATAAAATACAGCTACATCTTTCGAGACGCATATTAAAATTCATTCGCCACGAATAGCCCTGGCTTACTCAGACATATTAAACTTTTACAAAATCTCCTCAGACTTACTGATCAATTGTCATTTTCAGACAGATCCATTCTCCTGCAGTCTGAACAATTGAGTGTTTCAGATTCCTGCAATTGAGTCTTTTCAGATGTATTTGATTCGCTAGAGAGTCCAGTCCATATAACCATTATTTCAAGATGGCTAATACCAGAGCCCAACAAAATGAGGACTTCAAATTCTACATGTCCGCTGGAAAGGACATGGGACTATCAGGGCAAGCTCTGAGAGACTGGGTTCAAGAGCGAGTGAACGATGCCAAGGCGGAGAGAGAGAGAGAGAAAGAATTGCCCAAGAGGCAGAGAGAGAGAAAGAACGTGAAGAGAGAGAGAGAGAGAAAGAATTGCCCAAGAGAGACGAGAAGAATTAGAACATCAAGAACGGGAGAAAGAACAGCAGGAGAGAGAGAGAGAGAGAGAGAACGGGAAGATCGAGAGCGACAGCACGCCCATGAGTTCCAGGTGTTAGAACGACAGAATGCGACTCCCCCTCCTGCGGCGGGAATGAGTGCCCTCAGCCAAGCTCACTCGTTCATGCCAAAATGGACAGAGTCCAAACCCGATGTATGGCTTGAAAGGGCCGAACGAGTCCTGGAGTGCTGCAACCTCTACCCCACGGAACTCTCCCTTGTTCTCACTAAATTCCTGGGATAGAAGGCACTCGTTGCCTACCACACCCTTTCGGCAGAGGATAGGGGAAACTGGGAAGCCGTACGCCAAGCAGTTACTAAGGCGTATGAGATTACCCCCGAGCAGTGGAGGAGACGGAGAGAGCAGCCAAGAGAAGCAGGCCAGACTTGGTCCGATTGGGTGTACCATTCGGATCGGGCGTTAGCCAAATGGCTTGAGTCCGAAGGAGCCACTAGCGCTGCCGAGGTACTCGAGCGATTTAGATTTGAGCATTTCCTGCGCTACGCCCCTCTTGTCCTTGCCACTCATGTAGTGGAAAAAGCCCCAGCTACCCTCACCGAGTGTTGCAGGGTAGCAGGCATGTGGGAGACTCACCACCCTCAGGAAGGATCCATGGGGCAGAAGATAAATCCCCCATCCCTCCTTGGAGCATCAAATTCCCATAAGAATGGGAACTCGGGCAAGCCCCCAACTTGCCATTGTTGCAAGAAGACAGGGCATTCCTCTGAACAGTGCCGAAACAAGAAAAAAGCACCTCTCTCTCCCAGAAAACCACCCAATAGCTCGCCTGCGCCCTCCACAGGGGCAGCGCGGAAAGACTTCAGCCAGACCTTTTGCACAGCGTGCAAGGTTTGTGGCCATTCTCCCACATGGGCAAAATACCTGAACAATAATAAATCCAATACTCCCACCGTGGCCTTGGCCGTCACGAACTCCAAGTCATTGGGCTCTCCCGCCGAAGGCCCCATATATGTGGACCCTCCACAAGGCAGCCACCCCGTGTACCGAGTCACGGCATTCGAGGACTTGGGAGCGCAAGTCTCCCTCATACGAAGGGACAGAGTTCCCTATGGAGCTATCGTCAAGAGATGAAAACTCATCATGATCGAGGGAATAAATCAATTTAAAATGATACTCCCTATGGTCCAACTGAGAGTCACAAGACCTCATCAGTCAAAAATTTGCAATCTTGCAGTAGCAAGCCATCTCCCCGGAGGCTATGACGTCATCCTGGGTACTGGGAGGATGTGCAGTCCCTACCAGTGCCACCTGAGAACAATGTACAGTGGCTCCCTCAATCGGTTCCTGATCCAATTCCAGTGCCCGGCCCTGCCTCAGTGCCAGCACCAGGGCCCAAATTAGACCTCCCTCCCGAAGATGCCAAATGCCTGCCAGTGCCACTTGCATGCACCGAGCAGTGCCAAGCTCCATCCGTCCTGACCGACGAGCACAAGAAACCTCTGATAGTGCCTGACTCTGCCTTAGTGCCAGCGCCAGAGCACAACCCAGACCTCCATTCAAGGGATCCAACTCAGGACCCCCTCTCTTCTCCCAGCCTGGCACTGCTACCAGGGTTGGTAAGAGAGACGGTTCCTCTCGACCACAGCGGAAGTTCACCTAAAGGTGTGGCCTCGCAACCCGTGCCTGAGCTGGTCATTGATACCTGCCAGCCGGCTCACGCCGCCCCCGACCGCCTCCTCTCTGCCTCAGTCCATCGCCGACGCAATTGCGAGTCAGGATTCTGCCATCTTTCACTTGGCTGATGAACTACAAGAGCTGCGACGGATCATGGTAGAACCAGCACGGAAAACTCCTGCGTCAGCTGTTGCAGTAATTGGCCCAGGTGGCACTTCCATGCCGCCCTCCGGTCTCAGGCCCTCCGCTTCCTGGCCAAGGATGACTGTCCTAGTAGGAAAGGTTCGCGGCGGAATTACCACGGGCGTGGGAATTTCCGGGTAGTTTACAAAGAGCTATAGAGCTCCCCTGGCACCCGTGCCACCATTTCATCTTTCGAAGGTCTTTGCACCTCTAATCCAGAAGAGGATGTCAAGGCACTCGACTATCTTCTTCCGTTCCTCAGGAACTTCTATCCCTTATCATTTTCTATTAATATTTTTCTTAAATTATCACCACAAGAGGCAATTAAATATGGGATACCATTCCCCTCAAAATGTATAAATCATTGAGAATAACAGAGTGGGAGGTGGCACGCCCTTGCGCCCCTACCTTGGCACAGGGCATGCATGTCAGCTCTTCCTGAAGGAGTTGCGCCCTTCGGGTGCACTTTTTCCAGCCCTGGGGGTGAAGTGATAGTCCGGGCCGTAATTTATAGGCGAAGGACGATAAATTCCTGCCTAACACAATAAAACCCTCACTCTGTTTCCATTAGCAATTTGTCCTTACTTAATAGACTAGGCCCCTAAACACATATAACATTAGGCTAAAGCACACATTATGTGGTAATATCTCTTCTAAGCAGCTCTTCTGTCAGTCGAAATCATGTACCCTAGTAACCATTTTAGACATATTTAAAAGGAAAGCGTTAGAGTGAAGTGATGAAATGACCACAAAGCTAAAGAAGAGTAGAAGGTACCAGGAGAAAGTTGATAAGAATGGCGGTTCCAGAGCAGCGAAGTAGAGAGCGAGAGAGAGAGAGAGAGAAAAAACTTTTTATACGCTAATTGGCCATGCAGGATATTGCATGATTCGCCTCGATTGAGGGTGGCTAATTCTGAGAAATTTCTTCTATCTGTTATAGTTACAAATATGCACTTGTTGGTTATAGGGCGTTTGTGAACCATTTAGTGAGTTAAGTATGAATTATTTCAGTGACCTTTGATTATTTAAAAATATTTTGCAACAAATGAGTAATGTTTATAGAATCACAGATGATAAATTTGTTTTGTGATATCGTGAGTTTATGCCAGTGTAAACTGATGCATATTGAATGTTTTCTTTGTATAAAGACATTTTTGTTCCAACTCACCAAATTTGTCATTTTTCTTTTTGGTCATATGAGGTTCCTACCTGTGTCAAATTCAGCGTTATCTTGGAAACTGTCTTTTTGCGCATTTTGCTATATATCATCTTGAAAAATCACTTCTTGTGAGGCACAGTTCATAGTAAAAATATCATTTCAAACATGACTGACTGTGTCCAATTTCTTGGGTATTTGAAGGGTTATGCCCTTGAAACAAAAAACTGATTAGAGTCCTGTTTAAAACATGAATTGTTGAGCCTTGATTATCCTTAGTCCATTTTCGAAGGTTTAAATGTTGTGTTATTTGTGTGGAAATGTGTGGATGCTTAATATAAAACTACAATAGATTCTCTATTTGACCTTGCATTGGAAGAAAACACTATATCCATCTGCCTATACAAAGAAACTTTGATGTTTCTTTAAAAAGAAATGCAATCCCACAGCAAGGAAATTAAATAAGAACTTCAGCTCTTCTGTTAGGATCGTGAATCTCATCACAGCTGACCTACTGAAGCAACGTTATACAGTCAACAGTCATTTGCAATTCTATCTACAATGTTAACTGGTGAGCCCAGTTTCGATGACAGCCTATCGCGAGAATGGATTTTTGTTCTCTGATATCTTATTAGGCAGTATTTGGGAAACTATACCTGACATTCAGCTAAAATTTAAGCCTATACTGAGTTGCACAGCAGTATGTCTCCAGAGTGCCCTAGTAGTGGGCAACATACACTCTTTTTACATGTCTCTGTGCCGTGACTTGCCATACTAAATCTATTTAGGTTTGTCGACAGAGTTTTCCATCTCCTAGATGAATACATTTGCACGCCTTATGAACTTAATATGCCCAGAGCTTCTGGTTTTCAAGCACCAGATCCAAATTTTGCACCACTACCTGCAAGGAAGTTAGGGTGGGGATTTGACATCCAATGCAAAATGTGGTAATTCTCCCTGCCACCTCAGCTTTGGCAATCCTTTACAGTAGGAACCTTTAAATGTGCATCTCTGGTAACAATTTCCTAAAATTGCAATCACACCTTTTCAACTGCAGTTTTTAGCCTATAAGCAGTAGTGACTAGCTTCGACTGCTTTTTGACTGCTTTAATCACCCCATTCACTAAAGAATAAACTAGGTAAGGTAAGACAATAAAATGAAACATAGAGGTTAAATAATAAACAATCTTTATGGTTTATAGGAATTTTTTTCTTGAGCTTCCAGACTTTTTTTGGGAATAATGGCCAACTTACTGGATTTTGCATGGCTGAGGTTTTTTCTTAAAATTTATCTTTGGGACAACATTTATATCATATTTCCTGTTAAGTCATCAACTCAACAATTTTTCCCAAAATCACATTTATCTGCTCCACTTTTAGTTCAGCATAAGAACTAGTAGTAATTCATTGCTGTATGAATACACGGTTTTGGGTGAACAGCCTTTCTTGACTAGCTTGACCAGTGCAAAATCTTAGATTCATTACTGCTGTTCTTGCCTTGCTTTTTTTCATTTTTGTCTTGCTTTGTAGCCGTTTGAAATGATCCAATAGGTGCATCATCTGATGTTAATTTTCCTTCAAAATGATTATCTGACACTAAGTTCATCCCACGAAGACCCTTCCTGTGTTATTTAAAAAAAAAAAAAAAAAAAAAAAAAAAAAAGCAGCTACTGTCCTGAAGAGAGAAAGAGAGCGGCAGCGTGAAAGATATAAGTGAATGGCTTAGTGTGTAGGTGCATGTTGCTGAGATTTCGTGCCTATGGGGAGGGGTTTCGTCCACGATGAAGCAATGAAAGTATGCATTCGTCAGTGATGACTGTCCTTTTGTCTTCTCTCTGGCCCCCACTATTATGGGAAACTTCTTGTTGCTAAAATCCTATTCATCAGGTAAAAGCAATTTAATACTGTAATCCATCGTTCATTCTTCTTGTGTATATAACAATGTCTTCTCCTTAGTTAGTAAGCTTTTTAAACCCAGTATATGCGTTATTTGTTGAGTTGACAAAGTGAGTGTGGTGTTGGAATAATTTCTGTGTACAGAAATGTAGAGCTATCCTGGGATAGTTTTCCCCAGAAAAATATACTAACATGTATAGGAATGAGATTATTTCAGACAAATTCTGTTCTTTCATCCAGTTGAACCCAGATAATCCATGAGTTACGCACTAAATCAGTGTGGTAGGAATAGTGTATAAACATAAGAAGTAAGCTGTAGAATTTACTGTCCATGGTATAAAATTCTCGTAAGTGAAATTCCCAAAAATCCTATTGAATGCCTTTGTAAAATCTTTGTATTCATTAATATTTGCTTCTGAAGTAAAAAATAAAACTGACGTAAAAAGAAATGTCAAAAGTAAATATAAGAAACAAATGACTAGAAGCACTCAAAAAGAGAAATTTTTTGACGAATACTTTGAGCTAATTGTCCCATTACACATCTCTTGAAATTCCCATTGTTTATAACCTCTCACTTCAGCTTTAGACTTTCTGTGGGATATATATCCCCTCTCTCTCTCTCTCTCTCTCTCTCTCTCTCTCTCTCTCTCTCTCTCTCTCTCTCTCTCTCTCTCTCTCTTATAATACTTGAAAAAGTGTCATTGCTAAATCAGCTTTATTTTGGATAAACTATAATACTTATAGAAAGTCACTAAAAGCAGTCCTCTAATGCACGATCAAGCGTCATGCATTCGTTATAGTCTCCTCTAGATTAATTGATAGGAAGGAGAGTATTCAGCATGATATCTATGTGAAACCAGTCCTGTATGGTTATATATATATATATATATATATATATATATATATATATATATATATATATATATATATATATATATATATATATATACATATACAGTATATATATATATATATATATATATATATATATATATATATATATATATATATATATATATATATATATATATATATATATATATATACACATATACATATACATATATATATATATATATATATATATATATATATATATATATATATATATATATATATATATATATATATATATATATATATATATATATATATATATATATATATATATATATATATATATATTGGAAGTGAGTGATATTTGTCGATTCTTAAATTGCAGATGTTTCATCATAGATAACAGATGAACTTTCTTATTAAAAGAAAGCGCTGAGATACTTTACCATCACGAATATCATGAAGACATTTAAACGTACCACTTTCAGGGTTAGTGGTCAATTCTAACAGGTGTCATACATGATAGCGTTGTCATAGATCTGTTCGGATATTACAAACTGTATATGCAGACACTCATGCATACTTACGAGTCTATAGCGTACAAACATGTAAGCAAATTTTAAGTCTTTTTTGATGACACTGATTTTTTCACTTCTTTTCTCCTATGCAGTTACAATATAATTAGATCTTTATAAAGAAAACAAGCGTTTTGCTGTGACGTGAATCTATTTTCCTTACCACAAATTGAATATAAATATATATCAATGAATATATTACAAGCTGTAATAATTGTACTAACTGGCTTGATAGAAATGTACATAGATTTTAATCTCTCTATCATAAACGCCCCAATTGATATCATGTAATTTCCCGAAGTGGGTACTGATAATGAATATGAATAAATGAAGAGATCTGTCTTAGACGTTTGTAAATATTCACTCATTTTGTATACTAAATCCGCCAAAGGTTTACTAAATGTACTCTTATGTATTACTTTAATTTTCAGAAGAGAATGATGATTGAACATTAGTGAAATTCTTGCAGAGGCAGACGCAGAGACAGACACACTTATATACTGACAAATGGAGAGAGAGAGAGAGAGAGAGAGAGAGAGAGAGAGAGAGAGAGAGAGAGAGAGAGAGATATTATGTTCTGCGTACTATTTTGAAAACTTTGAGTGCACAAGACTGGAATAAAAAAATTGTATTTCGATATTGATACATATTTGACATCTTGATGCAGACGTGCACTAAAAATAGAATAAAGGACATAGGTTGCATTATACATTTATGTTTGAGAAGTTGACAGATCTGTCAACAAGAAGAAAGTTATAAACTACTCTTATTCCTTGAGAATAGGCAAAGTTAGAGAAACAGAATAAGAGATATATTACTGATGAATCATCCAAGAGAAGGGCAATGTCATTTATACTTACACACATACATATGTATACACACACACACACACACACACACACACACACACACACACACACACACACATATATATATATATATATATATATATATATATATATATATATATATATATATATATATATATATATATAATGGGTTTTGTCATATACACGCGCGACTTTTATCCAGGTGTATTGACCCATAAATATCAGTTGATATGTAATTCACTATGACTTTTACCTAAAAGGAATTATAACTGATAGGTGTGTTTGCCCATTGAGGGTTTTGAACTTGGTACTTTGGTGTAGAATTAGTGAAAAGCAGTCGCCTTAACCATTCTGCTATGAGTAATAATTCCCATTGTTTGTAAGTTATTCCCAAGATAGTGTGAATTCCATATTAAGTGATATTTATGGCTAATAATTTATATGTCAGTAGTGTGATAGTGCTTGGTTGAATTTAAACATTTATGAGGAAGGAACAGAATACTAGAAGAAGAAATTTAGTGAAAATCCCAAAGGTCGTCTTACAGTTTCAATCTTAATTTAATTATGCACTCCCCATTTATAATTCCTCTTGCTTTGCTTTCTGCAAGCATATCTCTTAGCGGCATACAAAGAATTCGTTTGCACTGAGTAGTCTTGCTTTCAGACGCTCATTGGCGTTCGGTAAACTTCTCAGTGCTTGAGATGTTTGTCAAACACTTGCAAGCTTAGAAAAATTTATGTCATAAAAATCTTCGTTTTAAAAGACGATTCCAATAGAGAGAATATGAGACTTTTTTGTATACTGCTAGACGCAAAGACTCTTTATTTCATTCATTTTCAGGAAGTGAAGCTGGGCAAGCACGTTTTTACAAAATCTAATTAACTCTTCCTAAAGAATGTGTAAATTCTGAGACAGTTTCCATGGCAATATTAATGCTTTTAATGCGTCGCAAAGAAAGAATCTCCTCAGTGGAAATCTTCAGATGCAGCCTCTCTTGCTATCTTCGTATGAAAACCTTTCATGGTTATCTTTAAAGAATTTTTTTATAGAATGTTTTCTAGTCTATAATACTATATAAATTTATTTCTATGAAACACGTTTCCATCTTTATTTATATATATGTATATATATATATATATATATATATATATATATATATATATATATATATATATATATATATATATATAAATATATAATATACACTCTGCAATATGGATGAACATTTAAATGCATTATTATTATTAGTATTATTATTATTATTATTATTATTATTATTATTATTATTAGTAGTAGTAGTAGTAGTAGTAGTAGTAGTAGTAGTAGTAGTAGTAGTAGTATGGTAGACGTTAAGATAGAAAGAGGGAGGTAGAGAAACAGACATATAAACAAAGAGAACGACCTCACTGAGGCCTTCCTTTTGATGATATACCTCTTAATGGAGTAACGGCCATTCTCGGCTTACTAATTCACTAGGTACCAAATTTAGTGTTTGGGTAAACAGAAGTACACTGGTTTTTAGTTTTCTGTAAAAGAAAACGATTGTGCCGGCTTTTTCTGTCCGTCCGCACTTTCTTCTGTCCATATTTTCTCTCCGCACTTTTTACTGTCCGCACTATTTTTTTATCTCCGCCCTTAAGTCATAAAAACTACAGAGGCTAGAGGACTGCAAATTGGTATGTTCATCATCCACCCTCCAATCATCAAACATACCAAATTGCAGCCCTCTAGCTTCAGTAGTTTTTATTTTGTTTAAGGTTAAAGTTAGCCATAATCGTGCTTCTGGCAACGCAACAACACAGGTCACCACGGCAGGCTGAGAGTTTCATGGGCCGCGGCTCATACAGGATTATACCGAGACCAACCAAAGATAGATCTATTTTCGTTGGCCTTGTTTATACGCTGTACAGAATACTTGATTGCGTCGAAGACACTTCGGCGCATTTTTTACTTGTTTCTGCACGTGCCAATTGCCTCTTCCTCCCCCTCCTATTAAAGGGTCTAGACATTGCTCCCTCAGATGATGAGCAAAAATGTACCACTGGACACAAGAGCAGGCTAGGAGAGAGAGAGAGAGAGAGAGAGAGAGAGAGAGAGAGTGAGAGAGAGAGAGAGAATTATGTGTTTTTTCGTTAGCTTTCCATGCCTTCCAAACTTCTCTAGTCTAGCACATTTTATTATACATTTTTACGAAATAATGCTTAAACATGTACATAGATGCGCAGATCTCAGTACATCTGGTAGGAGGATGGGTAGTTTATCCTTTATGCTCAGTTCTGGTGGATGGCGTTCTTAGCATAGGTGGTGCGAATTACGAATTCAAATTCCTTACTTTAGTTTGTTTAGGAAATGTTATTTTAGATATGATAACGTTCCATAAGAATCAGAGAAGTCGCTAAGTTATACATGCATATAACTATATATATAAGTGAATGTTTGTATGTCTGTGTGTTATAGAAATCAGAACCGCCTGACAGACCCAGACAAAATTTGGCACGCTGTCCCTATGTCACCCCAGGAAGTTTATAACTCTAAATCAAACCCTTCCCCCATGGCAGACATCAAACACAGACAAACTGAATGAAATGTTCTTTTTTAACAATTCTCTGAGGTTTTCCTTCGGGTGCTTTTTGGGTTATTGGTAATTTGTCTGCTGAGCCCTCCAGGTTTTCTTCTAGGCGTTGTCAGACGTATGGTTAACCTGCAACAATAAATCCCCAATAATAATTTTTTATCAGAATTTACGTTAATTTTTATCATAATTTATGATAATTATTAATATAGTTGTTAATTACTTTAATAAAATCAACATTGAAAACTTATATCAATAATTTCTATAAGTAGAAATTTGCTTTCTGTAGTAACAGGAGACCAGAGAGCCTTCCCAATACATGCGTGCGTAGTAGCTGCTGGCTAACCCTGACATGCAAGATATAAGGTGCCTCCTTCTTTTATTCATTAAAATGCGAATTTCCTCATTAATTCGTTCGTGTCTTCGTTTAAACCTTCAGAATTCACTATAACGACTGCTTTGTTACGTTATGGTGAAGTATTCGATATAAAGTCAGTTTCAATGAGGTCTGCAATTAATTATTGGGCACTTTGGCAACATCACTTACACCACCACCATCAACTTCAACACCACCACATCACACTTTCAACCTCGCGCAACCTGCTCCAGCAAACTCTATCTCTCTCTCTCTCTCTCTTTCTCTCTTTAGCTCTCTCCCCCTCTATCTCTCTCTTCCTCTTTCTCAAGGCATCACATCAAGGAGCGAAATCCATCTATAAGGATTTTAACTATTGCAAGTAAATTCATGCTCTCTCTCTCTCTCTCTCTCTCTCTCTCTCTCTCTCTCTCTCTCTCTCTCTCTCTCTCTCTCTCTCTCTCATTTAAAAATTCTCTTTATCAACGGGGTTAAACATCAAGTCATACTAGAAAATGACCCAAGAATATTTGACATTGCAAGTCAATCATTCTCTCTCTCTTTAACCATTTTAATAAGATAAGTGCCCATACACACGCATATACACACACACACACACACACACACACACACACACACACACATATATATATATATATATATATATATATATATATATATATATATATGTATATATATATATATATATATATATATATATATATATATATATATATATATATATATATATATATATATATATATACACACACACATATATATATATATATATATATATATATATATATATATATATATACATATATGTATATATATATACATACATATATATATATATATATATATATATATATATATATATATATATATATATATATATATATATACATAAGCATTTAGTTACAAACGTCCTTTAATATCCAATTCGCTCTACTTCGGAAATAATATATTTTCATATATGTTACCCGAAGGGGAATTTTTTATATGATAATAAGTTCGTCGTCTCGTGGGCTCGAACCACGGAAGACAAGAATTCAGTATTACAGTGACGAGCATTTAACCACACGGCTTGTATATGAATCATGGTGATGTGATAAAATTTGTTCATATATATATTATTATAAATTAATTAAATTTTATTTATAATTTAATGTTTCTTGAATACTTTTATTTCGTTTAAAGTTTTGTAGTTGTAAATTTAGTCCAGTACTCCCTTGAAAGCTGGATTTGGGTGTTTTCCCCCTTTAACGGTTGTTGTTACATAATTGATACTCCGCCCATGAAGTTTGTTTTTATTTTTCATGCATGATGGTTCGGCTGTTCGTCGCCTGTTTTTTCGGCATCTTATCCTGTTCCTCTGATCTGTCGAGGGCGCCTTTGGATCATGAGAAAGGACTCCTGTATTCGGCTCCATTTGAGAAGGACCTGTGATATTTCGGCAGTCTTGTAGCGACGCTCTCCTGCTTGCAGTGTCTCCGGAGTGTGACTTTTGACCTCCTTTCAACCTTTATGAGCTGGAGTTCTAGACTGAGATTTGGAGGCCAGGATTGTGAGTCTCTTGGTACTTAGCAGCTGGAAAGGAGAGTTAGACTTTGCTACTGCTTGGATCCTTTGGAGGACGTCGTAAAGGACGGTCGTATGCATTACTGCCACTGCCTATAACACTGTGTCCTTGGAGTCGTGAGGAGGTCTTCAGTGGTGGAGAAAACGTAAGACTCCCTATTAACCACTTTATTTTGATTATATAAGTTGTCTTCCTCGTGTAAGGAAATTTAGCCTGTTCATTGCAAGGACGTGTTGTGATCCCAGAAAGGGGTCTCTTTCAGGCAGAACAGGGACAACCTTTTGGAGGCATAGTGTTCCCCGTTGGGAATCCATTTTTCTTGTCGACTGTACATGTTACCATATATAATCCTTCGTGATAAAATGCATAAGTATGTTTAAGAAGTATTAAGATTGTTTTGAAATTATTGTAAGTAGGGTAAGATTTCCTTTTTCCCCCTTTTTATCTACCACTATTGGGTGATTGAGAGAGAATTTGTTCTACCTTTATCTTGTCGCTTTCTCTTTGCCTTAGTGTGATAGTTAGGTAGGCGACTGCGGCGGTGTATGGGATTTTTATTGTTGATGAATGTATGTTTTCTTCTTCCCCATTTATCCAGTTTTCAGTGAGTTTTCTAAATGTTGATTATTATTTTTGTATTAAATTGTTAAAACTTATTGTCGAGTATTTTGTATATCCTTTCTGAGATTATCTGAGGGGTTTGTTTGTCAGTGATCGTACTCCTTGGAATTCTTCCATTGTGGTATTGATTATAAAATCAGATCAAAAGAACCTGGTTGAACCCTGTACCACCTAGGAGTTCATAATAATAATAATAATAATAATAATAATAATATATATACATATATATATATATATATATATATATATATATATATATATATATATGTATATATATATGTGTGTGTATATATATATATATATATATATATATATATATATATATATATATATATATATATATATATATATATATATATATGCATTAACTGATGAATTTCATCTGTAGATTGTAAATAAACTAACATTTAACTAATCAAGGTATCTCTCTTGTGACCTTAAACTCTCCTAGTTATTCCTTTTCAGTTTATCTTTTGCAATCCCATGAGTAAATGCTATCTATATATATATATATATATATATATATATATATATATATATATATATATATATATATATATATATTATATATATATATATATATATATATATATATATATATATATATATATATATATATATATATGTATATATATATATATATATATATATATATATATATATATATATATATATATATATATATATATATATATATATATATATATATATATATATATATATATAGAAATAATCAACACACAATCACATGGGGAACAGAGATAAATTTCCCTACTCAGTTAGGATCGAACCCAGGTCTTTCAATTGAAAGGCAAGGGCGCTGCCCACTAGGCCATACAAGCCATAAAAGAAGTTGGAAACTGAGGTAAACTGCAGTTAGCTTGCCCAGGTAATTCCTTGGGTGCAGTTGCCCTTAGGTTCCAACTTCTTTTATGAATTGTATGGCCTAGTAATAGCGTCCTTTGCCTTTCATCTGAAGACCTGGATTCGGTCTCGATGTCAGTCAGAAATTTATATATATATATATATATATATATATATATATATATATATATAGATATATATATAGAGAGAGAGAGAGAGAGAGAGAGAGAGAGAGAGAGAGAGAGAGAGAGAGAGAGAGAGAGAGAAATCTTTCGATCTGGCAATCACTGAACTTTCAGTCTAATTTATCCTGTGAGAGTTTTCACTTAAATGAATGAATGTTGCACTGGATGTTTGTTCAGTTTTTACAGAATACTTATGCTGTTTAGTTCTTACTTCTAAAGAAGAAGAGCAGTCCAAGCATGGAATTTTGTATATTTTGTCGTCGCTTTCCTGAGAGCTATTTTTTATTAACTTTCCTTTTACTGTGTTATTATAGGAAAAAACGAGATTGACATTAAAAGATTTTAGCAATGATTTTATGTTTTCAAAACCACTAATAGAAGGCAAGCTAATAATGTTCTTAGGGGTTCCTTTCTCCATGTTACTTTCACTATGAAGCTTTTTGTTGGCTTTATTATAGCAAATATCTAGTATATGTGAAGGATAACATAAATCTGTCCCTCTTTTTCTTATATATTCGATTTCTTGATCCAAATACTGAGTACTGACAATGCACAATACTCGTAAAAAACATAGAAGAAAAAGTGGATATCTTCATAAAAAGGTGATGGCCTGAATAAAAATTATTATAAATTAAGTTGTTGGTTATTGTCCTATAAATACTGAATTTACATTGAAATGGTTCTTGATGAATTAAAACATCTAAGGAAGGGAGTTGTCTTTTTCTAATTTTAAGTAAATTTAATGGATGGTACCTGGTTATTCAAATTAGAGAGTAAATCGTTTACATCAATACCAGCAGGCAAAACAGCTAAAATATCGTCAACATATCTATACCAGTTTAAAGGAGTGTAAATGATATTAGGTAAATATCGTTTTTCAAAAAATTCCTTATACAAGTTTGAGAGGAGTGGGGATAAAGGGTTGCCCATTGCCATGCCAAATATTTGTTGGTAGAATTCACCACTGAATATAAACTTACTATCACAAATGCACAGCCTGGTGAGTGAAATAATATGACTTACAGGTAGAGATAATTCATGATGGATTAGCTCGTTACTAAGATACTCTAAAATAGAATCTATAGGGACTTTAGGAAAAAGAGAACAAAAGAATAATTAGAATAATATATATAAGTGAATAATAATAATAATAATAATAATAATAATAATAATAATAATAATAATAATAATAATAATAATAATAATAATAAGGACACATTTAAAAAACCAGATTATAAATATTGCTATATATATATGTTAATATGTTACTCAAATTTCTGGGAGTGAAATCGAGATCACAGTGTAGAATAAATTGGCGTTTTCGATTTTGCTCAACTTTTTTTCAATATTAATGTTTGGAGACCTTCTGAGTGCCTATTAAGCCTTCTAGTTCCTATATGAAACTCTCAAGTTAACGGCTTGTCGGTAGGCAAATTGGAATCCCAATACGGACAAAGGGAATAAGTTTAACCATATCAAATTTTAATTGGCTCTGTTGTCATGGAAACTGGGTCTTACTTCAATAATAGCGGAAGAAGCGTTGTTGAAAACGTCATTTTCCGTCTGTGTACAAGAATTTTATCTTATAAATACAGTGGTTAAAGGACATTCTACCATTCTGTATATTTTTCTTATCATCCTCTATACTATATTCGATAATATATCAACATCAACGAATTCACAATTAAACAAATATCATTAATATTCTTTAAACGATATGAAGTTATATTATTGTACACGTTCTTGAGACTCACAGCGTTGCAAATAACTCAGAAAAGGAAGCGTGGGAATACCAAAATTCGTCTGTGAAGAAATAAACTTTCATATTTGAAAGGATCTCCTGGAATTATAAAAAAAAATCCCAAAAGACCATTTTTTTTTATCCTACTTCTTCAGTGGCAATTCAACTTGTACTTTCAAAGTCTGCGATATTCATCAGGAACATACGTGGCGAGTCAGAATATTTATTTTCTTTCTTCCGCCAACGAATTTAGGTAATGTGGTCCGTGGGTTGAATTACAAGGTATGCTGGGTGCAGGTCGTGTTGAGACGCATCAGTGTTAAAGTCCAATGCGTCAGTTACACAGAAAAGGAATTCATCCGGTTATCTTTACGATATCTTTCTTGATAAAAAGGTTTTTAATATATATATATATATATATATATATATATATATATATATATATATATATATATATATATAATTATAATTTATATGTATAAGCATCAAGCTATAAATGTCGTTCAATATCCAATTCTGCTCTACCTCGGAAATAATATAAGTATAATGTGTGTGTGTGTGTGTGTGTGTGTGTGTGTGTGTGTGTGTGTGTGTGTGTATGTGTGTGTGTATACCGAATGGGAATTATAGTTGATAAGAAGTTTGTCGTGTCACGGGCTTGAACCTGCCGAGCACAAATGTAGAAGATATATATATATATATATATATATATATATATATATATATATATATATATATATATATATATATATATATATATATATATATATATATAGTGTGTGTGTGGTGAGTGTGTGCGCTGAACAAGTTTTGATACTCGTACACAGTTACGTTTAAATACTGGTATCACTTGATAAAAAATTCACTATTCCTTGGGGATAAATTAAACCTAAGGTGAATTATAACTGGTATACGCAAACTTGAACCTTTCCTTTAGTTTTGGTACATTTCTGTGCATTATATTTTCCCATGGGCCAGTTGCGACAAGGCTACCCTCAGTTACTAAACTTAATCTAGCTTAGCAAAATTGAGAAGAAAATGAGAAGGATATGCAAAGACAACATTTACAGGCTCATTTTATTTGGCTAACAGGTGACAGACATATTTTTCTAAAATATGCAAGCTTTGGGAGAATGTTTGTCATCTGTTAGTGTAAAAAAATGAGCCTGTAAATCTTGTCTTTATGCATCCTTCTCATTTTCTTCCCAATTTTTACAAGCTAGATTAAACTTTAGTAACTGAGGCCACTATTTTCTTGTCTTTTTTCATATATTATAAAACGTAAGGCCAGGGAAATAAGAAAGAGACTTAAGAGTCCCTTGAAGCAGCCAGGTCCGAACAAAATAACAAAAAAGACTTTACGCACAAGAAAAAACTTTCCACAGCACTCTTTACTTAGGTGGTCTCTCATAACCTTAGTATCGCAATAACACTTTTATATTAATAAGTTTTCACTTATAGCTGAACACATATTAATAACTTGCAACTAATGACTGTATACATTGCGAGTATGCAACTATTTATTTGAGGATCGTCTGCAAGATCGTGAACAAAGTCCAAGAAAACAGCCACTTAAAAAAAAATGGGTTTAAAGCCCAAGGTTTTTTTTTTATCAAAACTCGTTAACACCTGGAATTTTACCGAAGTTTCCTGCAAACACAAATACCATAAATTTTGTGTTGTGATGCTCGAGTTGACGCTCATCTTCCAGATGGTACGGGTTTTCAGCAAGAAATACTGCGCCCGTTATAATGCCGCTCTGGGAGAGCATTATAGAGAAAAGTAGAGAGAGAGAGAGAGAGAGAGAGAGAGAGAGAGAGAGAGAGATAAAAGTAATTTGGAGAGTAAATGTTTTTGGACGATGGTAGGATGAGAGCAGAGAGCAGTCACAGAGCAGGTGGAGCAAGAAAACAAGCAGGAAGTGTGCAGAAGATTAGGAAGAAACTTGGAGAGTCCATGGGGGCCAAGGATGGAATGTATGGAGGGATTGTTGAACTAACTCTCCTTTATGAAAGTGAAGTGGAAGACGGTAGGTGGAAGTTGGGGAAGAGAACTGTTTATGCATTATTCGTCTAATAAGAAAAATTAAAATATTTTGGAAAAAAAAAAGTGGAAATGCATAGGCGTGGTATAAGGTTTTGTGTTGGTGCAAAGATGGATAATAATGTTTAAGGATGATTCGGTCCTTTTGAACCAATAAAAGATACAAGGTTATGAGAGGATGTACAATTCTGAAGTGTTAGAGGGAAGAAAGAGAAGGCCAAGAGGGGGATGGACAGACGATATGAAGCATGCCAGAGAGGAGAGGCCTCAACATCCAGGAAACGACAGAGTGCCTGTAAGATAGAGGGGAACAGCGTCAAGCTGGGGGGAGGCTCAGCTTGTTGGTGGGGTGCTTACTTTGTAGGCATATGAAATGGGTAGTTTTCTTCAAAGGGAATTCATGCAAGATTCAGTCGTATATATATATATATATATATATATATATATATATATATATATATAGAGAGAGAGAGAGAGAGAGAGAGAGAGAGAGAGAGAGAGAGAGAGAGAGAGAGAGAGAGAGAGAGAGATAGATATAGATATGTGTGTGTCTGTGGTAATCAGCAACATTATTCACAAATAACCTATAGGCGAAAATAGGAATCTCTGTTTTCCAAGCTTAGATATTTAAATATTGTCATTCAGGCCCTACCTTACTATATCCCCCCACCCCACCCCCACAAGTTCCTCATTGGGAGGGTTGGTATCGTTCTCGGCTAGCACTCTGCTGGGCCCGCGTTCAATTCTCCGTCCGACCAATGAAGAATTAGAGAAATTTATTTCTGGTGATAGAAGTTCATTTCTCGTTATAATGTGGTTCGGATTCCATAATAAGCTGTAGGTCCCGTTGCTAGGTAACCAGTTGGTTCTCAGCCACGTAAGATAAATCTAATCCTTCGGGCCAGCCCTCTCCATGAGAGCTGTTGATCAGCTCAGTGGTCTGGTTATACTAAGGTATACTTAACACTATCCCCAGGGATCTTCACTCAAGAACACATATTACTACAGCTCAGTGGTCTGGTTAAACAAAGGTATACTTAACTATATCCCCAGGGATCTTCACTCAAGAACACGTATTACTACTACTTATAGCAACTTCATTAAACCATATGATCGCTTATTCCTTTCTACTCCTGCAATATGAATGGATTAGGAACTGAGGATTTATTCGATAATCTCCTTAGAAAGGTATGGAAAACTGGTTGAAATTTAACAGAGCAAAACGCAATTTTCAGTTCAATAAAATAATTCTGACCCGACCTTATAACGGGGATCAGTATCTAAATATTGACTTGCCCCGTAATATTGGTAGTCAGGAAAATAGAAATTCACAGTCAAATCCTGTTGCTTTTACTGTGCAAAATAGCTACGAAATTCTTTAGAGTGAACAACCTTAAACTGAAAAACAGTCTGGGCTAAACTTTTATGCCGTTTAGATGGCATCAAAGCAAAACGAAAAACGGGACCACAATGAGATTTCGGACTTTTGCCTAGTGAGTTATTTAGCAAAATGCTCCTGAAATTGCACAATCACTGAACTGTTACAACAGTTATTAAATATACAAAGTATTCGGAAGAGAAAACTGCAACACTATTGCCATGCACCGCCCTCCATCCAGCGTTGCAGTGGCTGTTCCTTTCACCTACCCGAGACAGCCCCATGCATCATAGGCAACAGTATTCCATGCTATTTTAATTAGTACTGCTATTCATGTATTTACTTGCAGGAAATTATTGAAATACCTTTTATTCGCACTCGTACAGCCAGATATCTTTTTATTTATCCACAATGATCCATCGTCCATTTTGTTTGATCTGCGTAGACTGTTTGATACAAGCTCGTCTTACGTGTGCTTCTATTGTTTTGTTTTCGATGTCAGTCGAAATGTTTATGATTTTATAAAATGGTTTGCCAGTTCTTTTATACACACACATATATAATATATATATATATATATATATATATATATATATATATATATATATATATATATATATATATATATATATATATATTTTTATAAATATTACTGCTGTTCGCCCTCGATGTAGTTAGGTGTAGGAATATTAGGCCAATTGACCTCGACAGAGAACATCTCTGCCGCCCGGTAGGGTAGGCAATTTAAAATAACAATCACCGCCTTAGACAAATGGCGCCGCATAGGCTGGAAAGTTTGTAAACAAAATATGTTAGGGCATTAGGGACCTAAGCCTCAGAGAGGGTTTACGCTCAATGACCCCTAGTTATGGTGGCCCTTAAGCTTTATTCTATGCATTCGACGATGCCTTTGTCAAGGTCGGATTGCCCGGGCGGTATAAGTCCTCCTCTGGAAGAACGAATGAGGTCGGGTCAGTGAGAGAGATCCCAGCGGTCACGGAACCAGGGTGACGCTGCGTGCGTGTTAACGAACGATATTCTTTATTACTTTCTCTCCTACGTCTATCTTAATTAGTGAATTGGGAAGACTGCCAGAATACGACTCCTGAGGTTCCTCGTTTGCGCAGCGACTCGACGTTCACGGTAAGTCCGATTCTTGTTGAAGCTTCGTCGATTGACTAGTTCTTTTCTGTATTTCACATTTTTTCTTTGTTTTCTTCCTTCAGCCACCACTTAGGTATATGTGTTTACAAAGTCTAGATTAAGCCTAATTATTTTATTGTTAGCTTCAACCCCATTATTCCAGTAAAATACCTAGGATTTAGGTAAGCAAAATCAGGTTAAATCTCGATGCTTTTGTATGCCTCGCGTCCGAATGTTTGGAAGAACCGTTGCGTTTAAAATCAAATTCATCTCAAATATTCTTTGTTAAGGTTAATAACCCTTAACTGGCGACCTTTGGCTAATTAACGTCTGTCTTTGAGGTTACCTTTTGGCTTCAAGTGACAGGTTACGTGTAATCTTGGTTTGCAGGGCCGTAAAAATTACGTAAATTGAATAATACATGATCAACCAAGACCCTTCACACGTAACATTGGCGATCTTGCGTAGAATCTAAAGTACATTTTAGAGAAAGAATCTGGAGAAAAGGAAATTAAAATTACATTAATTCCAAAAAATAAAAGTCAGATATCGAACTCCATTTCATTCTTCCAAACAAGGAACGAGGCATAATAATAAGCAGTAAAGAGAATAGTTATAATAACAAGTGTAGCGAGAATTAGCGTAGGAAAGGGTGCGTCGAGAGCAGAGTCATAATTTATAACGTTTAAGACAAGGGCATTTTACCGTGTTCGGACCGTGAGAGAAGTCGTTCATAACGAATCCTAAGGCGAGAAAAGCGGAGCCCTGTTTCATGTACACAAAGTAATTTAGAAATCGCGTCGGCAATTCCGATCGTTATTGTTTGCATATAGCGGGAATCATTCAAAAACCGTGTCAGTGAAGTGGCGAACGAACGGAAGTAGTAATTGTACCTCATAAAATACATTTTCAGTAAAGTAAATTTGGTCCGTTCCAAATCACGCAAATCTATTCCATTGTTTGCCGAGGATGTTTCACCGTGAGAGAACGATAACAAAAGACACAAAGTTGTTTGGTAATTTAGTTTTCCATCCGTAACGTAAAACGCTATGCATGATTGGTATATTTAAAGTAAAATCTGGATACCTGCATTTGTTTCGTTGTTTGAATTTGTGCTAAAAAGAAAATACCATTTGGAAAGAGCGGTTGTTTTGAAATTGTTTAAACTAGAAGTAACCGCCATTTGAGGTTGTCTTTGAAATTTAGGCCTAACGGGATTTTCCGCCATCTTAAGACCTTGTTATTGTCATTCTCTGTTGTGACCACTCTGCTCCCAGCCCTTTTGGAACTACTTTCTCGGCGTAGTAGAAGTTAGACAGACTTCTTAGCTAGACAGAAAAAAAAAAAAAAAACAAAAGATAATTTAGGCAGGGGAAAGATAGGCCTTAGTTAGGAGTAATACCACAAGTTCCTATACGAATACCTACTATAAAAATCATATAAAGAAAATTTTAAAATTTTTACGATAAACTTTTGTGACGTCGGCTCCCGGGAAAATTAAGATAATAAAGTAATCCCTAAGGAAGCCAAGACGACGCATCTATATCATTTTATTAAGATCCATGCCATTGTGCATGTATAAAATCTTTGTTTACATGTTCTCAAGCAGCAAGAAATTCGCTGATTGAAAATCTCTCTCTCTCTCTCTCTCTCTCTCTCTCTCTCTCTCTCTCGTCATTCAAGTAAGCATTCCTAACCTAAGTGTACGTGACCCTCTTCAAAGAAAGAACGGCCGACACTAGGCTAATTAATTCGAATACTTTAACCAAATAAAAGAAACACCTCTGTCCCACAATAGATGAGGACAAGTTAAGAGTAGCCTAATTACGATACAGTGATAAACTGTCGGTCACGAGTGAGGCCTGCTATCCAGACCGAAGCCAACAGTAGTTTTCACCCTCTGAAAAAAAGAAGGGGCCAGCCGTTGCCGGTACTGGGACCAGCCACTCACGAGGATCTTTAAGAAAAAAAAAAAAAAAAACCCAAATTCACTTTATTCCACAGTGCCAATAATTTGCAGCACTCATCACTTGAATAGCTTACTTCTCTCTCTCTCTCTCTCTCTCTCTCTCTTTACCTTCCCTTTCTCTCTCATTCGATTGTTGCACTCTGCAGGGGTGTAGAGTGCCTTTCCTCCCATATAGCCTAGTTGGACTCCAGTAGAGGGTCCCTAGGAACACATTGGCACCATAAGTGCCACCAAGCAAGAATCCAGAAAAATAAATAAAACAAAACAAAAGGGAACACAGAAGAGAAAGTTCTTCTGAACCTAACCTGCACCAGTGCCTAGGGATACTGAGTGCCACCAGTGTGACCTGTACACGGCACACCCAAACTACAGTGCCACCTTTTGAAAGGGTGCCACGTCATTGAAAGACACTTCCTCGCTGCCCAAGTACGCCCGTCGACCGGTTAGACGCCCTTCCCCACCAGAACCATGGCAGCAGAGCATTATAAAACTTTCCTGGGGCTGGGGACGGCGGCAGGTCTCACCGGCTCGGAACTTACTACCTGGGTTAAGGAGCAAGTGGACGACTTGGCCAAGGGAGAAGCGGGAGAAGGAAGAAAGACTCGAGCAGAGGAAGTATGAAGAAGAGCAGAGGAAGTATGAAGCCGAGCAAAGGCAATATGAAGAGGAAAGAGAAGAAAGAAGGAGACAGCATGAGTTAGCCTGCAAGGAAACTGAGTTAGCCCTAAAGGAGAAGGAGCTCGAGCTTGAGAGAGCGAAAATGGAGAATGCCGAAGCTATGGCTAGCCATCAAGCCTCCAGTCCTACACCTGCTGCATCAAACGCTCCAATTTCGAGCATCAATTCCCTAGTCCCCAAGTGGACTGAGGACGAGCCAGAAGCATGGCTGGAGGAGATCGAGGCTCTTTTCGATAACTACAGCACCACAGAGACGGAGAGAGAGCCTTAATACTAGCCAAGCATATGGAGGGAAAAGCCAAGGCAGCACTTCGCTCACTGGAGAAGAGCCAGAGAGGCAACATGGCAGAAGTTCGTAGAGTCATTACCAAGGCCTACGAAATAACCCCAGAAAAATGGAGACAACGGTTCCGAGGTCTTGCCAAGGAAGTCGGCTGGTCTTGGACAGAATGGGCATGTCACAAAACCCAGTCCGGTACGCGCTGGTTCGACTCCTTGGCCTGCACGACGTTTGAGGATCTCTTCAATCGGACCATGCTAGAAGACCTGTTCCAATGTGTGCCTGGGCCCCTTGCTGTATATCTTAACGATAAGCAGCCCTCCACACTTATGGAAGCTTGTCGCATGGCTGATTCGTGGGAAACCTTCAATCAGTCGCATAGCACCTCTCAGAAGCAAATCATCCCTCCGGCCTACCTCTCGAACTCCACTCGCCCGAAGAATGGACTGCCTAGCAAGACCCTGTGCAACTATTGCAAGAAGGGGGGCCACGCTGAAGCTGAGTGCCGATACAAACTCGGCACTAATAAGCAGCCTAACCCTACCAGCCAGAACTCCCGCTCCCGATTCATCCGCTCAGCCTCTCCTCCAACAGTTACTGCAGGCCACCGAGCCCATCCAAAAGGCCCGTGCAGATCCTGTGGGGCTGCTAGCCACTACAATGCTGGATCTCCGGCCTGTCCACATCATGTCCCCACCACCAAATTTGTCAACCTAATCAGCACTTCATTTTCTGCTGCTGGTCCGCACCGGATCCTTTACCCCGAGAGACTGGAAACCCAGTTCATCTCGGTGGCCCCTCTTCAGAGCACTAGCCTGCCCGTGACCCTTCCGGTCACAGTAGACACTGCGGCAGACATTAGCCTGATCACTAGGGCCCAAGTGCCAGCCAGTGCCATGGTTGACGAAGAAACGCGGTGGGAAATGAAGTGGATAGAGGGCCACACCATCACCGTTCCTACTGTCCAACTCCAGGTTATGACACCTTGGGGCACGATACCCCACCGCCTTGGCGTGGTAGGTGGAATTCGGCCCGGAGTGGTCTTCTTGTTGGGTCGGGATCTTCTCTGCGGAAGCCCGTTACCAACGCCACTTCGCAGCCGCGTTACCTCCTCCACAGAGGCCACATGTAAAACTCTCAACCATGACAAACCTCCACCTTCCGCCCACCAAAGTGGTCCGCGGAAGGGGCATAAACCAAATTATTTCAGGCCTAGCCCTCTCCAATCGCGAAGGGCTGGCCCACCAAGAGGTCCTCCCCCTCCGCGAAGAGAGATTCAGGAGGAGCAGTACCGCTGCAGGACGTGCAAGCGGGCAGACCACTCCACAAATTGGGAGGGCTGCCCAAGCAAGCAACGCCCAGCCAACGCCCCCGAACAAAACTCTAGGAGAGGCTACGATCTCCCGCTGGGGCAGGAATCTCTGCCGCAGCCAACCACAAGTCGTCCGAGAGGTATTGCACCTCCGGACCCCTTGTCAGGCATGCCTGACCCTCAACTGCTGCCAGTGCCACTTGCGAGCACTGAGCAGTGCCAGACTCCGTCCGCCACGGACGTTGAGCTACCAATGGAAAAGGCCTCTATGCCGGGTCTAAATCATGAGGCGAATCCTCCTCCAGGAGATTTAGGGTTCCCCATGCAGTTGATCATCGCGACTGGAGAGCCTCCAGCACCTGAAGCTTCTTCTTCACAAAATTTGATTCCAGGGGATGAACCCCTGGAGGATCGAAATGGTACCCCTTCCTTGGAAGACCAGGAACTGGCATCCTCGGACGCAGAAGTCGAGATCGCTCTCGCTCCGGTTGTCGCAGCAGCCGGAGTAGGGAGTCCTCCCGCAGCTTTTGCAGTTGCCCCTGACTTCACGCCCGCTAGCCCTTCTGGCCTGTCCCCGGAGTTGGTGCTCTCATCACCTGCTAGGCCAGCTACTGATAGGCCTTGGAGGAAACCGAAGAAGAAGAAGAAGGGGCGGAAGAGAGCCCAGTAGTTGCCGAGCTATACGCTCATCCTGGCACTAGTGCCCTCTCGGCACAGTGCCCTAACATCTAAGAGTGATCCTGGCCCCTTGCCCAGAGAAGGTAGCCAGTGTGATCTCTTCCTTTTATTTGTACCTAGCCTAGGCCACCTTAAAGTACGGTACATCAATTTAGTAACCTTGTTCTTTCCACTTACCACCGAGCCGCAGTAATCATGTAAGTAGCCTAACTTATTTCAGTAATCTTAACTATTGTGAAACGAGCCACGATGCTCGTGACACGCATGGCCTAAGACCTCAGTGAGGCACCCATTTATCATATGAGGCAACCCTCATGAATTAACTAGTAAATTTTAATTGTATTAAACATAAACCATGTTGTAATTTAGTTAGAATATTAACTCTTATGTTGGTGCTACGGTCGGGTTAGGTTAGGTTAGGCTAGGGAATATCATAGAATGTACCACTAGGCTAGGTCTAAAACACATCTTGATTGTAGGAGGTAGCCTATAAAAACCGTGAGCACCTTCTAGTACTATTAGAATTAGGTAAAGTAGTGAATATAGCTCATATCCTATCTAGGGTTAGGTAGTTCTGTAGCTAGGTAGGCTAACCAGGACTAATCTGCTCAGGGAAGGAGAGTAACCTACGAGAGGCGAACAGCTTGTTAGTATAGACCTTCACGCCCGAAAAGGAGTGAAGGCCCTCTTAAAGGGGAGCTTTTATAAATATTACTGCTGTTCGCCCTCGATGTAGTTAGGTGTTGTAAAAATATTAGCCAATTGACCTCGACAGAGAACATCTCTGCCCGCCGGTAGGGTAGGCAATTTAAAATAACAATCACCGCCTTTAGACAAATGGCGCCGCATAGGCTGGAAAGTTTGTAAAACAAAATATGTTAGGGCATTAGGGACCTAAGCCTCAGAGAGGGTTTACGCTCAATGACCCCTAGTTATGGTGGCCCTAAGCTTTATTCTATGCATTCGACGATGCCTTTGTCAAGGTCGGATTGCCCGGGCGGTATAAGTCCTCCTCTGGAAGAACCAGGCGGTCGGGTCAGTGTCAGAGAGATCCCAGCGGTCACGGAACCAGGGTGACGCTGCGTGCGTGCGTGCCGAACGATATTCTTTATTACTTTTTCTCTCCTACGTCTATCTTAATTAGTGAATTGGGAAGACTGCCAGAATACGACTCCTGAGGTTCCTCGTTTGCGCAGCGACTTCGGCGTTCACGGTAAGTCCGATTCTTGTTGAAGCTTCGTCGATTGACTAGTTCTTTTCTGTATTTCACATTTTTTTCTTTGTTTTCTTCCTTCAGCCACCACTTAGGGTATATGTGTTTACAAAGTCTAGATTAAGCCTAATTATTTTATTGTTAGCTTCAACCCCATTATTCCAGTAAAATACCTAGGATTTAGGGTAAGCAAAATCAGGTTAAATCTCGATGCTTTTGTATGCCTCGCGTCGAATGTTTGGAAGAACCGTTGCGTTTAAAATCAAATTCATCTCAAATATTCTTTGTTAAGGTTAATAACCCTTAACTGGCGACCTTTGGCTAATTAACGTCTGTCTTTGAGGTTACCTTTTGGCTTCAAGTGACAGGTTACGTGTAATCTTGGTTTGCAGGGCCGTAAAAATTACGTAAATTGAATAATACATGATCAACCAAGACCCTTCACACGTAACAATATATATATATATATATATATATATATATATATATATATATATATATATATATATATATATATATATATATATATATATATATATATATATATATATATATATATATATATATATATATATATATATATATATATATATATATATATATATATATATATATATATATATATATATATATATATATATATATATATATATATATATATATATATATATATATATATATATATATATATATATATATATATATATATATATATATATATATATATATATATATATATATATATATATATATGTATGTATGTATGTATAACTGAATCACGAAAATATGGAACGTGATGAATATATAAATAAAGATAAAATCCATGAAGGGAACGGAATACTGGAGTGCTTTTAGGCCTTTCGACACTAAGTCCTTTACTTAGCTAAGTAAAGGACTAGTGTACAAATATATGTATATATATGGATCCATTTCCTTATGGATTTTATTTTTATATATATATATATATATATATATATATATATATATATATATATATATATATATATATATATATACACACACACCTACCTACCTAGGTATTGCAATGAAAAAGTTGCAATTATAGGAAGAAAATTATAAAAAAAATGAATGACAGAGTAGCGTCGCGTTTTCCGAAAGAAAAGTGAGCACCCACTTAATCCGCGCAAAAAATGTGTCTACCTTTGTTCAAAGACACGTAGCTCTCAGAGTTTTCAAGGTATCCTGCTCAATTTTGTTTCAATTTGCAGCTGAATGATTGCTCTATGCATTATCGCAAAAACGGTCCCAAAAAGAACTTTATTTGTGTTCATTTGTTTTTTATAGTTTGTATGGAATAAATATCAGAAAATACGATATACGAGATAACTTCCCTCCCCCCCAAAAAAAACTATGCGATAAAGATAAATTCCGCAATTGTTGCAATTGCAAAGTTGTAATTATTCCAAGGAAAATATGGAAAAATGAATGACAAAGTAACGTCACTATCCTGTAAAATAAGTGGCATTCAGTCAAGTGTTCGTTCCTGTCTCTCTCTCTCTCTCTCTCTCTCTCTCTCTCTCTCTCTCTCTCTCTCTCTCTCTCTCTCTCTCTCTCTCTCTCTCTCAGTAAAGAGATAAATGATGTGATTATAGAATAAAAATCTAAAACTATACAAAACAAATAAACATACATGTTACATATGTATAAAAAATCTCTCTCTTTCTCTCTCTCTCTCTCTCGTAATTATAGAATAAAAAGCTATAACTATATAAAACAAATAACCATGCCTATTACATATATATAAAAATATTCTCTCTCTCTCTCTCTCTCTCTCTCTCTCTCTCTCTCTCTCTCTCTCTCTCTCTCTCTCTCTCTCTGCTAGGCTTCTAGCCTAGACTTGTCATTCCATCCTAATCCTTCGGGCCAGCCCTATGAGAGCTGATGGTCAGCTCAGTGGTCTGGTTAAACTATTTTAATAATAATAATAATAATCTCTCTCTCTCTCTCTCTCTCTCTCTCTCTCTCTCTCTCTCTCTCTCTCTCTCTCTCTCTCTCTCTCTCTAATAAATATCTTAAACTGTACAACACAAATGAACATACATGTTACATATATATGAAAACAGTATCAGGAACACTCTCTGAATATGATCCGCACCTAGTCTGCTGGTTTGTGTTTTTTTTTTTTTTTTCTTTGACGTTTGCGTACGTCATCAATAAGCGAAGGACTTAAATTTGGATGACGTTTATATCAGTCATCGTTGATGGAAATTAATTATCTTTTTCATTTAGGTAAATTTTATAAAAATGCAGTCTAACGATCTGTCCTACCTATCTACATATTTCTTAACAAATAAGATGTTAAATTCAATATTATTTCACCATAATATGAAAGAGCTTTTTTTGTTGCATTTCAAAAACGTGTACATTTTGTACATTTTCTTTGCAAAATTATAGACATCAATGCACAAGTCTTACTCTGTACAAATATGCAGGAGGGTTTTATATAAAATCGGACATAATTTCGTTTGTAAAGAAAAGTATACGATTTGAGGATTTGTACTGGCTCTGGAAGTTTTACAGTACAACAAACCTCAATGCTTTGTTTTATTTTTTATCGATGTTTCGTTCACTGGGTAAGAGTTATTTTCCCTAAAACAACACTAGTTGGTTGCTACCAGGCAGGCAGGCAAAAAAAGAAAAATGAGAGAAAGAAAACCGGACCTAGGGACTACAAGCGCTAAGATGACATCCATTCTTGAGTCACTTGTAAACTTGTCTCATAATCATGTGCCTCCGATATTGGTTGCTGAATTGCTCGCTCGGTTGGACTCAACTTTCAGTTTTGGTGTGGGAAATGCAGTTGTCTCTTTGTGAAAAGTAATTTTTCAGTTCCCTGTTGATCCTTGTCTTTTCATCACTTTGCAAAATTTATGGCATATTTTTTTTTTCGTGAAATGAGTAAACAACTTGTTTATGAAGACGGAAGGCAAAGCAATCAAAAGGGGCAATAATTTGATGAAAGTTTGAGGTATTTAATGTACAATATTACTGTTCAAGCATCAAACTGATATTGAAATCTTTAGGGAAAACGGTAAATTTGAAGAGAAGCATTAGGATTAGTTAAAGCATCATCTCCTGAAGCGCAATAAATAAAAAAAAAATCTTTATAGTCCCAAACTAGTTATTGGTTGTAGGTCTTACAGCATAAACTGACGTTTCACAGTGAAGCTTTGTATGTTATAAGAAATTTTGATTTGTTTACAGGTCGATTTTATAAATATAACGGGTGAAAAGAGAAACAGATTTAATGACATGCTTCCCTTTAATCAATTGTAACACATTTGATGGAACTGCTCACTGAAGACAAAGGGAAGTTTTCAAGTAAAACATAAAAAAATGTATTTAATATCGTAGATTTATTGGGACATTTATCTTACGTTTCAAATAACAAATCAATCAACCTGGGAAATACAGATTTGAAGGGTAGAAAATCTTGCGTAACGAACAGCTCTGCTACTGAATGACAAAACTTTGGATCTTATAGACTTTTCGTAAGCGAAATCTAAATAAGTGACAGGAGACAGATCTTTCTTATAAATATGACTTATACATTGAACAATATGGATTCAAATAACTGAAAGTATTTTAACAAGAAAACTAAGGAAATGCCTCAGTTACCAGTTAGTGTGCTTAGAACGAAATGCTAAGGATTCGGTCCCAAAATTTTTGTGACTCATTGTACAGTACATAAAAAGTGAATGCTGTAGATAAACGAACACATCCGCATAAACATACATTTACACACACACACACACACACACACACACACACACACACACACATATATATATATATATATATATATATATATATATATATATATATATATATATATATATATATATATATATATATATATATATATATATATATATATATATATATATATATATATATATATATATATATATATATATATATATATATATATATATATATATACACACACACACACACACACGTATATATGTCTCAGTCACAGGAATCAAAAGCCTCATTCGTTATTTGTAGAGACTGTAATGCAAAACACAATGAGTGGCTAAATTCAAATTCCACAGATCAACATGGTTTGTCTGCTCTTGAGTTCTGTGTATCCTCCGATTTTGTCCAGTTAATTGAGGAACCCACGCACATTTCGGGTAATAGATTAGACCTCATATTCACAGATGTTCCAGCTTTTATCAAGTCCAAGTTTTCTGTGAATATAAAGGCACTTCTGATAATTGCACCATTGAGATGGATATATCTGTCAATCAGTATATTCCTAGTTCCACCGTTGGGAAAACGGTCTGGCTGAAATCCAGAGCCAATTGGGATCGCTTTATTGAAGCTTGTCAGGCACTTTATATTTCAGTTTCTATATTAGATCCTGATCCCAAGAAGACGTTAAATGAAATGCTGATGGCTACTTTAATAAGATATGTCCCTAGCAAGGTCATCAAATTTAGGGCAAATGGCCAGCCATGGTTTGATGATATATGTACTGTAGACGAGCCTACCATAACAAACAGATCAAATTCAACCCATGGAGAAAAAATCGTCCAGATGAAAATTAGGCCATTTTTGTTGAGTCTCTCCGTGCTGCGAATAGAACTTACCATACAGCCGAGAGAAATTACAATATTTTCTTGAAGAGGAAACTTGAAGGAATTACTCAGCCTCATCTGTGGTGGAACAAATTGGCATCATCTATCTTTGGGTAAGGCTCGTCTTCCATTCCACCACTACTAACAGATGAGGGTAGAGTGGTTACTGGGCCTAGGGAAAATGCTAAACTGCTTCATCGAGCTTTTGAAGCTAAGTATTCAGCTGAGGATGTTCCTCTCCCTGATACTTGTCATCCTGAACCCATTCTTACAAAATTTGCATTTCGCTCCAGAGATGTTGGGAAAATTCTGGATAATCTTGATAGCTGGGTTGGAGAAGATCATGATGATTTCTTCCCTTTGTTTTTTAAGAAAGTTTCTAGGGTGTTGTCTCCCAAGATTAGTAAGTTCTATGGATTTTTTTTTGTCGATGTAGTATCTTTGTGGATGAGCGCAAGCATAGTAATACAGTGCCTGTCCCCAAGAGTGGCATATCTGCAGACTGCAGTAACTACAGGCTAATTTCTATTCTCCCTGTGCTTTCCAAAGTTGCTGAAAAAAACTTATTTTTAAGACAATATATATGTGGAATTAAAAGGATTTTTAGCTGATAGTCAATATGCATACAGAAAGCAGTTTGGTACCTGCAATGCTCTTTTAGACTTGACATGCAACTTGCAAGGAAACCTTGATAAGGGGTTTGAGTGCAGAGTAATTCAAATAGATGTTGGTCCACTGTTATTTTTATTGTATACAAGTGATATGGCTGTTGGCCTCGAAAATAAGATTGTTCAGTATACCGATGATGCAACACTTGTGGGTGTAGTAAAGTCTCCACCTATGAGAAATGAAGCTGCCTCAGCCTCAGTCGGGATATGGACCGGATCAGGGAATGGTGTAGTCGGTGGGGTATGAGGCTGAACTTCAGTAAAACAAAACACTAATGATTAGAAGATCCCGTACAAATTTTCCACCCCATCCTCCCTTTAAGGTGGATGGAACTTTGCTGAATGAGTCTGAAACTTTAACTATTCTAGGTGGAACTTTTCACTCACATCTAAGCTTTGAGAAACATCTAATGAAAGTTTCAGCAAGTACCGCACGAAATTTAGTTATTGTTCGTAAGGCCTCATATATTTATAACAATGATAAAATCATTGCAACCTGTTTTAGGTCATTTGTGCCTCCTTACAGGAACACTTTTCCGGTGTGGATGTCTGCTTCTGCCAGAGATTTATCTCTTTTAGACAGAGTGGTTTGCGGTGGTAGGTTATGGCTTGGACCATCGACGGATGGTTTCTTGTTTGTCACTTCTACATAAGCTGTATTTTAACTGAGATCTTTCACATTCACAATTGATCTCTGATCCCCTTTATCTGTCGAGAGCAACGAAATTCGCTGAACAACAACAACAATATGCAGTAAATCTGCCTCGCTGTGGAACTTCTCAGTTCCAGAGGTTCTTTATTCCTCACACCGTTGGACTGTGGAACAGCCTCCCAGAGGATGTCGTGCAATTGGAACTTCAGGAGTTGAAGCGAAGATGCATTGCATTACTACCCCAATAATGTTCCTCTTGCATTCTAATACATTTTTATATACTCATCTATTTATTGATTGATTTTTTTTAAATCGGTGGTATTTCTTCTTTTTGTATTTAACGTAGGAATCGTTTTTTATCATATAGCAGTGAAGCAGGTGGTAATTAGGCCTATAGCATGGCAAAACTGTTGGGAGAAAGTATATGTATTAATAATGTTATCTCTTTTATCAAAGAAGCTGGTCTTCTCAAATATATTTGACAGCTGTGCTGTCTTAGCATATATATATATTTTTTCTTAAGTTATACTGTTTTTATCGGATCAAATTTATTAGTAGTTCTTTTTAGCAGAATTTTATATATTTATTTATTTATTTTAGTTAGTTTTTTATTTTTTTTTAATCAAATTAATATGTAGTTCTGATTAGCAGAATTTAATTTTTAATTTTTATAACATACTATAAAAGTGAAAAGATCACATTTAGTATTCGGCGTCGGTGACCCTGGTAGTTGTGACGCCAGATGACCCACAATTAATCAATCAATCCCCTTACTTCTTCCTAATGAACACCATATTCTATGAAGGCACGCATTTCAGTCAGTGGCCCCTGTGGGCTTGTTCCATAGCCTATATATATATATATATATATATATATATATATATATATATATATATATATATATATATATATATATATATATATATATATATATATATATATAGATGCAGGAACAGGAAATACTCCAGGAAGCATATCCAGAGGAAGACGGACGAAAACCACACATCACTAGGCTGTCTTATTTATTTTAAAACCAACGTTTCGTAATTTTGTACTGAATTACATCTTCAGGACTGTGCACAAGAAAAGATAGAAACAGTTATAAGTACAGTCTTAGAATACATTTAAAATGTTACAGTAAGAATGAAATAAATAAGAATAAAAACACAACCAACCTAGAGGTGAAACAGTAAGGAACTAAATGGAAAGAAGCCACCACAGTAAGGAGTTAAGCTAAATACAGTTGACCAGCGGATGTATGAGTATTTAATGATGGTACAAGTTGTTTTATAAATAACGACTCTAAGATTGTTAAGTCTTGAGGGCTGGCAGTATGACCGATGACGCTAAAATCTTTGTTCTCAATGTAGGTTTTACATTGTTTTGAATGGTTCCTGATGTTGGAGTGCTCTGGGTTCGAGATTCTGCTACCTGTGCGGAAACTAATTCCCCGATGTGAATCAATGCGCACCTTAAGAAGCCTACTGGTGGATCCCACGTAAATCCCTGAAATACATTTAGGGCAAGTATATAGATGATACCAGAGGACATATAAGGACACAGTTGATCCTTTACCTTAAACAAAGAGCCAATACTCAGAGGATTTTTGGGAATTAATTTGGCTGATATGGCTGGGAAATGTTCATAGATAATTTTCGTAAATCTTTTTTGAAAGGTTAAGTAACTGATATATGGAAAGGTACTGTTAGGACTTCAGGTCTTTTAGAGAAATGCTTATTTAGTAACTGATTTAACTTTCTATATATTAGCCTGGGGGGAAAACAGTTACCTCTTAAAGGAGTTAACTAGAGATAAAATCTCATTATGAAAGGCATTCCAGTTAGATGTGAGGACCAGTGCTCTATTAAGAAGGGTAAAAATGGAATTAATCTTGAAATTAAAATAACAGCTGCTATAAAAATTAGATCCGAGTCCTGTAAAAGTTTTCTTTCTAAAAGTCGTGGTGTTAAAAGAATTGACTTGTCTATAAACTTGAACGTCCAGGAATGACAGGCAGTTGTTCTCCTCTTTTTCTATAGTAAATATCATGTTCGGGTGTAAAGTATTCACGTAGTCGAGGAAGATATCAGCCTCGTATTCACCCTTGAAGAGAACGAACGTATCATCGACATTCCTAGAATAAAAAAGAGGATGAAGGGAGAACCCAACGCGTTTATTCAGGATAACTGTTCCTTTACCTTTGTCGGGCCGTGTAAAGGAACAACTCCTGAATAAACACGATTACCTATCCAAGATGGAAGGTATTTTAAACGACAGGAACAAATTCGAACTGTTTGGCACTCCTGACTATCTTAATATCTTTACAATACAAGATAAAATTAACCGTTTCCTTAGGTCCTTGAGAAAGGAAAATATTATTAATGGAACTACATATCAGGAACTGTACTCCACAGGTTCTTCTTACGGGACTTTATATGGCCTTCCTAAAATTCATAAACCAGGTCTACCACTCAGGCCTATCTTAGCTTCTTTTAATACACCGAATTATAAACTAGCCAAATTTCCCGTTCCTATACTTGAACCATTAACAAAGAACAGTTACTCTCTCAATGATTCCCTCCAGTTTAAAGAGTCTATTTTATTACAGGATTCTGATTTATTCATGACCAGCCTTGACATCGAATCTCTGTCTACGAATATTCCAGTTGGTGAGACCATTGAACTAATTCTTAACAAGTTGTTCCCTGATCCTGAGTCCACTTTTAATCATTTTAACCGCACGGTTTTTAAGACCCCCCTTAAACTGGCAGTGCTGGAAACTGCCTTTGTTTTTTTACGGAAAACTATTTAAACAAGAAGATGGCATGGCCATGGGTTCTCCCCTTTGCCCTACGTTCGCTAACATCTTCATGTGTCCCCTAGAGGAGCGTATGCTCGACGATTGCCCTCTAAGATTTCATCCTCTTTTTTATTCTAGGTATGTCGATGATACGTTCGTTCTCTTCAAGGGTGAATACGAGGCTGATCTCTTCCTCGACTACGTGAAGACTTTACACCCGAACATGATATTTACTATAGAAAAAGAGAAGAACAACTGCCTGTCATTCCTGGACGTTCAAGTTTATAGACAAGACAATTCTTTTAACACCAAGATTTTTAGAAAGAAAACTTTTACAGGACTCGGATCTAATTTTTATAGCAGCTGTTATTTTAATTTCAAGGTTAATTCCATTTTTACCCTTCTTAATAGAGCACTGGTCCTCACATCTAACTGGAATGCCTTTCATAATGAGATTTTATCTCTAGTTAACTTCTTTAGAGGTAACTGTTTTCTCCCCAGGCTAATATATAGAAAGTTAAATCAGTTACTAAATAAGCATTTCTCTAAAAGACCTGAAGTCCTAAAAGTACAAAAAATGAATTTCTTTGCAACCTTTCCATATATCAGTTACTTAACCTTTCGAAAAAGATTTACGAAAATTATCCATGAACATTTCCCAGCCATATCAGCCAAATTAATTGCCAAAAATCCTCTGAGTATTGGCTCTTTGTTTAAGGTAAAGGATCAGCTGTGTCCTTATATGTCCTCTGGTGTCATCTATAAATATACTTGCCCTAAATGTATTTCAGGGATTTACGTGGGATCCACCAGTAGGCTTCTTAAGGTGCGCATTGATTCACATCGGGGAATTAGTTTCCGCACAGGTAGCAGAATCTCGAACCCAGAGCACTCCAACATCAGGAACCATTCAAAATAATGTAAAACCTACATTGAGAACAAAGATTTTAGCGTCATCGGTCATACTGCCAACCCTCAAGACTTAACAATCTTAGAGTCGTTATTTATAAAACAACTTGTACCATCATTAAATACTCATACATCCGCTGGTCAACAGTATTTAGCTTAACTCCTTACTGTGGTGGCTTCTTTCCATTTAGTTCCATACTGTTTCACCTCTAGGTTGGTTGTGTTTTTATTCTTATTTATTTCATTCTTACTGTAACATTTTAAATGTGTTCTAAGACTGTACTTATAACTGTTTTTATCTTTTCTTGTGCACAGCCCTGAAGATGTAATTCAGTACAAAATCACGAAACGTTGGTTTAAAATAAATAAGACAGCCTAGTGGTGCGTGGTTTTCGTCCGTCTACCTCTGTATATATATATATATATATATATATATATATATATATATATATATATATATATATATATATATATATATATATATGTGTGTGTGTGTGTGTGTGTGTGTGTATATATATATATATATATATATATATATATATATATATATATATATATATATATATATATATATATATATATATATATATATATATAATGGATGTACAATGCAGAAACACTTTAAGAAATTTCAACCAAACTTGATAGACATATGGCTTACTATCTCGAAAAGAGCACTGTGGGTGTAAGACATCAGTAGCACCAAAGGAGGTGGGGGTGGAAGGGCTTCCCTGATACGGGGCTGGTTCTGCACGTATGACTTACTATCTGGGAAAGAAGACTGTGGGGGTAAGACATCTATGGCACCAAAGAGGGTGGGGCTTGGGAAGGGGCTGACAGAGAAAGAATGAGAGGGAGAGGAAGTGAGAAAGAGAGTTTGAGAGAGTATAGGGAGTGTTAGGGAGAAGAAAAAGGGAAAGAGACAGGGAGAGAGAGAGAGAGAGAGAGAGAGAGAGAGAGAACGAAAGATGGATAAGTAGTGAGAGAGAGAGAGAGAGAGTGAGTAGAAGGGGTGTTAAAGAGAAGAAAGAGTGAAAGAGACAAATGATTGGGGAGAGAGAGAGAGAGAGTGAGAAAGAGAGAGAGAGAGAGAGAGAGAGAGAGAGAGAGAGAGAATGAGAGGGAGAAAAAGTGAGAGAGAGAGAATGAGAGGGCGAGAAAGTGAGAGAGAGAGAAAGAGAGAGTAGAGGGGGTGTTATGGAGAAGAAGGAGGAAAGAGAGTCAGGAAGGGCTGGAGAGAAAGAGAGAAGAAGAGAGAGAGAGAGAGAGAGAGAGAGAGAGAGAGAGAGAGAGAGAGAGTTTATCGGCTGTCATTCAGAGTTTTCCCAGACAGCGCTGGGTTGTCAGCCAGTATATGCATAAACACACATGCGTGTTTATACATTTATATATATATATATATATATATATATATATATATATATATATATATATATATATATATATATATATATATATATATATATATATATATATATGAAATTTCTATCACACCGTGATTTATATACAATCATGAAGCTACAAATGTCGCTTAATATCGAATTCACGCTACCTCGGGATATCTCCGTTGGAGAATTGTCGCCGAAGGGGAATTTAAATAAGTGATAAATGAATTGGTATCGTCGGGACACGAACCCGTGACACGAAAACCTATTCAGTGACTCCAGTAGGCGTTACCTATTGAGCCATCAATATACATATACACACACACACACACACACACACACATATATATATATATATATATATATATATATATATATATATATATATATATATATATATATATATATATATATATATATATATATATATATATATGTATGTATGTATGTATGTATGCATGCATGTGTGTGTGTGTGTGTACAATATGTAATTTATACAGTCACAATGTAGCAACATTGTTGTTTTAAAAAATTTAAATGATTAGAAACTGCAGAAGCAAGAAAAAAATAATCTGAAAAAATACGATACATGATTCCCAATACTTAATAAGGAGTAGCCTACTGTCAAACACATGGAAACATGAAGATCTTAGATTCCGACTGTCACTTTCCAGTTTCTACTCTTTTTTTTTATATTTTTCATCAAGAAAATTACTTTTTGAATTGTCGATGACTTTCCGAGTTGAACGCAATGGTCATTGGGGAAAATCGCCTTTCGTTTTTTTTTCTTTCGTTTCGTGGTGCTAAGATATACCAGTTTTTTTTTCTATTCTGAAAATATTAATGTCTAAATTGTAACCTTTATATCTTAATTATGCCATACAAAATTTTATTAGCGATAAAGAGGCTTGTTGCTTGTTTTCCCAAACTCATATTTAAATTTTCTGTTATATTAAAATAGGAACAAGAGAATGTTCCTACATTATAAACTTTTTACCGTCTCAATATATCTCGGTAATGAGATGCAGTATTCCTTTGATTTTCTGTTGTCCCTCTGATGAACTCCCTTGATGTTACATGAGGAACAATACACCTGAAGAATAAATGGCTTTCATTTATCGCTTGTCATTAATACGGGTATCATGCCATCATATTTCAGTCGTGATAACTTTTCACGATATTCTGGTTTTTATCTTTATCTCGTCTTAAAACATCAAAAAAAAAAAAAAAAAAATCGTAATTACCCGCAATGGATTCAGTTATTTCTGAAGATTGAAAAAGTTTCGTAGCGCAAGGTTCCTATCTTTTTCTATGCACACTTATTAAGTAAGCGCCTAATTTAATTAATTTCATTATATTCAATATCTTATGGAGAACTTGAATTACCTCTTCAATATGAGTATTCGAAGCGTTTATTGGGTCGAAGTTCCTCATAACATATTAAATGTAATGAGAGAGAGAGAGAGAGAGAGAGAGAGAGAGTTGAAAATGTCCCATCCACCTCATTTTGCCTGTAATATGTAGCCATTAATTCATACAAACACATACACTTTTATATTATACATAAAGTCCGACGACCAACTGTTTCCTTCTTGCACCTCTCAAAGGAGAAAATATTGATTTTATACGGAAAGATTTTGCAAGAAGGAGAAAAGGGGCTTTTTATCAAGTTTCTTATGTGTGCATGTCCATATCCTCCTATTCGGATGCCTGTTATAGATTTGCCCTCATGTGTATTTTCTCACGAGGATCTGGTGCTGGGCATTATGTTTTGCAAGATCGTCGCTTTCAAGGCCCATATTTGGTAGTCAGACAGATCCGTCTGTTTTCAATGGAACCAACCCTCCCTCTCCCCACTTTGGCGGTGATTAGGCAACTGCAATATGATATGGCTAAAACGTCAGTGGGTGGTTTTCATGAGTTTCTCCTTATTTCAAAAATACATGGTTACCTTATTATACTCGGGATCCGATTAACTTAAAAGGGATTTTTAAAAAGCCATGAGAATTAAACGACACAAACTTACAATATATATATATATATATATATATATATATATATATATATATATATATATATATATATATATATATATATATATATATATTGTCATATTGTCACTGTTTCTACGTGACCACCAGATTCATAAGCTCTAAATAAAAATGGGACTGGAATGGACTGATGGATTGCAACAACCCAAGGAGGAGGGAGCAAAAGAAAATACTCGAGTATCTTAAACCTAATTTATTAAACCTAAGTAATTACAATAAGTCCAGGTTTTGGAAAGCACAGAGACAACAAATGGTCATTATCATAAATTACAAATATTCAGTCAACTAAGTTTAAACGATCAAGAGTTAACAGAATAAATAAACATTACACAGCAGCAATAAACAAACCAATAACCATTTAAACATACATTCATTACCAGTAATTCATTACCAATATTAATCAATAATAATACGAGCCATACTCTTGTTCATCACAAATTACAATAACAATAACCAATAACAATATGAGCCATACACCTGCTTATCACAAATTACCATAACATGAGCCATACTCTGCTCCTCACTAATAAGCAATCAGGTAATGAACAATCATACATCACACAGTGAAATAAACCAACGTAATGATTACCCAGAACCATACACTGCTCCTCCAACATATCTAAATGAAATAAATATATCATAAACAGAGTAACCATCCAGAGCCACAATCCACGATCCTCAAAGTCGACCATCGTGCACTGCCAAGACATAACCAAAGACCACGACAGAGTCGATGCGACAGCCACTTCGTTGTCCCAGAAGGATATCTCCTCAAAACTGGTAACCACGGTTTAGTCACCACCTCGACCTCGGGAGCTGGGTTGACGTCCTCCTTGACATCAGCAGTTGACCCACACCTGCTGTATCAAAAAGTGCTGCTGCTTGTTCTCGAGTGCATCACGAGAACCTGTCGATCTGCCTTCCAAAACCTGACTGAGGAAGAATAGAGAGAGAGAGAGACGAACATAACCTCGCCTCCTCACGCAAAACAGGAGTGCAGGTTAACAAACGAAACAAGGCTGTTTCAAATTAGCAACTGAAAAACCTAACAATATATATATATATATATATATATATATATATATATATATATATATATATATATATATATATATATATATATATATATATATATATATATATATATATGTATAATCTACTGGTCACTTTATATAGACACATATGTAATTCTAATTGCCACAAAGCGCGAAAAATTCGAGAAGTTAAGAGGGCATTGTGGCAATTAAATTATATATATATATATATATATATATATATATATATATATATAAATATATATATATATATATATATATATATATATATATATATATAAATATATATATATAAATATATATATAAATTATATATATATATATATATATATATATATATATATATATATATATATATATATATATATATGTGTGTGTGTGTGTGTGTGTGTGTGTGTGTGTGTGTGTGTGTGTGTGTGCCCAGATGATGCGTTAATAAACATGGAGGCGCTTGGTACTGAACTTCTGCCTGTCATTTTCCTGTGGATTCGCTCATACACTAAAGTCACTGTGATTTGCATCCACTGTGATTTTTATATATATATATATATATATATATATATATATATATATATATATATATATATATATATATATATATATGTGTGTGTGTGTGTGTGTGTGTGTGTGTGTGTGTGTGTGTGTGCGTGTGTGTGTGTGTGAAGCAGTACGATTCCAAGTTCTGATGTCTGCTGTTTCAAGTGTATGTAGCCAATGAAATTGGGGAGGAGAAAGAATTTCATTGGTGCATTAGAATACGACATTACCTCAAAGGCTGTCTTGATTCTAAAGTCTAGAGAATTTTTCGTCGTAATTCTCGAGTGACAAAGGACAAATCGATATCTCTGTCGCGCCAATCTTGACAGACTCTAGTCACCTTTCTTCGATCGCTTATATCTTTATTTACTTGCATGTCAATTTCTTTTCGAATTTCTTTGTCATTTATTTAGAAATGACACTGTCAAGTGGTTCTACTCACCTGGAAATATATTTTTTAATGTTCATGTTCTAAATATTTATCCAGAGAGAAAAAGTCTTTTATAATGTTGAGAAACAACAAACATTGCTCAGTTAATTCCATGTCAGTGTATCACACAATAAGAAACACTACCGTCTCTTCCAGCCAAGTGAAGTGCGTTATGCCTTTGTGATTCATTCTTAAAATTCTTATTGTTATCTTCTCACAACAATAACCGTTCTTGTATTAATCTGTGTGGCTTAGAAGGGTGCATTTCAACGAGCATAAAACGGGGTCCATACGTCAGTGAACAGAATAATGATTATATTACCCCGAAGGGCGCAAACGTAGTACTGACTTGCAATGTAAATTCGTGAGGTGATTATCTGCTTTTAATTTAATTGCCTGTATTATTCATACTCCCCTTTAAAGGCAATGACACGACCATTACTCTCGGGCTATATTTTTCATCCTTAGAGTAATCTATTCATTAGATTAATTATGCAATTTGGGGACATTGGAAATTTTAATATAACACGAATTTCAAATATACGCCAGCTTTTTCGTCAAATAGTATCATACCAACTTACAACGTTTGCACATCTACGTTACGAATAGTTTCACCTTGCAGAGACAGAATTTCGCTCGAATCGTGCAGTGACTCAGGTCAAAATATAGAAGCTTATGTATTTTCATGCACATCGTAAAACTTTACTAATTTTTCGTTCAACAAAGAACGAAAAAAACAAAAATGCTCTGAAGTTTCTTCGGCGCAATCGAGTTTTCTGGATAGTGTACAATGCCACAGCCCATGAAACTCTTAGCCGCGGCTCATGAAACTCAGCCACGGTCCGGTGGTGGCCTGTGATGTTGGCACCTATAACGTTGCCATAAGTACAGTTATGGCAAACTTTAACCTTAAATTATATAATAACTATTGAGGCTAGAGGGCTGCAATTTGGTATGTTTGGTGATTGGAGCGTGGATGATCAATATACCAATTTGCAGCCCTCTGGCCTCATTAGTTTTAAAGATCTGTGGGCGGACAGAAAAAGTGCGGACAGAAAAAAGTGCGGACGGACAAACGAAGACATCACAGTAGTTTTATTTTACAGAAAACTAAAAGTAACCCTACTGATTCTAGTTTCTGTTTACACTGTATGACTTTAAAGATAATTTGCTCGTTTGTCCTCCTCTTTCTCTGTCTCACAAATACCTGCGTTCTGTTTCTACATAGATATGATTTTAAAAATTGTTTATATCCTGAATATGAAAGACAGAACGCAATATCGTAACCATCACTGCATTCCAAGAGCCAAACCTTAATTTACATATTTTAATAATGAGTGCTCTTTGTCCATATTAGTTCCAGTTTTCGAGGCCTTTGTATATATAACAGACTTTATGTGCAAATGAACTGCTTCTTTAATTCCTTCGCCATCGCAGCAAAGAAAATGCCGTTAGGAACAAAAACAGCCTTCATACATAAAAGACGGAGCAGAATTACTATTTCAGAAAAAGAATACAAAACAGAAACCAGAAAGAGAATTACTATGTGTCCAAATGTTAGAGTGATAGATAGGCTACACAATTTGCAATACGCCGTTTAGTGAAACAAATAATTGTTCCCAGTCCAATTAGAATGACCGAAATCCCTCATGCTTTATATATTGCGCCTCACATGTTTAAATAAATATTTCCCGCCCACGTTTTCTCACAGTTTTCAGTAGGTCTTGGTTTTGTCAACATTAAATTCCAACCCCTACCCCCCTCTCTCTCCGATATTCTTTTTTGACCTTGTTGTTTTAATACAACGGGCTTGACGTCCTAAGCCTTGTTCTTTATATATATATATATATATATATATATATATATATATATATATATATATATATATATATATATATATATATATATATATATAGATAGATAGATAGATAGATAGATAGATAGATAGATAGATAGATATAAATATACGTAACAACCACATGAAAGGTGAAAATTAAACACCAGGTACCAAGCGCTTTCGTGTGTGCGTACACTTCTATGGGGTACCCCAACGAAGTGTACGCAATACACGAAAGTGCTGAGTACCTGGTCTTTAATTTTCACCTTTCATGTGGTCGTCTATGTATACATTTGTCACGTGCAGTGATTTATATACAATCATGAAGCTACAAATGTCGCTTAATATCGAATTCACGCTACCCCGGGATATCTCCGTTGGAGTATTGTCGCCGAAGGGGAATTTATACAAGTGATAAATGAATTGGTATCATCGGGACACGAACCCGTGACACGAAAACCTATTCAGCGACTCCAGTGGACGTTACCCATTGAGCCATCAAGAGAGGTATAAGTGTTTTGCTGAGATGTTGTACTGTTTTTACCCGTCGTGAGTGGGGAAATGTACTAACCTCGGCAATGACCCACCTCCGCCATGACAGTTCATTGGTACGTTTGGAACACGCAGCTCTTATTATGAAATTTTTATCACACTGTGATTTATATACAATCATGAAGCTACAAATGTCGCTTAATATCGAATTCGCGCTACCCCGGGATATCTCCGTTGGAGAATTGTCACCGAAGGAATTTATATAAGTGATAAATGAATTGGTTTCGTCAGGACACGAACCCCGTGACACGAAAACCTATTCAGCGACTCCAGTGGACGTTACCCATTGAGCCATCAGAGAGGTATAAGTCTTTTGCCGAGATGTTGTACTGTTTTTACCCGTCGTGAGCGGGAAATGTACTAGCCTCGGCAATGAACCACCTCCGCCATGACAGTTCATTGGTACGTTTGGAACACGCAGCTCTTATTATGAAATTTTATCACACTGTGATTTATATACAATCATGAAGCTACAAATGTCGCTTAATATCGAATTCGCGCTACCCCGGGATATCTCCGTTGGAGAATTGTCACCGAAGGGGAATTTATATAAGTGATAAATGAATTGGTATCGTCGGGACACGAACCCATGACACGAAAACCTATTCAGCGACTCCAGCGGACGTTACTCATTGAGCCATCAAGAGAGGTATAAGTCTTTTGCCGAGATGTTGTACTGTTTTTACCAACTGTCTCTGCATCCTTTCTGGTCCCTCACAGATCAACACCATATCATCAGCATAATCTCAGTTAAGAAGTTTCCAATTTTCTCCCCAGAGTATACCTGCATCCGTTTCTCTTAACACTTCTCATGACGTAATCTATGACGAATACAAACAACAGAGGAGACAGAATGCCACCCTGAATCACACCAGTAACTTCAAATGCATCACTTAAACACCCATCAACCATCACTTCACCAGATGTGCCTTCATGCATGTTCGTGATAACTGTCACAAACTTTTCCGGTATTCCATAATGCCTCATGATTTTTCCATAGTCCATTTCGAAATATTATCAAAGGCCTTTTCAAAATCAACAAACCAAAGACTTAACGGAGTTTTCATTTCATTAGCTTGCTGCATTACATGCCTAACTATGACCCCACCCCTTTCTAAAACCGGCCTCTTCATCCCTCAGAGTACCATCAACCACTGGCTCCAACCTATTCAACAATACTCTACAGGAAATTTTCAAGGCTACAGGTGACAAAGTGATTCCCCTCCAATTACAACACCTATTCAGATATCCTTTCTTCGGAATTTTAATGATCACATCATTCTTCCAACCTGATGGTATTATCCCCGTCACCCATATCTCGCTGAATAATATCTTCAAGACAAATACTAGTCTGTCCTCCTCCACTTGAAACATTTGCGGGAATAAACCATCCTCTCCTGGTGCTTTATAATTCTGTAACTATTTTATTGCCTTAACTACTTCTAGCGTGATCTCACCTTCATCCATATGTGAATCTTCCTGAGCAGGCTGTATATATATATATATATATATATATATATATATATATATATATATATATATATATATATATATATATATATATATATATATATGATATATATGAGGGTTATGTGCAGGTACACAGTTACACACTCTCCTTCATTCATTACGTATTTTTTTTTTTACTTACACGATGGGGAAACATCATCTAGAAAAAAATGGTAATTAATTATATTCCTTCATCAGCATACATGAAAGCAGTAAAACTGTCAAACTTTAAAA
>NC_089783.1:1032837-1050337 GCF_040412425.1 Macrobrachium rosenbergii | reverse complement strand
CCGTCGTTGGATGGCCCCAGGATGGAGGAGGTGGACTTATTATCAACTAAAAATTCCCCTTCGGTAAAAATCTAAAATATATTACGAATGTAGGGACGAATTGGATATTGCAAAGGACGTTTTTAGCTTTCTGATTATTATGGGTTAATTATATATATATGATATATATATATATATATATATTTATTATATACTGTTTTTAAACAGTAATTTCTGACACGTTGGCCACGTGTCATAGGCATTGGGACCTGTTGGCTTCGGCCTAACAAACAGAAATCAGTATCTGCCCTGTGAGCCTACAGAGGCCCAGGAGGACTTTAAATATTCATTTATTAAATATATATATATATATATTCATATTTCAATATATATATATTTATATATTTTATGATTAGCAAGAATTAGCAGACTGCCTCCCCATCCTTTGTTGTTGTTGGATTGTTCTGTTGTGTTTCATTTACTGCCAGGACTAATCGATAGACCATCTGTCTATCGACTTAAAAATAAGGGTTTCAAAGATTAAAGGTTGTTCCCCGTTTTTTTATAAAGATCTTTCCTTAGGATTAGTAATCTGGTCAGGTGTCTCTCCTTCAGGCCAAAACCTCCCATTTCATGTTTACAAAGTCAAAGCATCTTGTTGGGCGCACCCCCTAGTTAATTAGGAGGGGATAAAAAGCAAAAGCCCAAGGTCTCGACACATATACGGGCTGGAAGATATGGAATGAAGACGTTCAACACCTGGCCCCATCGATGCTCTTGCATCCTAAACGTGGCCCTTTCAAAAGTATTTTCTCCTCATGTTATCGACCATCATTTCGAGCCTGTATCGCCATTGTTGGTTTTGATAAGTCCCCATCGCCTTGCCCTTTTAATTACGGAAGCGTTGCATATCACCATGTGGAAGAAACTCGCCCTCAGGGAAATCTGAAAGTCATCCACGGACTGCCTTCACGCGCCCTCGGAAAATCTGCTAAGGTAAAGTGCCCTGGAAGAGCCCCATTTCAGTCACGCTTTTGTCTCGTAATATTTCCTTAAAGAGAAAGCCAGAAATCTCCTTGTCTAATGTCCGTGCGCCTCTTGCATCGGCAGTATTAATTCTTTATTACTCCTTTGGCACCCTCAGTAGCTTCGAATTCATTATTCTTTTGTCTATTTTCATTACTGGCGTATAATGTGCATATCTCTCATTTCAGAGGGATCCTATGTATAAGCTTTCGGACTGTGGCTGGAATTCCCCAGTTTCATTCAATTTACTGAGTTCCTCTTTCCCGTACTAATGTCATTTATGTAAATACACTACTTTAAATGTGCCCACGTGTTTTACGTAATATTTCCCTCAGTAACCAGAGCCCTATGCTATATGAAATTCTCCTTTGTTTTCCTATTTTTTTACGTTTTCCCGTACCCACGAAGTCAGAATCACAAGGCTAAATTACCTTAAATCGTTGCTATCTGTCTCACAGAGCATATTTCAAACTAAAACCACGGAAAAACGTAAAAATATATATATATATTTAACAAGAATTCACTATCCAATTGCTCCATTGTCGTTTCCTGTCTGCCGATCTATCGATAGATATATCTGTCTATCGACATGCGTGCCTACCTATCTATCAGCCCGAGCTGGACAATTGAGGATCACGGTCAGAATACAAGGGATTAAATTGATTGTAGGCCACTCCTTTTAGGTAGATAATTCCTTATTCGAGGCAAAAATGAATCTGTCCGGCCGACTCTTTCCAGGCAACCCCTCCCCCCCAGCCACGAGCACAGCTAAAAATGACTCAACTCCCTACTGAAGAACCTGCCCCCTGCCCCTACTAGATGGCATAAAGGGACAGACGGACAAGGGCCCGCTCTCAGAGACTCGCGGGACGACATGGCTTAGAGACAAGACGAACACAAGGAGGACCATGCCCCTGGCTGGACGACGCCCTTAGCTCATCCCTTCTCCATCTAACCACATGGCCCCTCAAAGTATACTTTTACCTCCGTGCACTTCGACCTCCAACCACGTGTTCCCTTTGCTGCTGGTCTGATCCTAACACGGGGGCACCCACTCCATTACCTGGCGCTTCGTGAAGCCACCCACGTGTTGCCCCCGCCGTCGGCGCCCATACATCCTACCACGTGGAAGATCAACGCCTTCGCCCTTGTGAATCGGGAGTCAACCACGTGCCGCCTTCTTCGCTGGAACCACTTCTCTCTTACGGTAAAGTGCTCTGTAAAGACGTCCTTTCAGTCACACTTTGTCCTCGTAGAATTTACTTAATTTGAGTGCCAGTAATCACAGAATCTTTTGTTCAATTCCACCCGTGCTATTCGAGTGTCTGCTCTCAGTGCTAATTCATTATTAACTCGTCGAGGCCCCATTGGCACCCTCAGTGCAGCTTTGAATTTATTATCCTTTTGCTTATTTCCATTACTGGCGTATAATCTGTGTATCTCTCATTTCAGAGGGACCCTATATCATGGAATCTTCTTGGACTGTGCCTGGAATCCCCAGTTTCATTCATCCCGTAGGAATCCCCTTCAGGATCAATAATTTAATTGCATTTCTCCTTCCTGTACTAATGTCTTTGTGTAAATATACTCTAGTAAGAGGAAAGAAAAAAATCTAAGAAAGTTGGAGTTGATCTAATGGCAATATGACTTAGACAAAATTACTGTTTTCGGAATAGATGCATCTTGGTGTTGAGGCGAAATAACCAAACATGGAAACAGTACAGTGCGAACGGGCTGGAAAAGAGGATCATCAGGAATAATGCTAAAAAAATGTGTATCTTTTCCGAGGGATGAAGTGTGTATCCACGACTCCATCAAAAGGTGGGAAATGGTAAATGACATTCAGTCTAACAAGCACAATATGGTCATTTTTAATTTTTATTACTCAAGGGATGATAACTAAAACATAAAGTAACAAAAAGAGTCGAATTATCCCATTACAACGGTCCCTGCCATTATACAAATGTGACATTTTATTTTTGGTAAAAGGCAAAATAAAATCTGCAGAATCCTTCCAAGGTCTTCTTGCAACGACAGTTATTGCTTAAGTGAACCCTCTCATTCATAGCCGAGACCCTATTTGTCCCAGGAGTAGAGAGCCATTTATGCCAATGAGAGAAATGACTGGAAGTTTTCAAGTTTAAATGGAGACACTGATTGCAGCAGCCAGACGAAGACCAAGCTTGTTTACCAAAAGTTTGTTTCGAAGTGAGCAGCAACCGGAGAAATTCTCTCTCTCTCTCTCTCTCTCTCTCTCTCTCTCTCTCTCTCTCTCTCTCTCTCTCAGGAATGCCCGAACAGGTAGTGAAACAGTCACTCTTAATGATAGTTCTGTTTCTGTCAAATGAAGCATTGTTAGCTAGTCTGTGATCCTAACTGGTTAACGAGTTTTATAGATAACACATACACACACAGTGTATAGATACACACATACACACACATATATATGTGTGTGTGTGTATATATATATATATGTATATGTATAGCTATAGATAGTTAAATACTTCAAGGCAACTCACTTTTCAAGAATAAAATAAAATTTTCCATTAAACAAACCTAATAACCATCTGTTAATTCAGTTTGCTTGCAGCGACACGCTGATGGTCAGTCGTGGGAAATTGCCCCTTCAATCTCATTCTATTAGTCCCTTGTTGCTTCTAATCCTCTCTTGAGCTCTGTGACTGCGATAAACCTCTTATTCCAGGTACTGACCTGAACTCTGAGAAGACGCCTGGCCACCTGATGACCCGAGGCACTGATTAAGATGTCCGTACTTCTTGTATGACTTAAGGCACAGATTAACTGCCCAGCATTCACCAAAAGAGAAAGCTGGTTGCATTAAGCAAACAGCATTCACCAAAAGAGAAAACTGGATGGACCCAGAATGCATCTGGATTCCTTATGGGCTCAAAAGCCGGCAATCCTAGGAGGTGATAAATAGATCTCCATTTGCAGGAGAGAGAGAGAGAGAGAGAGAGAGAGAGAGAGAGAGAGAGAGAGAGAGAGAAGAGAGAGACTGGAACACTACCAATCAAGTCACATCTTGGACTGCCCACTCATTCAGGCCAACATCCCTCTGTGGGTGAATGGCTCAGCCCTAGTATCTTAAACTCCTCCCCCTGCCATCCTTCCATTGGTATGACTAAAGTTAAGTATAGCTTAGTTTAACCAGATCACTGAGCTGATTAACAGCTCTCCTAGGGCTGGCAACGGGACGTACAGCTTATTGTGGAATCCGAACCACATTATACCGAGAAATGAATTTTTGTCACCAAAAATAAATTCCTCTTATTCTTCATTGGTCGGTCGGAGATTCGAACTCGCGGCCAGCAGAGTGCTAGCTGAGAATGGAACCCAGTTGCCCAACGAGGAACTGGTATGACTACAGGAGCCATCTCTTCAGAAGTAAGGTACAGTGAGGAATTGAGGTTGTCCAGTCGCTTAGCTTTTCCTTCTCCTAAACGATTCAGTGCCACTGTTCATATGGTAGCAATCGGAAGTTTGTCAGTGCAGTCAACAAGCATACAGTCGTGGCAGAAGGGTACATCGCAGCAAGCACTCCTTTCTGCAATAGAGAAAGACATACGATTACTTGAAATATTAATGGTAATAGCAAGGTTAAGAGGCTAGTGCGGTGGGTGACAGAATCCTCTTCTCATACAACACTAATGAATAAACTTGTGACACGAGTTTAATTAGCATGACAGGCTAATGAATACTCATTTGCAGAGTTATAAGCTAATCGCCACATATTACCTATCAATAACAGCTGCCATGTGAAGTTTTTCTTTTGCTCTGCATAAATGTTCTAGAGCTTATTTTAACTATAATCTGATATATGATTCTTTTAGATTTTTTTCCTTCTTCCCACTTTTTTTTTCCTTTGTCAAGTCTTATATTCGAGTTTTTCCTGTCAAATAATTTACTCTTTATCTAGAACAGGAGCCTCTTGGTAAGCCCTTCTTTGGCTGAGTCAGTTGAGCTTCAGACTGTCATTCGATGGGCCGGAGTTTCCGCGGCCAAATTTATTTCAGAAATTCATTTCTCGCTATACTGTGGTTCGCTTACAATAAGCTTTAACCAATTGGTTAGTAAAAATGACTTCCTAATCCTCAGGCCAGCCCTAGGAGAGCTGTTAATCAGCTCAGTGGTCTCTAAAATCTTGGTGCCTTTCAATTTTAAATTCTTTCTTGAATATCTTGTGGGATAAACGTTATGAGAAGTTCTTAGGGCTACAATAATTTCTATGCAGTATTTGAGAGTCACTTAAGAGTTTTTTCTCATATTATTTGGCGTTCAGAAAAAAAAAAGAAGATAGCTTTAGATAGCTTTAATCTACATTGTCCTCATTACCTATTTATTTCTCTAAACAGCTGTTCGCTTCATTTCAGCGTCCCGTCCACATTAGACGAAAAATACATTTCATATAGATGCCGTTATGGGAGATATATTGCAAAACCCTAATATTCTGATAAAAGACTGATAATGCTATGAAACCACCTTGAAAAATCACTGTGATCTTTTCAAATATGCTCGCGAGCCGCGCAGCTCACACAAAAAAATTACTAAAGCAATCAGGGTCGTTTAATTACAAAACGGGGAAAACAGTTTAATATATTTTTTCTGGGAACAGGTATTTTTATGATAGAAGAACTGGAGACCTACACAGAACTAAACACCCTGAATGTAAATGCATACACTGAAACGAAAGTAACAGGTACACGCGACTAGTATTTAGGTAAAAAAAGGGACAAAGGGTGTAGGTTACCCAACCAACATGGGGATAAATACATAGGTAATACGGATGTTTAACTTCACTAGGTAATCACTACTTCATTTCAGTTTTTGACATAGGAGCCATATGAAATGTTAAAATATGGTTATATCATCAAAACTGGAGTTCATAGCGCAGGTTATACTATCTCTGCGGGCTGCAAAAGCAGCTTATTGTTCAGTTTCTCAGAATAACAGGCAAAAGCTCAAACATGAAATTGAAATCGAAAGAAAAAATAGGCCAGTTGTGATTTTATCCTAAAAATTGCCGTACTTCTTTCATGAAATAAGAGATAATTGTAGACCAAGATTCTCAAACTATTAATACATGCATACATACCCACATACACTCACACACACACACACACACACACACACACACACACACACACACACACACACATATACATATATATATATATATATATATATATATATATATATATATATATATATATATATATATATATTTGCTATTATATATATATATTTTAGTATAGCAAAGGTTCTAGCATATAATCCCTGGAACTCGGTAGAATTATTGTTCTTTTAAATCCCACCGTGTCACTTTTGAACTAAGCAATGAATTTAGTGTCTGGTTGTTAAATGACTATGGTGAGTCGTAATTTATGTTTAAAAAAAGGATTTGCTGAAAAATGAAAAGACGAAAATGTCAAAAACCATCCTTTTTATAGGGAAAAGGCATATGTTGGGGCAATAAATGGAGAACAAGAGGTGCCCACATAAAATTATCTGTATATCCAAGTGTAAATAGCAATATTACGAAACACGGCTGATAGTGAAAACGTTTAATCTTAATCATTTTTCCAGGTCCCTTTTCTAGAAGTAGGGAATTGGGCTTCAAAGCCTTAAGAAGAGTGAAACTTAAACGCTCGCTCTTACCTTTTCATTAACCCTGCAGTTTAACTAAGGCGCTATCCTTTATTTTTAGCCATTGCCTTGGAATTTATACTAAAAAAACTAATGATGATCATAGGGAAGTATCATCAATACATGAGTGGGTTGGAGAAATGACTCCTTCATGAAACAAGCCAAGAATTCTACTGAAGGACTTTTGCGGCTCCCTTTTCCTTCGTAAATAATTCACAGCAGAAAAGAGTTGGAAATTTTACCGTTTCTTACACTTACCTTCGTTAATTTATTTACCGTATTATATACAGTTGAATTCAAAGTCCACCGACACCCATTGCTTCATCTGCAGGCGTGAGTGTGGGCGGTCTTTTGAAGGTGACTACATTTTACCGGAAAAACGAAAAATAACAATAGATGTTGTTTGTCAAAGTAATGTGCATGGTATGAAAAACCAGTGTACTTTTTGTAAGCATGAGGACTGAATGGCCTGTTAACTGAAAGGAAATATTTATATTAAATGTAGCAACGCTAACGGATGTAGCATTAATCTGACAGGTTGACTGTGCTTATAACGGCAATAACATTTAACTAAGTTAGATTAATCTAATAGGTGCTATACATGGATAAAATTATTTTCGTTTTTTATTAATTTTCATGAGATTTGATTCAAATTTTATCAAGCAGGCTCATACCTCCAAAGGCGAAGTTTGAATTTGCAGTTACACAAAGAGCTACGCGTTAGGCATAATTTAAGTGGACTGCAAAGAGACAATTCTAATTGCAGTTAAATGAAAAGCTCTTAGTCAGAAGCATGATTCTGCCTCATCACGAATTATTCAAGGAAACTGGAAGCGCTCTAAGGGTGAAGAAAAAGAGAAAATGAACTTCTTGAAAATGATTCTGAAGTTCTGGGACATTTCTGAACCTGAACCACATCGACAGACGATCAGCTTTTGCACTGAACTGAAGTCGAAGCATTTTTCCAAGGCCTTATAAAATAAAAAAAGTAAGAATCAAATCAAGCAGACTTGACCGCGAAGACAAAGCCAATCTTCTGGAATTTGCAGCTGACGATCTCTCCAGAATGAACACAGGTTCTACGGCCTTTGCGCTCTTTGCAAGGGTTGATGAAGCCTGTTTTCGTTTAGCTATGTGTGTTAATCAGTATAACCATATCTAAATGATAAATGCACATTGAAACCTTTGTTTCTTTTCACTCGAAACACGCTTCATCCTTAACTCTCTATATCATCGTGAAATTTATCTTCCTCAATTTGATGTTTAAGCTTGTGCAGAAAAAGTACCTCAAATATAAAATTAAACCTTTTATTTATGTACAACGAACAGTAACTTTATCTAAATTAGCCAAATACTACTAAAGTATTAGGTAACTGGACAGTGTAAAGGATAAAAAGGTCACCAGGTATTTTTGTGACAGAAACAAAGAAAATTATTATGAATTTTCAAGTTTTCATTAAAAAAATTCTCTTTAATTTAGTTTTACTTATTCTTTAGTCCTGGAGCGCAGGTGACTCGCAATGTCAATTGGAGGTCGAAGCCTCCTCGATAACTCGCTGACACAAATTTAAAACGACGATTTACCACTGAAATTGGAAACTGTACAGCACAATATCCGTGTGAATAGCGATTTCGCTGAAAAAAAGAGATATACGTTTAACTACTTCCAAAACTAACAATTTTAATAGGAAAACAGTAATGGTAAAGATGATGAGGCCGGTGAAATTCTTACGCCTTGTCCGCGCAACCATTTCATTCTTCGCTTCGCAAACTCTCACAGCACCCCGACACAAGTCATCTGTTTCTAGCCATTGAAATCCTGTCTCGTGATTCTTCGCAGCGGATGAGAATCTACTATAAAGTGTCTATTCTTTCATCCCCTTCACGGTATGAATAACACTAACTTGAACACAGACAGGAACCGAGTCTTACTTATATGATAAAGGTAACAGAGTGATGTAAAGGCAACAGAATCATCATCAAACTTTTGCTCGTTAATTACTCGACAAAACTTGCATCGGGCTCCTTCATAACTTGGCAGGAAAATTAACTTCGAATTCTTATTGTGTAATTTTCGCCTCTCAACTTCATCCCGTATCATGCAACAGTGCGTCTTATAACATTTAATCATAATGTTACATAAAAGTTTTCACTAGAGAGGAAAGAAAAACAGAGGAGCAAATGAGATTATGATAGAGAGAGAGAGAGAGAGAGAGAGAGAGAGAGAGAGAGAGAGAGAGAGAGTCGGGTGGTACTCAATTCCTCAAGAAAAATACCTTCTCTTTGCTTTTAGCAACAAGATGTATCTTCTTAGACAGTCGCCAAGACGAGAAAAAAAATGTTCATCTCTCTCTCTCTCTCTCTCTCTCTCTCTCTCTCTCTCTCTCTCTCTCTCTCTCTCTCTTGCTGGCAACAAATGGATGCAAAAGCAGTTTTTCCTTTTTGCGCTCTACTTTTTCCACAAACATTCGATGTTATTTTTCAGCCTACCAAGTGTCTTGGCATTATCTCTGTATTCTATGCTATCCACTGTTCCATTGTTTGTCTCATATTCTTTTCCTGCTCGTTAAACTCCCACCTTTTGTTTGCTGCCTATTATTTCATTTTCACCCCCTCCCCATTTTTACCCCATAAAGTACGATCCTTCTCCCCCAAGAGATGATGACTGGAAAGAGTCGATAGGTATCTTTTCGCGTATTGGATCTCACATTGATATTACCTTTTTCGCTTAAGTGTCATAGCTTTTTCCTGTAGCTTTTTCTTATATTTTCGAAGGATCTTTTTTCATTATTATGTATCTTAGTTCATTCGTTTTCAGATACAGCATGCAATACTGTTCATGAGTTTTATAACATCGCAATATCTCTTTCAAACCATTTTCCTCTCATGCACGCTCTTTGGCCAAAGTAGTTGATCTGTCAGTTTTGTGTTGCGCTTTGCATTGTACATAAGATTGTCTAAGTATCTCATCTCATTTCCTTTTTATTATCATTTGCTGATTTTTACCTGAAAGACTTACCGATGAACTTAACATTACAATTATGGGCTATCATCATCATCATTGACCTTGTCCTAATGTATTTGTACTTTTTATAGTGTATAGTAAATATGGTAAAACTGAGGAAATGAGTCTCAAACAATTTCAGTAAATAAAATAAATATATATATATATATATATATATATATATATATATATATATATATATATATATATATATATATATATATATATATATATATATATATATAATATTAACAATCAGGAAATTTTGATTTGGAAACCGGAAATTCTTCTTGAGCTTAACGTGGACATATCTTGCAAGGAAAGCGTTATTCATTATAGCCAAGTTTCTTTCTCTTAAAGCTTTACTCCCAGAAAAGAAATCAGTTAGAAAATGTGATTTTCTGTTTTTCCTAAATAAAATCAGTAATACTAAGTATCATTCTTTACTTTAAAAGGAATCAAATATGCGACCACTCTACAAGTGTGGTCGATCAAGGAAAATGTTCATACTTTATGATCCCCTTCTGTTCTTTTCTGCTGCTTCAAGAACATCTTCTGGATTTTGATCACGAGAATGATCTAGAGAAAATAAGTGAAAAATGTGCCGAAGTTTCTTCGGTGCAATCGAGTTTTCTGCCCATCGTATAATCAAGGCCTCCGAAAATAGATCTAATTTTCGGTGGCCTAAATCAGATGCACGGTTATGGCCAACTTTAACCTGAAATAAAATAAAAATTACTGGGGCTAGAGGGCCACACTTTGGTATGTTTGATGACTGGAGGGTGGATGATCAACGTACCAATTTGTAGCCCTCTAGCCTCAGTAGTGTGGACAGAAAAAAGTGCGGACGGACAGACAAAGCCGGCACAATAGTTTTCTTTCCAGAAAACTAAAAAACTGCTTGCTTATTTATCAGGACAACTCAAACTGATTTTAAGGGAACATTGATGCCCAACGGAAGATATTGTTTTCCCGTTTCGAAAAAGTACCGTCTGTCTTGAAGAGAATCAAATTTTTCTGTCTCACATGTAAAGCTTCTTTATGAAATTTATAGAAAAATGCTCTCATCGTCTTGTGTAATTTTCTCCGAGACCTGATATTTATAGATTGTCGCAAATAAGCCATCCGACCTCACAATACAATGGTTATCAACGATTGTACAATGAGAGTTACTGCTTATAATAAATGACAATAAAATTTTTTTAATGAAAATAATTTATATTCGTACAAAACATTAAATGTTCTTTGTTTTTTTTTTCCTTGTCGAAGAAGAAGACGACCATAGCTCATCACTGAATGATGTCATCTATCTATCTATCTATCTATCTATCTATCTATCTATCTATCTATCTATCTATCTATCTATCTGTCCGTCCATCTATCTATCTATCTATCCTGTGTTTTCCTCCATCATTTGAATTACCTTCCTACTGTAAAATTTAAGTGCCATTAATTGAACTGAATAACTTTGGTGATATTTTCAGGAAATGTTTTTACTAATTAATTAGTTCTCTATTTTTCAGACAATTTTTCCTTTGTCAGTCGTATGATTTTTTTTCCATTTTCCTCTGATTTGTATTTTACATTCAAGATCATAGTCACATTACATTATTTATTATTAAGAATGCTGCTTATTACTATATATTTCTGTCGAAATCATTCCGGTTTCTAAAGAAAATCGTTTCTTTTAGATAAAATAAGAAAACATAAGACAAGATAGATTAGGGAGAATGTACACTCGGCAAGAAAAGTGAGGATGCAGTTTTCATTAGATTTCGTTCATCGAATTTTAATTTTTTCTTACAGAAAACACATAATCTCGGTAAATTTACTGTAGAATATGAAAATACAATGCAAATTACATCATATATGTTATATCTGCAAAACTAAAACGTTCAGATACTTAAAAACACCATTCATATCCGAAGTAATCAGAATTTCTCAGATGACTTTGTTCATAGAGATCTAAAAGATAGTGTGTGGATATCTCGGTGTAGTACTGTTTATCAGAACGGCAATATTTACTCGTTTTTCTTTATGGACAGGCTTATTATTGCATCATCATACGAGGTATTGATAATTTCTTTAATTTTTACACATTCATATTTGTATTTCACGGTGTTAAAAGTCAGCTGGAATTAATGGCAGCAAATGTTCTGTCAGCTAGGGTAGGTCGACCAAATCTATTTAAATCCGCAAGAGCGCTCTCTATGATGTGCGGAGCAACGCGATAACTTCGGCGGGAAAACACAAGTAACTGGGTGTTTCTTGACGTTGCCATAGTTTCTCTCTCTGTCTCTGTCTCTCTCTCTCTCTCTGTCTCTCTCCATTGCTAAAACATACTATACAAATATAGTAACGCTCAATCACTAAAAGAAAAAAATAATGAAATGAGTAGCTCTACATATAGGCCTAGGCACACAACAGCTCTCTCTCTCTCTCTCTCTCTCTCTCTCTCTCTCTCTCTCTCTCTCTCTCTCTCTCTCTCTCTCTCATCATAACATTGCATTCGTTCCTTTCTTGTTCCCCACGTTTTTCGCTGGACATTGCTCAAATTAGCTCTTGATTTCATTATGGAAAATCGCGTTTCCGATTATGCAAGCATTTCGTTCATTGTGGTGTCATAAATTCATTTGTGTAAGGTTACTTGGTAGGTTATGTCGAAAAATGTTTATTTTGCTCAGAACTGTCACTGCAAATTACAACTTGAACGAATACTGTAAAGCTTACTACTGCGTTTAAGTATCAGTGATTTCAGAACCGTAGAATATAATTGAAAGCTATAGGAGGTCAAGTAAAAACCAAACACAATAAGAGTGAAGCTCCTCCCCTTTCTAAAGTTGCCAGATGTCACATTATTGAGCAATATATGTCTGAAGATTTAAAAAAACTGTATCCTCACTTCCCTTGCCGAGTGTACATATGGGAACTTTCCAAACTATTGAGAAATAGGCACATTACCATGGAAACATTTTCCATTTCAGAAAAAAATATTTGAGAGGAGAAGCATTCATAGCAACGCAATTGTTTGCTCAGCATCAAAATGAAGAGCCAAAAACGCTAAAATGACAAAAATTTCGTTTTATTTCTGTCATTTATCCGGATGGAAAATCGTAACTGAGGTGTTATCATCCTCTTACTTTAAAGCAAAGGAAGTGGCGTACCTGCTTTCACGTCATGTTTTCAGAACTTGCAGCACTGAAGTCGAGCTTCTCCATCATAGAAGATACAAAAAGAGTGAGATGATAAAGTAAAAATTATAGCAGTACACACAAACATATGACTGTGTGTGAGAGAGAGAGAGAACAGAATACACAAGAACAAGCAAGAGCAAATTTTGTAGTGAAACAAGAGAGAGAGAGAGAGAGAGAGAGAGAGAGAGAGAGAGAGAGAGAGAGAGAGAGAGAGAGAGAGAGAGAGAGAGTGTGTGTCCACTAAGCAATCCACAAGCGTTAACCTAAAAAAAAATCCCTTGTATATCTTCACAGAACCAAGAACCAACAACAATAGAATCCAAAAATTTGTAACACTTCCAATCATTATCACAAGAGTTGTTAAATTAACATTTTAAAAGTTATTTTAATAAATGTTTAAAGGTTACAAACGGGGAAATTTTCCTGTACAACTTATTACTTTTATTGCCATAATAATAATGCTAAGATCTTCTTCCCAGCTTGTTCCCATTTTTATATGGGGTCGCTGTGATGCCTTCTTTTGAAGGACTTTGATTTGGCTTTGGGGTAGACTTTGTAGTCCCAATCGGTTGCCCTGCCTGACATCGCTTAGACTCCGGTATTGTGTTCATGTATTGTATCAATTCACCAGTGTTCTTTCTTCCAGCAGCGAGGAGTCGTTACGCTGTGAGGTCGAGAGCCGAGACATGTGAGGTGTCTGTTATGTTTTTAGAAGATGTAGGAGTGGCTTTGTTTGTGTGTGTAATAGTCTGTAATACCCATTTGCTTTTAAGCAAACCTATCCGTTGATTACATACATAATCCTGGGGTGTCTACATGGATAGCAAAGTGTCCGCCCCTCTGACTGGTCGGCTGGGGATTTGAACCCGCGCCACAGACCTCTAAGAAGTCTGAGGATGCTGCCTTAACCAACTCGGCCATCGGGACTCTAATAATCATATTAAGATGCTCAAAGCTAATAGGAACAACAAAAAAAATGAGAATTTTGACATTAACTGTTGAATTCCTGTTTATAAGTATCAACTTGAATATTTTCAAATACGTATCTAGATCGTTTTTACTGGTTTGACAGTTATAAGCACTTATGCACACATAAAATATTCATATGCATACACTTCCGCACAAACACAATATATATATATATATATATATATATATATATATATATATATATATATATATATATATATATATATATATATATATATATATGTGTGTGGTGTGTGTGTGTGTGTGTGTGTGTGTGTGTGTCTGTGTGTGTAAGGGTCATCAGACAATGGGAATGCTTAAAAATATTTGGAATAATGGCAATCTTTCTGTGCATACAAAAATCAAAATTTATAAGGCAATGGTTAGGAGTATTTTGATTTATGGGGTTGAGTCATGGTACTGTACAGTACAGTGACTTCGGATAATAAATTCTTAGCCTTTGAAAATACGGCACTCAGAAGAATATTAGGATTTAACTGGAGGGATGGGATATAAAATGGTAGAATTAGAGAAGTAACGGGGGTGCAGCCGGTCGATCAGTATGTTAGGTTCTCACGCTGGAAGTGACTAGGCCATGTGTATGCAGTAGAAGACAGGGAACAGTACGAGATACACCAGGGTGGGTTGCCCTTAGCAGAAGAGGTAGAGGCAGGCCAATGTACAACTCCGTTTAAAGTACAACTCTTCAGAGCTGTACTTTAAACAGAGTTCAACGGACTTACAGAAATACAGATACGAACTACTGTATATACATGCAGGGCCATAAAATGTACTGCAAGACTACTGATACTTTCTTGATTGGAAAGTAATGTGCACAAATCAAATATCGACTTTCACCACCGGCATATTACGGGTTCTAGGTAACGCAGAGCCCACGTCTGGTTATGAGGTCCATCTCTGGGGTCCTCACCTTGTGTCAGTTCCAACAATATGGAACGTAATGGAATATAGAGTTTAGGCCAAAGGCCAAGGACTGGGACCTATGAAGTCATTCAGCTCTGGAAGGGAAATTGAGAGTAGGTAGGTCTGAAGGGTGAAACAGGAGGAAAACCTCAAAGCAGTTGAAGCACTTTGAAATAATTGTTAGGAGAGGGTGGATGGCAAGATGGAAGAAAGATAATATGAATGGGGGTATAGTGAAAGGGAGTAACATCCAGGGGACGAAGGGACACTGCAAAGAACCTTTAGTAATGCTTACAGTGCACCCCATGAGGTGCACTGACGGCATTCTGCCCCTGCGGGATCCAACAATCTGTTGTCTTTTTTTTTTATTTCAGACTTAGAATTTAAGAGGATTTTTACGTGCATAAAAAATCCATCAAGACAGGTATATTAGGTCTGAATATTAAAGAATGCTATTATTATTATTATTATTATTATTATTATTATTATTATTATTATTATTATTATTATTATTATTATTATTATTATATTATTACAAAACCCTATAGTGCTGGAATGCCGAGTTTCTTGGGGAAACATTAATCAAATAAAAGAGCCTTGCAATTTCAGTGTCAGCAGACTGCCAAAGCATTTTTCGATATGCACCAAAAACTAACCACATGCAGGGAAAACATCCAGTAAATGTGTCCACATGGAAACATCCAACTTCGCCATTCCGTTTCTAAGATGTTTAGTGAACACATGTACCAGAAAATCACCGTCTCTCTCTTTGATGATATATGGAATACATGACTGGTCGTCACAAACTTAGCGTAAGAAAATACATACTAAGGTATCGTTTCAACTTTCTATGGTTTTGGTATTTTTGGAAACACACATCACCAAATATATTTGTCTATCGGTAGCTTTCACAAGATTATACTGTAAGTTAAGTATACCTTAGTTTAACCAGACCACTGAGCTGATTAACAGCTCTCCTAGAGAGGGCTGGCCCGAAGGATTAGATTTATTTTACGTGGCTAAGAACCAATTGGTTACCTAGCAACGGGACCTATAGCTTCTTGTCGAATCCGAACCACATTACAACGAGAAATGAATTTCTATCACCAGAAATAAACTCCTCTAATTCTTCATTGGCCGGTCGGAGACTCGAACTTGGGCCAGCAAAGAGCTATCTGAGAACGATACCGCCCCGCCAACGAGGAACTGATTATACTGTAACCAGAGATAACCATAGAGAGGACCGACTTCCTATGTGCACCGTAATTTGGCCGCCATTTTGATTGTGTGTAAATGGAGCTGCAGTGACAGCAACGTCTTGTAAACGAACGTACTCTGAGAGCACTGCAACCCAATTGTAGGGCAACAGTTTGTCATGCTGGAACACAACAAACTGCCAATGTTTATTTATTTGACAGCTGTTATGATTATTCATTTTATGGACGTATATCAGAAAATAAGTTTACAAATAGGCCTATATAAGGAAGACCACTCAGATACATCACAGCCAAATGTGACTAGATCAGCAGAACAGACTTTGCTCCAAATAATACTCATTTAGGTAATTCCTTAGTGGGATGAAAATTTTATTCTTCTCAGATATTCTTACAGACATGTATGTGGTATATTTATAAACAAAAATAACCCTTGGAAAAATGTTTAAACAATTTTATTAAAAGTTCTGTAAAATGAAATAATACATATTTTCAAACATTTAGGCTACGTAAAATTACCTGTGAAAGGACTGCATCTGGAAAAGTAATTATTGTACTTCAATGTCATTAAATGATGGCAGATATAATAGGCCCTAGGAGAAGAACATGCTAGCAAAATGCCAAGCCTTGGCAAATACCATGCCTTAGCAACATGTGCACAAAATGCTATGCCTGTGCACAACCTATTGGAAATAGGTAGTACTTAATTACTAATCACGTACCACCACCAAAGGCATCAACACATACACATAGCACACATTGTTTAGCATTAAAATCACCACCAGTCCACCGCCAAAAGCATAAACACACACCAAGCTTAATCGAGTTAGACAGGGATATACTTATCTGTCAGTGTGAAGACCTGTTAACAAAATACTATTGGATTAATATGAATTCATTTATGGGAAATTTTCAACAGATTTCTGTTTTTACGTAATTTCTTTTCTTTGGATGCTTTATTCTTGATTTTCAATTGATATTTTAGTCTCATTGTAACATACAATTGCTTCATAAACTGTACACTTTGAGAACAATAATAAATAGTACATAGCATTAAACAAGCTGCTTACAAGCAGATGGGCTGACACACTAATGCGCTCACCCCGTGTTGTCCTTTGGAAAAGAGTAGAAGGCCACTTCTTTGTTTGTTTTTGTATACTTTGTACATTAATGGCAGAACACTCTGTTCCTTTTGATCCAGAGGTTTTCTTGGTGTGGCCTGTGTAGTGTAAATGATCCATGGAGGGATAATTTGGTGTAGACTCGGCTGCAGTGATGGAAAGATGCGTCTTTAGCAACCTCCAGTTACACACAATCAAAATGGCTGCCGGCGCTCAGCCAATTACAATGCATCATATAGAAAGTCGGCCCTCTCTATGGTTCTCTCTGACTGTAACACTGGCAACTAATATTAAATTTATTGAATCGTTTCCAGTCTATCTTTGATTATGATGAGAGAAATGAACGCGAAATTGGGCACTGGCTGAAGTTGATTTATGTGCAGCCATGAATACTATTAACTGCAC
>NC_089783.1:982837-1027837 GCF_040412425.1 Macrobrachium rosenbergii | reverse complement strand
TTCACAATGACATTCTGAGACGCCTCACAACCTCTCCCTACTATCACTCCGCCACTCAGATGTTCATAGAAAACCTCCTGGATAATTTGAAAATCATTGTGAGGCGAACAGTGTCCAGTCCGATCACCCAACTGAGAAACAGCAGTAATTCGCTCATACAAAGCATCCTAAGCAGTGAGGCAAGAAGATCTAAATTATGGGAAAGATGGGATAATGAGGCGTCTGTTCCTTAAATGACTTATTCCCTATTTTTACAATTATGAAGTGCCATCTCCGGAATCTGTCATTATTATTATTATTATTATTATTATTATTATTATTATTATTATTATTATTATTATTATTATTATATTTCTACGTTTCTTGTTATTATTGTTATTTTTACTTTTTTTTATTATTATTACTGTGATTAATATCATTGTAGAGATTTGCAATTTTTCAATTTTCGTATTTAGCCTTCTGGACTTGACTTCTGTAACCACCTAAGGTCCCCAGCTGGAAATTAAGCGTCTACAATGTTTATTTTTAATTATTATAATTTTTAATATTTGTTTTAATATTATTCTCCATATAATTACTGTCATTACCATTATTATGAATTCTATTTTTCTACATCTTCAGCAACTCTGTGGATACTGCCGATTATTATTTTTATCATGTTATCTTATGTATCTAGATTGTGTGTATTGTATTTGTATATTCCATGTATATGGCCCTGAGCTGCAATGAAGGATATTATTATTTGTTTGTCCACCATAGAAATCCAAACCGCTTGACAGACCCAGACAAAATTTTGCACATGGCATCTATGTCACCCCAGAAGGGTTTATAACTCAAAGTCAAACCCCTTCCCCATGACAGACATACAAACACAGACAAAACAAATGAAATTGTCGTTTTTACGTCACATTTCCTCCAGCTTTCTGGGTTAATTCTCATTTCCTTCTGACGCTCCACCTTTTGTTCCAGGTGTTGTCAGACGTATGATTTCATTAAACTCCTCCCACTGCAAACCCTATAATCAGTTTAGTACATCAAAAATTAAACAGATGTGTTTGACTGTATTAGAATTACTTTCATTCAGTCATAAAGCAATGTGATTAAAATTATAACTTCTACCGTCACACCAGTCGGACCTTATAATCCTCGCCACGATTAGTAACAGACCAAACGCTTCTGTGACAGACATACCCCCTCATAAAAAGATTACTTGCGCCGAAATTACCACATTTTTTCAGTGTTCATTTTAAGCCAAACGTATCTTAATCATACCCTACCAATAAAATACAAATTCTTAAGTACCTTGTGGTATTACCATCATCATATCTAAGTATTTAATCCACGAAAAAACTTCGTAGTTACGGGCACAACTTTGGAGATCAAGAACTAATTAATCGCCGAGAGGCTTAAATCTATCACCATCTGTGCAAGTGTATTAGCAAACTAAATGCTTCTGTGACAAAACTACCCCCGCATGAAAGAATTACTCGGGATTAAATTATTTTTCAGTGTTCATCTTAAGTCAAACGTATCTTAATTATACCTTGCCAATAAAATGCAAATTCTTAAGTACCTTGAGGTCTTACCATCATCAGATCTAAGTACTTAATCCAATAAAAAATCACCATATATCGACAATTTCTATATTAGACCATCCAGACTTCGGCCTACACTTTCCCCTCAGATACCCCAAAGGAAACTGAAACACGTTCATTAACACTCATAGGAAACCGGAAACAGTGTTTAAAATTACCGTCGTGATAATAATTTAATATTTACACAGCCAACAGAACTGTATCTTGATAGCTTATGGATATTCTGAAACTGTTTGTCAAGCCGTCAACCTACCATCTAGGTTTTATGTGATAATGATCGAACACCAGTCTTGAAAACGAAGTGATAATTAGGCGACTGATCAGTTCGTGGTTAGCTGAAGTTGTGCGCATGCCCAACCCACACTTCGTCCCCATCAGTTCTTTTTTTTTCTTTTTTTTTTTTGTTATTGCTGTGAAATCATATGGTAAATTCTGATCTGACTGAAAGGCAGAGAGAGAGAGAGAGAGAGAGAGAGAGAGAGAGAGAGAGAGAGAGAGAGAGAGAGGGGTGTTAGTGAGGAAAGTTAACGTTAGTACAGGTTTTCAGTGATGGCAAGGCAGTTCTCGTGTGATTTTTGCATTTAAATATGACTTGATGCAGTCAGTGGCGTGGCATTCTTTTGTTCTTGGAGGGTATACACACACACACACACACACACACACACACACACACACACACACACATATATATATATATATATATATATATATATATATATATATATATATATATATATATATTTTTTATCACATCACCGTGATTCATATACGAGCATTAAGCTACAAACGTCCTTTAATATCCAATTCGCTCTACATCGGAAATAATATATTTTCATATATGTTACCGAAGGGGAATTTTTAGTCCTGTAGTCCTGAGTTCCTGTCCTTCGTTGGTTCGAGCCCACGGGACGGCGTACTTATTATCAACTAAAAATTCCCTTCGGTAACATATATGAAAATATATTATTTTCGAGGTAGAGCGAATTGATATTAAAGGACGTTTGTAGCTTAATGCTTGTATATGAATCACGGTGATGTGATAAAAAGTTATAATATGGCTGTGTGTGACAAACGCATTACACGGTCAACATGGCAGAGGTGGGTGGATATCGTCTCCAAACACAAACACCTGAGTTCGACGGGTGATTTGTATATGGGAGCCGATATCCACTTATACCTCTCTTGTGGCCGCGCGGGTTAATGCGTCCCTGTAGTCCTGAGTTCCTGTCCTTCGCTGGTTCGAGCCCATGGGACGGCGTACTTATTATCAACTAAAAAATTCCCCTTCGGTAACATATATGAAAATATATTATTTCCGAGGTAGAGCGAATTGGATATTAAAGGACGTTTGTAGCTTTCTGATTGTATATGAATCACGTTGATGTGATAAATAGTCATATATATATATATATATATATATATATATATATATATATATATATATATATATATATATATATATATATATATATATATATATATATATATATATATATATATATATATATAGATATATATATATATCTTATCTATGGAAGGAAATCATTGACAAAAAACCTACCGTCACATGGCGTGACAAATTATTTGTTCTTGCTTACTTATAATGCAATATATAAGGAGCAATTATTCATTTAAAAGAAGAATTGTCATCCCGTGGGAATATTGCTAAATTCACTAAGTAGTATAAATACAACTGACTTCCCTGTTTACCTATCTTTACCATGATACAGAGTATACTGACTTTTCCATTCCATGATAATTAAAGAGATTTACTGTATTCCTCTATCACTGTCGCAAGTTATTTATATTCAAATTTTCCACCTTTTATTATTCAAGATTTTCCTTTTTTTTTTTTTTATGAAACGACCCACTTCATATGAATATATATCGAATTTAGATTTATGGCATCATTAATTTCTGAGAGAGACGTGTCACACAATTTCCTCGTTTTTGCTCCTTTGTGCATCATTGTATGAGTTTTTAACAAAGCTCACCTCGATGAAAAGAGAAAAAGAGAATGCCTCGATGAGGCATTCTCTTTTTCTCTTTTCATGACACTGGTAATGAATCACTAAGATTTCCGAATCCAAGAGAAGAAACACTTTCCATTCTTTATGAGCTGTCATATTTCTGTTCTAATAATAGGTGAAAACGAATGTGTTCCAATAACTCGAAGAAAATATGTCAGTGTTTTTCGATGCACATAAAGGTAGGAACAGAATCCTTATTCATTGGTTACTGCAGGAACATAACAAACATGAAACATTGCCTCTCATTTATCTGTATAGTCATAAGTCTCTAACTAATCTTAACGATACTTTTCTTTTCAAAATAAGATTATGAGTTACGGTGAAGAGACAGAATTCTGTAAGATGAAAGAAAAAGGATGTAGACTAGAAGAAAAAGATACGTAAAACTGAAAAATCAAATATGTATATATATATATATATATATGTATATATATATATATATATATATATATATATATATATATATATATATATATATATATATATATATATATATATATATATATATATATATATATATATATATATATATATATATATAAATGGATGTATGTATTTATGTATATGTATGTATGTATGTATGTATTTTGAGTTATGTTCCAGCATAACACTGAAACGCATTGAGCAATCTCAACCAAACTTGATATGCATATTGCTTACTATCTGGAAAAAAGTACTGTGGGGTAACACATCACTGGCACCAAAGGGTGTGGGGGGGGTTTGGTTGTGGTAAGGGGGGTAACATGTAAAAATAGCCCAAAACGACAGATGTTAGCTTCTAATCCATAGTTTTTGAGATCGCTGAGATGAATAGTGACACTCCTGATTCCCTTTAAGTCCAAGTTTAGCCCCAATAGGGATAGGGGGTTAGGAGGTGTGAAATATAAAATGTCAAAAATGCTGGGCAATGTAACTAAGGCAACTATCTTAACAGGAAAGGGAGAGAGTGAGTGAGAGAGAGATTGAGAGGGAGAGGAAGTGAGAGAGAGAGAGTAGAGCAGGTGTTAGGGAGAGAGAGAGAGAGAGAGAGAGAGAGAGAGAGAGAGAGAGAGAGAGAGAGAGAGAGAGAGAGAGTAGAGGGAATGGTAGGAAGGAGAAAGGGAGAGAGAGAGAGAAAGAGAGAGGGGTTAGGAAGAGGAAGTGGGAGAGAGAGAGTAGAAGGCATGTTAGGGAGAAGAAAGAGAGAGAGAGAGAGAGAGAGAGAGAGAGAGAGAGAGAGAGAGAGAGAGAGAGAGAGAGAGTTTATCGGTTGTCATTCAGAGTTTTCTGGGCAGTGCCGGGTAGGTCAGCTAGCATATATATATATATATATATATATATATATATATATATATATATATATATATATATATATATATATATATATATATATATATATATATATATATATATATATATATATATATGTATATATATATATATATATATATATATATATATATATATATATATATATATATATATATATATATATATATATATATATATATATATATATATATATATATATATATATATATATATATATATATATATATATATATATATATATATATATATATATATATATATACTTATATATACTTATATATTTACATGTGCCTCATTATAGTTTATGTTTTATTTATAGATGTATAAACATAAATAAGTACAGGCTGAATTTCTCATTAAGAGATCTTATACATATGACAAAACGCTAAAAAGATAACACTTATTTTCTAGACTTCCAAAAATACTGCAAGACATTTGCGATTCGCAGTCATGATGCAAAGTTACCGAGCCATTGATAATAAATAAAGTTTTTTTCACGAAAGCGAATAAAGTGAACAAGAGGAGAGGGGGATAGTAGATAAATTCAACAAGCGACTGGAACTATCACCTGCCAGTCCCGTCAGGTATAATTATCTCCTCTCTCCCAGATCAGTTTGAAAGGAAGGTGCTGCATCCATCAGTGCTAACTGCCTCGGGACCTTCCCCTTCGACAACTAATTCCACAAGAACGATCTCTCCACCATTCCAGTATAATCTATCACAGACTCAAACTGATTTTTAAACCTCAACAACATTTTGGCTTGATAGGCTAAATTCCAGAATCAGTGACCAACTAGTCTTTTTCCATGTTTATGACTGAATTACACACTTGGATTTCATTTGAAACAATTGAAAGACTGAAGCGAATTTCACTTAACTACATTACTACAAAAGTATGTTTCCTTTAGCATGAAATAAATTTGAAAGTATCTCGAGCCTTCCTTTATTTGCTGAGGTTGCCGTAACCTTTAGTTACGAAGGCCAGATCCATCACTTCAATTATTTTCTTCTAATTGATGTGAGGGAGATGTGCTTTTACACACACTAACCTAGAGGAAAAAATCAAAGAAGCATAAATTTTAAAGAGATCGAACAGAATTAATAGGCAGATCGCTTTTCAAAATCTTAGGAATTTCCTTGTTGGTGGAATTCTCAATTACAAAATTAATGTAATGCCAGGAACTTCGAGCAATAGATTGACAGAAGAAATATGTGTCTTATTGAATAAACAAATGCAGATAAAATACAAATGAAAAGAAGCTAAAGGAGTTGAAGATCCCGACTTTACCTTTTCTAAGCGAACAGTTTAAGAGAAAAGTTGCTGTCGAAATTCTAAGTAGCCAAGGAACCAAAGTAAATAATTTGTAATTTCATGAAAATTCGGACCTAATTCCGATAACTTAATATGACGTATAAAGAATATTTAAAAGATATAAGTTAATATATTTTTACATACTAAAACCAAGCCAATACATTAATCGCGTTTGATGCTCAGTTTTTCGTAAGATATAAATCAAAAGGTAAAAAAGGTAGTCTGCTGTGTAAGTTTTCAGTAGGATAAATTTCTGCCTGCTAGTTGTTAAGGATTTTCGCGTGACTGAATATTCCACGCTCTAGGTGAGAAATTTCTTTCTTTTTATACCATATACTAGAATATTACGTATAATATGGTATAAAACATTCGTTTAAAAATAGAAGAAATCCACAAAATTCAGCCTCCTCTCTGGCGTTGGAGGCCCGGCAGTGCATCAGATGTTTGTTCATAAAGGAGACGAAGTTGGGTGTTATCATCAAAGTAGACTAGCTTTATGTAACAAATGTTTTATTATAATAATAGGATATGTATCAATAAAGGTGAATGCATAATGGTTTTTTAAATTACGTTGAGAGTAATAGCAAGTTAGAGTCAACAACTTTTTAATAACGTTTATTTTTCGTGGCAAAAACACATTTCTCTTCTTGTAGGATACAAAGCTTGTAAGAAAATATTCATTACATGAGTACATTTTCTATAACGTTGGAGAAGTTAAATATTTATCTTTTTTAGGAAACAGGTATAAAACATAAATTCACATAATAATGGGTAATATACAATACTCAAATAGGCCCGCCAAAGATTTCAGAATTTCTAAACAATAACAAAAAAAATCAGTCTTCACACAAATTCGGTTCAGCAGTTTTAGATGCAAAAGTTAAATGCAAATGGTTGCTGATAAATTATACATTAAACTTGCCAAATACACAAGATCTTTCTATAGGAGAAGTTCTGCAAAACTTCTTATCCCGTGAGCAATTATTTTCCCACAGAAAATGTGGCCTTTGAAGTCTCTTCGAGGAAACATTACACAGGTGGAGGGTGTCTCATTATTTTTCTGTCGGATCTTGAATATGACATATCTGGGAGGTGATATATTTCATATCCAGTTGCTCCTCGCATTCTCTTCTTGTATAATTTCAGCTCTGATACTTTTTTGGCAATGATACCTGCTCATTACGAAATTTAATTTAAGAAATTGAACGAGGAAAAGTAATTCAAGTGATGTTTTTTATCAGTTTAAAGTATATCATTTAACGGGGAATAATTGTGGAAGTCAGAATGTTCATGCAATTCATTTTCCTTTTTTAGGTATTAGCAATAACACGTGTTTCTGGCAGTCTGCAAGTTTTTTCCTCTCTTCCTTTTCTGATAAGTAACTCTGAGATAGTAATCCATTACCTCTTCCTACCTCCTTTCACTTATAATTCTTGTGAGAAATGAGTTTATTAAATCTCATAGATAAAAGTTTCCTAATTGCGGATTTTGTACCTTTAGAAAATATTTAACAAGCGTTTCTTACTTCTTTGTATTTTAATTTTTTCAGAAGCTTCATTCTCTGCAATATATATTTTATTACCATTTTCCGTACATGACTGTCTCCTCCTCTTTGTTTATGTTCCTTACTTTGTCTAAGGTTGTATACTGATTCTGTATCCCTCTCTTTCACTGATTTAATATATATCACAAAAATACTAACAGTTTCAAGATTAAGCATATTAGCAGGGAATAAAAGTTTATAATCTTATTTGTTGATGACTAATGCTGCTGATTACCACACACGAATGTTTATATTATATTATATTATATTATATTATATATACATATATATATATATATATATATATATATATATATATATATATATATATATATATATATATATATATAATATATATATATATATATATATATATATATATATATATATATATAATACCATATATATATATATATATATATATATATATATACATACATTACAACAAAGGATGCCTCTTTCCAAACCAACTCTCCTTTCAAGAACATCATTTTCAAAGATGTTAAAGTATAATAATTTCATATCGCTGTCGACATTAAGTTGGTTGTAGAGAATTTCCTTCGCCTACAAAGGTCTTGTTATTCTCTCCTTTTGTGGCCTTTCATTCCCTTCCTAGACCATGTGACTGCGTTAAAACTCCTTTCCAGGTCACTTCGCCACCCTTGGAGACAAGCCTCGATCATATGATCGCCCCAGGCACTACTTAAGAGAGTTCCTGAGTCAGCGCCTCAGAAGGCAGTAATCCGGGATAGCTGGCCTGCACACCAAAGGAGAAAGTTGGGCGACCATGTGACACGAGATCACTCATGCGGGCCCGACATTTTAGCATGCGGTCAACAAAGCGAAACACAAGGTCAAGGCAGCACAATAAAAAGTGGATGACTCCTGCAAGAATGGGAAATTAATCTTGGGGAAGGGCTAAGAGGACCAACACGCGATGCCTCTCATCAGAGACACACCGGACACAGCCCTAACACCCATTACCCTTTGATCTCCACTCCCTAAGAGCCATTTCTCAAACCACGTGGCTGACTTCCAGTCCAGTATATTTGCATTGCCAATTCCTTAATACTGATCCCCATCATCAGCGCATCTACGAGGACCCATCTCTCCAACACAAGGTACAATGCCAGGAATTCGTGTTTTGCCAGTCATGTAGCTCCTTTTTCTTTGCTCTTCCATTTTCCGTGTTTCCAACGCAGTTTTCATACAGACCTGACTTTGTTGTTATTTGTGTTCATAAGTGAATTCAACATTGTTATGCCCAAGGGTCCATTGTCACTATCAGTGCATCCATGAATCCTTAATTGTGCTAATTTCATCAATTAATCGCATGCATTCTCCATTGCAGATGGAGTTTTCTCGTTATGGGTCGTTCTGCTTCGATTGTGCTTTCATTGCCGTGGTAAACCCACTGCAATTTGACTCACAGTGCCTTTGAAGTGAAATCCCTGGCATCCAGTTATCATCTGTTCACCTTAACTTAGTGCTCTGACAGGATCCCATTTACCTGTCCTAATGATTCTCGTCTTTTGATTTGTGTTATTGTAAATATATGCGATTCTAGTTACCCCAAGGGTTTATCTAAAATTCTCCTTACTAGTAAAGGCCTCAGCTCATTTTCGTTTCTTCTATGTTCTACCAACCCAGGAATTCTGGTCAGATTGCATTATCCCTTGTAGTAAGTCCCCTTCCTGATTTAGAATATATATATATATATATATATATATATATATATATATATATATATATATATATATATATATATATATATATATATAATATATATATATATATATTTATATATATATATATATATATATATATATATATATATATATTATTATATATATATATATATATATATTATATATGATGATTATTATCACTTTTGTACGTGATTAATTTTATCACACATTACCACATGTGAAATATATATATACCATATATATATATATATATATATATATATATATATATATATATATATATATATATATATATAGAGAAGTGCAGGGGAGTTTTAACACCAACAGGTCAAGAAAGTCATATTTATTCAATTGCAACGTTTCGAGGCCAACCAGCAGGCATCATTTTCCAAGCTACACGTTTCATAATACCTAATTAGTACATTAAAATTAAGTGACAAATATTAAAATACACAATATAAATTACATTAAAACGTCGGCGAAGTTAAAAATATGAATAAGGACCAACCGTTGAGTATGGAGGCAGAGAGGATAGGACTTATATAAAAACGTAAACAGTTCACGGAGATAAAGAGGTGTAGACGTGGCATGGGTTTTCAGAAACATTTGGAGGACCAGTTTTTTAATAAACAATGATTCATTAGATTGCTCAAACGTTTGTGATTAGAGGCTCTGCCCAAAACCTTAAAGTCCTTTCCACTGACGGGTAGAATAAGACATTTCTCGGCAAAAGATCCCTTGATGGTTGGAAAATTCAACTGGATTTGAATAGGTTTTGTTGCGGGTTGTATTTCTCCCACGATCTCCACCATTATTTCTCACTTATATAAATTCGGACTTTCCAAACGGAGATATACCGAGGTGTCGATTCAATATAGGTTAAATTTGATTACATCGAGATAAATGTCCGGAAAAAGTTATAAAAACATAACAAGAGGTTGTTCCAAAAGTAATAATGAAACGTCTTTGGAGGTGGGTCATTGAAAAGGCTGACACTTTCCCCCAGTGGGTAAAAGCAGGGACATCTCTGGCAAAAGATTTTTTGATTGATGGTTTACGCAAACACGGATTAGGAGGTGACAGGATATTCACGATGATTTTTCGGGCATTTTCACTTTTATAAAAGACCAATTGTCCAACGGTGATATAAAAGGAAGACTGGAATTTGATAAAGGTATTTTAGCTTCATGATTAGGATGACGTGTGTTTGACAAAAATTTTATAACAAGATTTGGAGACATGTTTAAAGAACAAGTTTGAGTTTCATGGCGGAGGTGGGTTATTGTATTTTTGACATTTGTTTTCATTGTGGAAAGTTTTGCCAACGAGGATAACAGCAAAGGCTCGGCAAAGACATGGTTACCTATCTTGATGGCTTAATCTTTAAAATCAAAAGAACAAAACTATAATAAAATTTATACCAAGACCAGTAAATGTCTTTTCTGAAAACCAATTCATTTATCACTTATATAAATCTTTATTATTAAAGATATCTAAAAATGCAATTGGTTGTTTGTAGTGTTGATCGATTGAATTTAATATTAGGATGAAAAAATTTAATGAAAGCTTAAAAATGATCTCGGCGTCAAACTGACATTGACAAAAGTGCAAATGTGTCGTCCACATACCGCTTATAAAAATAGTGGATGGTATGTGGACGACACATTTGCAGGCAAGTCAGTTTGACGCCGAGAGGTTTTTAGCTTCATTAATTCATTTCATCCTAATATTAAATTCACGATCGAACACGAGACTAACAACCAATTGCATTTTTTAGATATTTTAATAAAATCCTATCAAGGCTTCTGTTCTTCTGTTTTCAGAAAAAAGACATTTACTGGTCTTGGTACAAATTTTTATAGTTTTTGCCTCTTTGATTTTAAGATTAATTCAGTACTAACCATGCTTCACTGAGCCTTTGCATTATCCCCCTCTAGTTGGCAAGCTTTCCACAATGAAATATCACGTCCCTGCAAAATGCTTTAACAACAACTGCTTTCCCACCCAATTGTATTGTTATTTAAACATGTCTCCAAAATTTTAAATAATATTTTTGTTCCACGTCATCCTACCCTCGCGTTCCTAAACTACCTTTCTATTCCAGTATATCCTTTATTCACTACACTAATTTTATAAAGAACCTGATAGAACGTATATATCCTGTCACCTCCCTGCCGTGAAAATCAAAATTATACCCACAAACCCACTGAATATCGGTATTTTTCATATTTCAAACGTTTGGATCCTTTTAATGACCTCTTGTGTTATTTATAATCATTTACAAAAGGCATTTGTCCTCGATTTAATCGAGGAACTATATTGATTCCCTTCGAAACATAGGTTACATTAAAGTCCGAATCGACAGTCATAGAGCTGTCAGCTTATCCCCAACTGGCGCATCTTAAACATTTCAAATCCAGGAATTTTCCAACATAAGGGATCATGCCGAGAAATGCAAACATTCTAACGCAATTTCATACAAGGACTTTGTTAAGGGTTTTGGGCAGTATGCCCAAGGATCTAATCACAAGTGTATTTTAGCAATTTGAATCATTGTTTATTAAAAACTGGTCCCCACACTGAACACCCATGCCAGTTTCTACGTGGTAAACCCTTTATCTCTCGTGAACATTTCCAGTTGTCATTTTGGTCAGTCCTTCCTCTGCCTCCATACTCAACGGTTGGTCCTTATTCCTGAAGGGTTTTTAACTTCGCTTGTTTTAATGTAATTTATATTGTGTATTTTAATATTTGTCACTTAATTTTATTGTACTAATTAGGTATTATTACTTGTAGCTTGTTTTAATATATATGTATCATGATTGCTGGTTGGCCTGAAACGTTGCAATTGAATAAATATGACTTTCTTGACCTGTTGGTGTGCTTCCCTATAATATTCATTATATTACTGAGTTTTGAGAAACCTTTGTTGAATATATATATATATATATATATATATATATATATATATATATATATATATATATAATATATATATATATTTTCCTAGCAGGCTGTGTAACATAACAGTGAATTTTACCGCCTAACATAACAGCGAATTTTACCTAGCTTCCCTACCCAGCATCGAGTCAGTTAGTAGCATTTCATCCTAATTACCCCTTCATCATGATATGAGCAAAATAATGAACACATGAGCATTTGTTTCCCAGATATAAATTTCAGACTCACATTAAGACTAAACCTTTGTTTTTCAAATAATAGCCCAGGGCGTTGCCTAAGGTTTTTCCCAAACAGGCTGTCACCTAATAAATGACCGAATTTTACCCGAAAAAAAAAAAAAGCTCTGGTACAGAGTATTTAGGTCCCATCTTCATTTATGACTTGTGCAGGTCAATTGATAACACCCTGGCCTCTCACTTGAAAGACCATGATTCAGTCCTGATATGAGTCAGAAATTAATTTCCGTGAAACATGTGCTTGTGTGTTCATTATTTCCATCATACTCTCGGTGAAGGGGTAATCCGAATGAAATGTTACCAATTGACTTGCTACCGGGTTGGAAGTTTGGTAGAATTCACCAACTTCCACCAAACTGTCTTCCACTTCACTTCCATAATAGCAAGTTATTTCAACATTCTTTTCCTAAATTCCATCCTCGGCATCCATGGACACTCCAAGTTTCATCCTGAACTGAAATGCACTTCCTGCTATTTTTCTTGCTCCTCCTGCTCTGTGACTGATCTCCTCTCTTATCCTAACGTCATCCAAAAATATTTACTCTACCAACTACTTTTATGAATTTCCCGCTTACATTCTCTCTCTCTCTCTCTCTCTCTCTCTCTCTCTCTCTCTCTCTCTGCTCACGTTTTTTTAGAATGCCCACCTAGAGCGGAATTACAACGGGTGCAATATTTTTTTTTATTAAAACCCGCACCACGATCGTATTCTGGAAGATGAGCGTCACCTCGGCCATCACGACCCAAAATTTATGGTATTGTGTTTGCAGGAAACTTTGTTAAAATTGCAGGTGTTAACGAGTTTTGATAAAAAAAAAAAAAATTACCTGGGGCTTGACTATGGAACACTCAATAACTGGTCACTGCTTAGTTGGAGTGGCATTATTTTAGATAGTGGATGTCAATGTTTTGCCCACTTTTCTGAACAGCTGTTTTCTTGGGCTGTGTTTACAAGTTTGTGGCCGATCCTCAAAGAAGTGTAATTTTACACTCGCAATGTATACTATACTTTACTTGGAAATACAGTTACTAATAAGTGTTCAGCTATGAGTGAACCCTTACTTCGGATAAAAGTGTTCATTATAATTCTAAGGCTATGAGAGACCACCGAAGTAAGGATGCTGTGAAAAGAACTTGAGGAATAACAGAACTTACGAGTATATTTTCTAGTCTTTCTCTTGTCCATTTTGAAACAAATAAAATGGCATTCAAATAAAATTTCATTTCTTTTATCGGTAACCGAATATTCAATTTTACTTATAGATAAAAATATGTTATTTCAACATTTTAACCAGAGGTGCGTTTACATTTTCTCAGTTTTAAAAAAAAACTGAAGATGAAACTTGATATATTTGGTGCACTTTTGAATTAGCGCAATAGCGCTTTGGAAGTGACCATCCTCAAAAGTAGTCGAGGAAATTGTGGAAGGACTGAGAAGCGTCAAATCACATGTCATGAATGTTAATGATGAAAAAAATAAAGATCTATCTATATTTACATTTTTGTATTTAAAGACATTATTGACTGAGTTCATTATGATTCTCTGATTAATTACTGCACGTCCATTGTAGAATATGTTTTACGTAGGTTTTCTTAAATACAACTATAGAACTTGAGAATCAAATATAAGAATACCTTTTATCGGTCACCCGTTTTTATACTGAGGTCATTTTCACCTTCATTTATCCTGTTATTGTCGTGAGAGAAATAATAAGCTGAGTTGCTATTGGGATATTTCTATTTTCTTTTTAGCAAAGTTTGAATCACGTTTGTCTCAGAGTTTTCAATTTGCTTAAAAGCAAATTTCTTCTCGTGTTTTACCACACTCACCCTCCCACTCTCTCTCTCTCTCTCTCTCTCTCTCTTTGTATATAATATAGAAGATAATATGACATCAACGAATTTCATATCTCTCAACTGATATAAGACGGAAATAAAAAAATTCTGGACATTTGGAATCTCACGACAAAAGCTATTGCAAAAGGCGTCCTATCGTATAAATGGAATCTATTTTGTTTAAGTAACTGTCTGGCTATACCCGTGTTCGAGGAAGATTCAGCATAATTCGATATGCATGTGAACTGAGCTAAGGAAAAATTTGCTAAGGTATAGATTTATTTGTATATCTAATTTTGTTATAATCAAAATGACTAAGTATTATATGGAAGAGAGAGAGAGAGAGAGAGAGAGAGAGAGAGAGAGAGAGAGAGAGAGAGAGAGAGAGAGAGAGAGAGATAATGACACAGCATTCTTACAAAAAACTAAAGAAGTATGGTTGAGATGCCGTAATTATGTCGGGTCTGATCTGCTTCTCTGTTTTTAGAGTATACTATTTTTTATCTGATATCCGAAATTTAGTTTCCTTTTGCTAACTTTGAGGGAAATGATCTTATAAGTTTCTATTAAATCTCACGTCAAACCTACGATATTCTCTCGTTTTGATATATTCAATTCATTATAAGCTATTTCCAAGTTCCTGGAACCAGTGTTTCTTTCACATCTGGCACCTGTTAAATATCGTTTAGCAATCGTTTTGCGCCCTTTTATTCAAGTCAGCTACTTTGGGCATCTTGCTTCCATCGGTGCTTTGTCTGGGAGAGGTCAAAGATTTTCAGGGGCCGAATCTGCTTCCGAAGAACGTTAATTAATTCCAGTCACAGGACATCATGCTGCCTTACCCGTCCATGTTTGGTATAATGTTTTCCTTCTTCGGTAATTCATGGGTTGTCCCCACCGCTTTAGCAGGCGCTCAAAGACCTCGAAACAGAACCCAGCAACCTCATGTTTTCTCTTAAAAGTCAGGAATCCTCCTGCTCGGGAACTGTTTCCTCCCTTAACAGACAAGCCCTGGAATCCTCTTCTTATTTCATTCTTTTTATTGTTACAATATTCCAGCACTGGAAGACGAGTCTCCCTCTTCTTTGTAGTTAACCTAAGTTTTTTTTTTTTAATGCAGAAGCAATCTTTCTTATTTTCTTATTTGCCCATTCAATGGGATTTTCTTTTCAAGGGCAGAAGCTTCAGATTACGTTAAGCAAGTGGTGATCTTCAGTCTCTTACTTTCCTGACCATACATTATATAGCATACGTAAAGAGAGAAGAAAACTCTGCCTTCAGTTACTAAACTTAAGCTACTTTATCTAAAACGAGAAGAAAATGAGAACATTTAAAGCTAAGAGTTCCAGGCTCATTTTATTTCACTAACAGATGGCAAATATTTGTTCAAAGCTTATTTTTTGTAGATTAAAATTACTGAATAGAAAAACTGGCAAAAATATTGGTTATCTTTAGGAGGCTTACAATCTATAATCCCAGGGAAGACATCAGCTGAGTAATCAGAGAAAAGTAAATAATTTGCTGATGCGATTTGGAGATGTTAAGGAAAAGTACATGCTTTAATCACACAGACCATGAAGTAAGTAAATGAGAATTGTTCGAGTTTTGAATTCTGCCCTTTTTCTTGGCGATTTTTTTTTCAAACCACTCTTCTAAAAAAACATTCAGAAGTCACGTGAATGTTGTACGATGTTCAATGTACTACGTACTTAGTTTGTGGTTAGTGAAAAGTTTGTCTTTAACTATTATTTTCCTATATCACCTCTATAGATGCATATATATACCTCAAGTGATTCATATGTATCATTTTTATTTCCTGTATCAAAAGTATCAAACACGTTTTTGATAATAGATAATCAAGATTCGATAGGTAGGCTTCCTGTATACAAAGCGTGCTCTCTACACATAAAAACATTAATATACAACCCACCATCATTAAAACACCATGGTTATTAGCTCTCTCTCTCTCTCTCTCTCTCTCTCTCTCTCTCTCTCTCTCTCTCTCTCTCTCTCATCCAAGACAACGTTCGGAGATAACCGATCTGAAATGTTAAAAATGATATTGTCCGATATTGTCGTAAACTTTTCCGATGAGAAAAAACTTCACCATAAAGAATTAAATATCTGTTTTTTTAATAAGTTGCACTTGATGAAATAAAGCCATAATTTTACATAATATCATTTGTGTAATATGTTCATTGAACTGAAAATCCTTTAATAGAGGCAGGTAGAGATTTGTGCGTTGAATCCATCCGAATCGGACTTGAAACCGTATGTTATTTACACCAACGAAGGCAAAGCCATTTTAATCCCCGCTTACAAAGGCATTAAACAGAATGTTGATCAGCTTTGAATAATCATACTCTGCTCCATATTTCTCTTATTAAAAATATAATTTAAATTTCCACATGACTTAGTGCTTTTTATCGAAGGGTGTACTTGATATTCTCTTCGATGTGAAATTCAAATGAATAAATTTTATAACAATAGCCACTGTCAATGAGTCTGCCAGTCTGTCTCCATTTGGCAATGAAAGATATTAGAGTATATTTACCATGATTAAGTGGCTAACGTCCTGAACTCAGCAACGCCTAGAATATTAGTCTTTTTTTTCCGGATCGACTCTTTCTAAGGAGGAGAAAAAAAGCTTCCTTTCTGTGGAGGGTATCACAAGACTTAAGCCTATGGCTTATCACAACCAGACCTTGAGAAAATATAATACACAGAGATGTACCTAAACCAAAGGACAGGTTCAAGTTCGGGCGGGGCGGATGCATAGATTACAATTCACCTTGGGTTTAACTTACTCTCAAGGAGTATTGAATTCGTTACTATGTCATAACTGTAAGTATATAAACGTGACTGTGTATAAGTGACATAAATTCATGTGCATACACACACACACACACACACACACACATATATATATATATATATATATATATATATATATATATATATATATATATATATATATATGTATATATATATATATATATATATATATATATATATATATATATATATATATATATATATATATATATATATATATATATATATATATATATATATATATATATATATATATATATATATATATATATATATATACTGTATATATATATATGATCAAGTCGCCTTCAACACCTTATTTGTGTGAAATTAGTCAATTCATATCTCTGTGGGTAAGGTTCCAGTCATCTCATGCCCCTTGGTTTGGGTCTTCCAACTCTTCTGGAACCCAGCTGATATAATCGGGTACTGTTCCGTCATGGATTGTGCCAATCACACGGCCAACAGCTGTCTTGCTCCATCACCATCACTCATTCTATATCGGGAACTTCCGTAGTCCCCCTTATGGTGTCATTTCTTACTCTGTCCTGTCATTTGACTCCTAATATTCTTCTTAAAGTCATATTCTCAGTCTTACAAAACCTTTTAGGTATAATTTTGTTCTCATTCCACGTCCGTATAGCAACATATCTCACTAGATCAATATATACCTTATGAAGTGTCAAGTGTATTTTTTCAAATTATTTTCCAGCCTATCTATTGTTGAATTAGACTTTGTGGTCTTTCACTAAATTTCAGGCAAATAACATGTATTGATACCATTTTCCTAAACATTTCAAAAATCCCTCCTTTCTGTTCCTCATCTATCTAAAGTTACTTCATGCGAAGTGCTTACTCGGACTCCAGGACTTCTGTTTTCATCAGATTTTCTTGATTTCCGTCTCTAAATATATGGTACTTTGAGTTTCGCTGATTAAAAGAGTGTCTTTTGCATATTGCAATTTCTGAACTATGACCACTTCTTTTCCATTACAAAATCATGAAAACACGAACCAGTTCCGACAATATATTGAAATACACCTAACTTTGTGTCTGCTTTGGTCCAACAGTGTCAAATGTCTTTGAAATCAACAAAACCATTAGGAAATTGTTTTTAAGTTCCATACGCTGACTCATTCTAGTATCAAGTTTTGATCTGAACTTCTTTTTTTTTTTTTTTTTTTTTCTAAGACCAGCGCCCCTCCAGCCTATTTAGAATGGTAAAGTTTCATTAAAACCGATGCCAGTACAATATTCCATAATTATTTTTATTCAGTCAGGCTACGTTTTTGATGCGTTTGCAATCATCAGGCTTTGTTTCTCTTCCCATATTCTGCAAAACCGTTTCGTTAGTGATTAGACTGCCTGGTGTTTCAATTTCTTTTATTGTTCATTTTTTAAAACTGTGAGTTCATATAGGTATTATGAGAGAGAGAGAGAGAGAGAGAGAGAGAGAGAGAGAGAGAGAGAGAGAGAGAGAGAGAGAGAATATCAGTTTGTCAGTATAGTATATATAACAATATGCTTAATGGCATATTCACTGACATTTGTTATCGAATATTCTAAAGTAAATCATGTATATTGGAAATGAAAAATAAATGTATTACAGCCATTACTTTGTTTAGCTTAAAAACCCTATATTCTAAATTTCATACACCTCATAAGATAACATGTATTGGTGACGTCTTCCAGCCTTGTTAGACCCAGTTTAAAGATCTTGGTTTCTGGTACAACTGCGGCAACTCGTGAGCGGCCGTACAGACATTTTTGGCGAGTTTTGACTGGTTGTTAAAGCTGTTGGGGAGGGGGAGCTCTTCCTATTGGCTGGGAGCTAAATGACTCATCCGGGAGTCTTGCTGACCGACGTAGTCGCTGATTGGCTGGCGCTAGGTCCCGGGAGTTCAGCGGAGAGGGAGGCTGAATTGTTATCCCAGGGGTGCGTATCTCCCTGACGGTGGTTAGAAGAAGGGTTTCTTGGGATTTTGCGTATTTTTTCAAATCTTATTGTTCCTCACGTTTTGTAGGTCACTAAATTTCTCCCTAAGGTGAATGATGAAAGTCGAGTTTCATGCTGATGTACGAATGGAGAACACCCTCAGGGATGATATTTGGTCAACCGGTCCTTTCTTCTTCGTGGGAGCTTGATAGCGACGTGGCTGTTTCATGTTGATTATAGCAGATATGAGGTTGACATCTTTATTTGCATCGGAGGGTTTTACATGGGCGTCGATGATATTTTCAGGGAATTATACTCGGCGAACTTTCTGCCATATGATTTACTCCACTACAAAGAAACTCATTTTCCATTGAGAAACCATGAAAATCATGGAAACAGCACCCGACAATATATAAAAAATACACCTAACTTTGTGTCTGTTATCTGGTCAGAGATGATTGGAAATGGTTTTATTTATTATAATTTCTTTGCAAAATTAAAACACAGTTGTGTATTATAAGTTGTCAAATGCCGGATTTGAAATCAACAAAACCATTAGAAATTGTTTTTAAATTATAATTGATGTTATTGTCCATTACGACATGATTTTTGATCTGGTCCAATTATCGGTTTTTTTATTAGTTTATTTTTTTTTAAGACCAGCGCTTGTTAATAAGTTTTTATTCCATTTTACTAAATTAAGCTTGATTTAGAATGAATACAGTGTAAAGTTTCATTAAAAGAGATGCCAGTTAAATTGCCTCCATAATTACTTATTCAGTCAGGCTAGCAAGTCGTTCCTCCCGAATTGATTCTGTTTGGAGAATCATCAGGCTTTCTGACTTCCTTCCTCTTCCCATATTCTGCAAAACCGTTTAGTTAGTGATTCCTAGACTGCTGGTTTTTTCTCCGAACCTATTTCTTTTATTGTTCATTTTGTTACTTCTAAAACTGAGTTCATGCTTCAGTACAATTTAGGTATTAGCTTCCTTCGTCAATATTTATCGTTAGAAGAGATACATCAGAGATCAAAAGAGAGAGAGAGAGAGATCTTTACCTAGATTTTCTTCCTCAATTTGTCTTTGTCAGTATTTATATTTATCTTTATGCTTAATGTCCATTTTTCAATTTATTGACATTTGTTATCTATATGAATATTCCTAAAGTAAATTGTGTATATTGGAAAATGAAAATAAAATGTATTACAGCCATTATAAAGTATCTTTTTAGCTTAAAAATTATAGTCATTATCAGACTTGATGGAAAAACTGAAAATCACTCAAAGAGAATAGATATAAAGTGAAAGTTATATCTTAGTTTTCTTCAGTATTTACCACTTTAGCTGATTAACAGCTCTCCTGTTTTTTGGCCTTAAAAATTAGACTTCCAGTGGATGCAATTTATTGAGGCGAAGAACCAATTGGTTATATTAGTAACGGGAGTTCCACAGCTTATTACACAGTGTTAATCCGAATGCATTATAGCGAGAAAAATGAATTTAATTCACCAGAAATACATTCCTCAAACGTCCTTCATCAGCCGGCCGCGGAATTGATGTCGGCCCATTGTTAGAGAAAAGTTTGAACAACTGAGAAAGGGCAGGTTCGTCCAACATTATAGGGCTGAGAGGTCATATGTTGAGGTTATGGAACAAGTCGCGCGCTGGGCGTCGGTGATTTCCAGCCCTTAGGAGTCCTTTTCACTAACCTGTTTATTCGAGATCTTGGAACTTTAATAACTGCGGCATACATGAGGTGAGCGGTTTACAGACATCTGATTTTTTGGCGATTTTTGACTGGTTGTTAAAGCAGATATGGGGAAATGGAGCTCTTCCTATTGGCTGGGAGCGGATTATTAATTATTGGGAGTCTTGCTGATCCGAAAATAATTTGATTGGCTGGCGCTAGGTCCCGGGAGTTCAGCGGGAGATAAAGGCTGAATTGTTATCCCAGGGGCGCGCCTTGCCCTTCTCCTGACGGTGGTTAGAAGAAGGGTTTCTTGAGATTTTTGCGCCCCTAGCGATCTGGGTGGCCACTGCCGTGTTCCCTCACGTTTTGTAGGTAAACCGCCCTCCCTGTAGGTGAACGGCGATCCTCTTGGAAAGTCGAGTCGTAGTCAATGCTGATGTACGAATGGCACCGTCCACCCTCAGGGATGATATTTGTTGATTAAACCGGTCATTTTTTTAGTGGAGCTTACTATAAGTCTGTTCTCATGTGGACTGGGCATTCTGTTGAATCTTATAGCAGATCATGAGGTTGAATCTTTGATTTGCATCGGTGGGTTTTAATGGGCGTCGATGATATTCTTCAGGGAATTTCTTATACTCGGCGAAGTTTTGGACAGCTGCCGTATGATTTACCTCCTGCTATTAAAGAAACTCATTCGAGTGATTGAGAAACTACAATACAAAATCAATGGCATCCAGACGGCCCCACTGTTCAATGAAAAAATAAATAAATAAAGAAATAATAATAATAATAATAATAATAATAATAATAATAATAATCCCGGCCGGTAATGATAATGGTTAACTGTTATCTGTTGCATGATTATTTTAGGATAATCCGTTGGCATGTAATATAATTTTCTTTGAATTAAAACCACAGTTGGTTATAAGCTTCTTAATTAAAATAAGTTTAATATTTGCACATTTAGAAACTGTTTTCATATTATAAATGATGTTATTTTTGATTACGATGATGATGATTTTCGTTGGTCCCATTATCGGTTTTGATGTCATGTAGTATTTCATACTATCATTAAAAATTACTTGGAATAAGTCCATTTATTTCATTACGTAAATTAAACTTGGATTAGAGGGAATATAGAAGTGTAAAAGTCATATTGAGAACAAGAGATGGATACTTAATTATTTCCTGCCATCATACAACTTGAAAACAATGAAATCCTGCTGATATATAAGAGCAAGTCGCTTCACTCCCCGAATTGATGTTGTTTCAGGAAAGAACATTCCTTTATTGTACAAGCTGAGGAGAAGAAGTTTGCTTTCTGGACTTCCTCCTCTCTCTCTCTCTGAAAACATTCTTATTCTCTCTCTCTCTCTCTCTCTCTCTCTCTCTCTCTCTCTCTCTCTCTCTCCTAATCCTCTTAGCATTTTACATCCCTCCGCGTGTCTGTCAATTTATTTTATAACTGAGAGTGCTGATATAAAATTGATGACACAAAATAAAATTATCAACATTAATTTAGTTAGTAAATGGGTATCCTTCAAAGTCAATATTTATCGACCTGGGAAGAAATACATCACAGATCAAAAATAGGGAATAAATATCCTAATGTTTACCTAGATTTTCTTTCTCTTCTTGCGCTTTGTTCAGTATTTATATTTATCTTTATTTTCGTGTCCATTTTTCAATTTATTATATATTTTCCAACGGAAAGGATATCTATATGAAGCAATTTATAGTATTGTGTGTGTACGTTCAATGAACTGCTAAACGGCGTTCATTATACAGTATGATTATATAAAATAATGACAGTCATTATCGGCGAGATGGAATATACTTTGGAAAATCACACAAAGGAATAGATATATTAATCTTTAATTAAATTCTGAGGAAAACAACGTTCTTGCAATCCTAAGCCTTTCTTCAGTATTTACAGGCAATTTTATTTTCTCATCTTTACCTGTTCTTACTTTTTCCTAAAAAAAACTTTCCAGTAAATGTAATTTATTGAACTTTGGATTTCTTGGATTATATGGGATAATGAGTTCCAAAATTACTTATACAGTGTTAAACCATATATTGTGAAAAAATTAAAACATTTAATTGAACATTGTATGCCGCCAAACGTCCTATATCAACAGATATTCTGAACTGATGTCATTTTTTATGTTAGAGAAAAAATAATAAAATCACAACTGAGAAAGGAGTCACTTGGGAAATTGTAAACATTATATGCCACAGTATATGTTGATAATTATGAAACATTTTTTCCTTGAATGAACTAGTTTCCAAACCTTTTTTCTGTAGTTTTCACTAACTTCCTTGCTATTCAGGAATTGAACATATTGATTTGTTTTATAAATATTTTGATTTCACTTTGCATTTTCTTTTATCGAATACGTAACAGATGTTTGAAATGGTCATTTTTAGATGTACAGGTTACCTAGAAATATTAATTATTGAGACACTTAAACTAGGAAAGTAATTTACTGGCTTGGGATTAATCTCCTACCTTACTGATGCAAAGCAAAAATAAGATGAACTAATGGCACTCTTTTTTTGTAATCCTTTACAATAAGATCACTTTTGAGAGAGAAGCTCTCTCTCTCTCATCGAAATTAATTCCTATGTCGTTTACTTGTTCATTTATTCTTTGTGTGGTCATACCAATCAAAAAAAGTAGTTTTGGCTCAGACACAGAAATTTGGAACACAGAATTAAACATTAGGTCCTTTCCAAATAAGTCTTTTTTGCCATTAGGAGGATTATTTAAATAAATCTTCACTAAACCAGGATAATCCAAGATTTTGTTCGTTAATCCATTATTCATTCATTATTTCTGACTATATTAAAAAGTTTTAGAAATCAACAACAACTCTCTTATTTCAATTTATTTAATTTATTAATCTCAAATATGATAATATTTGTTGTGAGTGGTAGTTTGTTTACATTTCTCTCTTAGTTTTATTTTCATATTTTTATGTTTGTGTTTTTAATTTTTCTTTATTTAACGTCTCAAAGGTTTTAGTTTGTATTTACTTGTTCATTTTATATATTGCATAAGTATTTGTTCTGAAGATTTATTATGACAATTCGATTTTATTGTAATTTTATTGAAAATTGTTATCCTTGAAACTATTTATTTTCAGTTTAATGAAGATTTTCATCTTGTGAAAGTCCAGCAATAAAGAATTCTTCCTATCTTGGTAATATTTATTTATATTATATATATATATATATATATATATATATATATATATATATATATATATATATATATATATATATATATATATATATATATATATATATATATTTCTGACTCGCATCAGGATCGAACCCAGGTCTTTCAATTGAAAGGCAAGGGCAATGCCACTAGGCCATACAAGTCATAAAAGAAGTTGGAACCTGAGTGCCATTGCACACAAGGAATTACCTGGGTAAGCTAACTGCTTGCATACCAGCGTGTTTTCCCCAACTTCCCGACTCAGCAATGACCCAATTGACAGGGATAATTCGAACGAAATGCTGACATAATTTATCTATCTATTTATCTCTGTCTATCTACTATCCAGACCTTGCATTTATAATTAATTTTGTTACCACTGAAAGCTGTAAACTAATGACGTCACATCAGTGTTCCAAGAGCAAAACCTCATTCAGAGAACAATAATTACCAACAGAAATTTGACAGACAGAGAAAGAGTTTAGTTACAAGCACAGTGATGAAGACGTCTTTTTGTACTAATGAAAAGAGTAATGGTTTTGCCTGTGTTTTAATCCAGTTCTTGAAGGCTCGCCTTACAAAAAGCAAACAAACATCTTCCAGTATCCGTTTCTTTTTTCAGGTACTGGCGTTGGAAGTCGAGCTAATTAGCTAACCAAGAATTTTATTTGTTGCATAATGCAAGTAAAATCCTTTCTTCTTACATTCATTTTCTTGCTACATTCCGTATTGCTATTCAAAAGGGGAGTCTTTGGACAGTTCGACAATGAGATGTAGACTCGATGTTAACTTTAACCGAACAATAGGAAGAAAGGACGCGAGAACGAGAGAGAAACTATTCATATCAGCGAAGAAATTGCAATTGCCCGTTTTTGTCTTTTTGGGAAGCAGAGTCAGTGCATTCTTTTAATTTATTTATAGACCCCATTGTCTATATATGCATAGTAGATATTTAAATTGAGTGTCTGTTTAGCATTTATAGAAAAATCGACACCAAAACTAAATAAAAATGGATTGACATTTTAAATGAATAATGTCTTCTTGGTCACTCAGTCGTTCGCATTATAAGTTTGTTATTCAGATGCACCGGATTCTGTACATTTCCCGTAAAATATGAAGACTCCGCTGCTCTGGAAATATACCAGACGTATAACGTTTCGACGAATTTACTGCCTGTATTTTTCCTGTACGTAGTTGTTATTCATGCAGGAAATGCAAGTAAACATTTCATGAATACGCTCCTTCTGCAATGTCTTTTCATCACAACAGTCACATCTTTCTAGAATTTATCGTTCTTTGCTATTATGCGCAAGACCTTGGACAAGCAAGAAAAGAGGTAGCGATGCAAGGCCCACTGAAGCAGTGCAGTAAAGCCTCTCTCCACCATTTTACGTAATAACCATTTTGTAGCCGAAGGAATGAATGAATGCTACGAACAAAATATGTTAAATAGCTAAGAGAAAACTACGTGCTTCGAAAGTTAAAATGTAACAATGAACAGCGAACCATAAAGGCAACAAATGAGCTGTTGGGGGAACAAGGGAACCGTTTTATAACCATTTATTTGAATATACTGTGAACCAAAGGACTAATTACAAGGAGCTAACTGTGTGTACACGGGACTTACTAAAATGCTAATGAGCAATTTGAATAGCCATCAGACTACTACAGTGCATTTACTAGTACACCAAAAAATGAGAGAGAGAGAGAGAGAGAGAGAGAGAGAGAGAGAGAGAGAGAGAGAGAGAGAGAGAGAGAGAGAGTACATCTGACATAAAATGTGCAATTAATAAGAAAGGAAAAGCTTATAATGCTCCATGGTCCCAGGCAAGATTTTTCATTGAGTTTCCACTTATGGCGGTGAATTCTAATCTATTATTTTGAAATAACCAGCGTCTCTTAATAACAATTTTCTGAGAATATATGTACTCTACAACGCGGTAACTTATTGTGGTCAACTGCCAAGATGCAAAAAAATATGAAATTTGATTTTTCATTGTCAGCATCACAGAACACACAATTATCATCAACAATACACAGTTTTCACAAAGATGAGAGTTTAGCATGTTTTTGTGAACCAATGGGGACGCAGTCATTCATCATCTTCTTTATAACATCATCATCATCTAACCATCGCTGCAATAATCAAATAAATTCTTTCACAGGTAAACATCGCAACTGTTTGCCGCAAATTTTTAGGATAAATTGTTATTGATCATTTTCATCATCATTTTCACTGTTGACAATCATTCATGCTTATTATTATCGTCCCAGTCTACGTCTTTCAAATGGGCCTATTCTACTTCATCTGCCATTTTGTGTTTGGTGTAGATTTGTATCTTGCACGTTTCTGATCACTTGAGTTGGTTGGCACGACACAAGGCATGCGCAGTCTGAATCTTGCAGATGTGCACACGTTTGACAAGCCAGAAGTTAAACAAAGCCGGTAGTGCTGGAGGTCCTGTGCATTGATTTGCCTGTTAGTGACCAACATCGGTGGTCCACCAATTTCCATTTGGCTCTGATAAGTTTGGTTCACTCTGAATGCCATCTCCAGACCGTCGATTTTAAGTTGCACTCATATTGAGGAGGTATAACTGAGTCAAACTTGCCCAATCTGGTACAAAAAAAAAAAAAAAAATAAAGATCATTAACATTAGACTGTTGGTTATGAATAACACATCCTACAAACAAACTTTTTTTTCATTTCGTTATTGTGGTGTTGCAGTCAGTTTCTGTTCAAGTGAAGAATTCCTGGTCTTTAACTTTTCCTTTTACAATCTTGAAAAACTTTTACAGATTATGATTTTAAAATCACATTGATCTGTTTTTACCTAGAACTACAGAAAATCCTGTGACATTTGGACCCCTAAACAAATGCAATAGCAAACGAAAATTTATGCAAGCTACACTCGTGAAAAGAAACTGAAACTGAACCATTCTCTCTCTCTCTCTCTCTCTCTCTCTCTCTCTCTCTCTCGTCAATATCATAGTTAACAAGATTGTCCTTAAAGGCTTGTCCCAGGGGACCATTCAGTACACCTTTAAGAAGGGACAATTTCCCCATTAACGCTTCGCCGGACCAAACCTTTCGCCTTTTGATTTTTTTCTTTCTGTTTTTATGCGATTTTAACTTTGGATTGTTAAAGAGAACTGCAAAGGGTAAAGTAACTGCCCTATTTTTCTGTTATGCAACACTGATAACCATATATGTGTTATCTCCTAAATAGTGTATCCTTTATATGCAATGTGTACTGTAGTACTGTGTCAGGAAGAGACGTGTAAACATTTTCTTTTATTCGATATGTTTTCATAGAGAAAAAAAATTACGTTTCGTCTCAATTATAATTGAAACTTGTTTTCAACCATGTGCTTCGGTGACATGGAGTTTGGTGGAAACCTCCTCCTCCAGATAATCATCATATGTATATTTTATGACTGATAATATTAGTTTTCTCAAGCCTACACGGGAGATCCACCAGACCAGATTGTATCCTGTATAAAATGCGCAGAAGTTTAGATTTCTGTACGGCGTATAATGCTGTATGAAACTCTCAGCCACGGCCCATGAAATTCTCAACCGCGGCCCATGAAAATTTCAGCCACGGCCCAGTGGTGGCCTGTTTTGTTGGCACCTATAGCGGTACCAGGCGCATGATCATGGCAAACTTTAACCTCAAATAAAATAAAAACTACTGAGGACAGAGGGCAGCAATTTGGTATGTTTGATGATTGGAGGGTCACTGATCAACATACCATTTTGCAGCCCTCTGGCCTCAGTAGCTTTTATGATTTGAGGGCGGACGGACAGACAAAAAGCCATCTCAATAGTTTTCTTTTACAGAAAACTAAAAAGGTAGATGGTTTTGTTTGGTCCTCGTATCTGATACGCAATGATTTCTAGAAACTGAATGGAACTGACAGAATTAGAGTTGGATGAGTCATTAATCAGAAACATAAGTGTTGCTACTTAAAAGTCCACTTCATCTCACTGTAATATTTGCAGTACTGATTTACAATAAATTACGTGGGCCTCTGCAGTATAGCTATATAGATTACAAGTGATCTGAAATTGTATTTAAGGAGGACTAAAAGGATCCGTTAAGAATGCTTAAGAAAGATGAGTCATACTCTCTTAGCTTAATGTTTATTATTGGGGAATGAAGTTATAGGACGTAGCTTGCATGCATTTTCCATATAATATCTATGTATATGAAGTTGCTAAAAGCCTTCTAGCTCTGGACGTTGTCCGGGCAACTGATCGCATGTCTTTTGTTATGTGGAGACGTTCTATTTCTTTCTTTTTTGGGTGGAGATTCTTTGTCAGTTGCACGTGTAATTCTCTCTCTCTCTCTCTCTCTCTCTCTCTCTCTCTCTCTCTCTCTCTCTCTCTCTCTCTCTGTATCGCAGAACGGAAGTTAGGTGAAAACAAAAGACAGCAATGAGGGAAAAAGAGTGGTAGAAATTTTGACAATATATAAAAAAAATAGGAAGAGGACTATAAAAAAATCAGAACAGCAAACCATTCCTTATCAGTCCTCCTCCAGTAGAGAAAACAGAAAACGTCGTGTCATTCTCCGTAATAAAAGGTAAATAAATGTATAGAAATAAAACTCATGTATTTCGGAAATTCTGAGATGGATGCAAGCGAGCTTTGGCCCGAGTAAAAGGAAGCGGAGAAGCATTTGTTTGTCGCATAACAAACAAATCTTTGACGGCGCGATTTCAAAGGATTAGACACAGTTTAGAACGCGGTCTTGGTATACAGGATGGTGCCACTATAAACATCAGCCACATTTTATTTTCTCTTTGTTTTACCCTGCATTTTGTACTCTGTTTTTGTCAAATATTTTCTCTTTTTTGTTTGCTTTCTTTTTTCTCCAGCTTTTTATTGAAATCAAAGATTGTCAATTCATTTTGAAAATTATGCTTTCTTTCTTTCCTTGCTTTTCCTGTTCTTGTTTTTCTTATTCTTCTTTAAATGTTCCGGCCTTTCTTTCAACCTAATCAAGATTAAGGACAGTTTCTCATTAATTCTTATTTGGTTTTAGAAATTATGGTTTTCTTTCACAGCTCTTTTCGAGGGAAAACAAAAGTGGTTGTGGCAGAAATTCTGCCCTAAGCTCCTTTTAGCTGTTTATTTCATTATCCTGGTCAATACACATTGATGTTTCATTTTTTTTTTTGCATTTTTAATTCGCTTGATTCCATTATCCACTCTATACTACGTAAAGATTTTTTGCTTTTTTAATTAAAATATATAACTTTAAATAGAATGGAAAGCTTTAGGAAAGGATCACACTGAACTTCAGTAATTAACGAAGAGATGAAAGAATAAAACCATCGTTAGTAGTATAGCATAGGGCGAGCCTTTGGAACTGGAGGCTCAGGAAAGAAGTCTGGATGGATTCACGAAATTTTAGAAGCCTTTTTCTTCTTCCCTTTAAGTCGTTGCTGTTCTAACAAAAAGTATCAAGGATGCCATAATTTCAGAAACTAAATTATCATCTTACGTCTTCTTTATGTTCCTATTAAGCCTTCTTCCTTCTAGTTTTCTTCCCTCCTCAAGCTTTTCTATTTTCTGACTTTCATTTAGTGTTACCTGCACAAGAAAATTGATCGGAGTAAAAATTTTTAGTATAATTAGAACCGCAGATAAATTTTTTGCCTTCTCTCTCTCTCTCTCTCTCTCTCTCTCTCTCTCTCTCTCTCTCTCTCTCTATATATATATATATATATATATATATATATATATATATATATATATATATATATATATATATATATATATATATATATATATATATATATATAAATATATATATATATATATATATATATATATATATATATATATATATATATATATATATATATATATATTGCGAATGCCAGAATTACCATGTGCAACAGTATTAAAAAATAAAAATGTATGCAAATTTTCCTACCTAAATGACAACACCTTTAGGAAGAAATTTCTTGCCATATTTCAAAGAAATGGCAGCTGTAGACCTGAAACATCATACCCAAGAATCCACCGTTATTTTACAATATTTAAATTCAGGGTCGTCTTAGCCATCTGTTGTTCGAACCTCGTTTATAAATATGTTTGCCCAGGATGGTGGGATTTACGTCGGATGCACGAGGAGGTTACAACGGATTCGCATAGATTCATGGAAATGTGTGAGCATCAGAACTGGATGGGGTAAACTCTTCTAATCCAAATAACAAATATAAGAAATTATTCTTAAAATTGTTCAAAACTGATTTTAATTATAAAGATTTTTCTGCGGAATAATAGGATGGAGTTACTAATGAAAATTAAAATGGTTAAATATTAGAATCTATTATCATAAAGAGGACGGTCCCAATACTAAATATCAAACAATCTGTTCAATTGTTCATTGCTTAATTTTGTTTATGTTTTATTATATCGTCCTTTGTTGCTCTTCCTGTGTTCTTGTCTGTTTGTTTTGTGTATGTTACTATACTTATTAGTGTATATAGATGTGTATTCTTCCCCCGTTTTTATTTGTCTTAAAAAGAATATCGCTGTTTTAATGTGATTTTTTGTAAGTAGTTTTTAATCATTGATTAGCCAGGTTAAAAATGTAACTAAAACATACAAATTGTTTACTTTCTCTGACAAATTATATGTCTTGACTATATAATTGTGCCCTTTGGCTTGGGTAATTGTATCCGATGTTCATAAATACTGATATTAGTATTTTTAGGTATGTGAGCGAAGTATATGGAATTTGAAGGGAAATTTCACCCAGAAGCTATATACAGAGTTTCAAAAATGTATATCCAACTAAAAATTTATAATAAGGTATTTATCAAGATAACATATACTGAAACTTACAGTTTATTAGTTAAGAGTAGAACATAAACAATAAACAATATGGTATGCAACACTCAGCGTGAAGATAGTCATTAACTTTATTATGTTAAAACTTCTAAAGACATATACACAAGAGCCAGTCAGCGTTAGAAAAATCACAACAAAAGATCTCATCTCACAAATATTGTCTTGGACCGGCGTTAACTGGCTCTTCAACCGTTCAGAAAGACATTCGGCTTGTCTTGTACAAAATGTCGAAAATCTGAAGAATTCCATAATTATTGAGGGCATTGAAAATGTAGAATTATATATATATATATATATATATATATATATATATATATATATATATATATATATATATATATATATATATGTATGACTCACATCAGAGAGAAACCAGGTCTCTCAATTGAAAGAGCAAGGGAGAGAGAGAGAGAGACATAAAGATACATAAAAGAAGTTGGAACCTGAGCTAACTGCATGAGGACTTACCTGGCAAGCTAACTCTTAAATTAACAGTCGTGTTTTTACATCCTTATTATCTTTATGATAAATTGAAGATGCAGAGGGAGGTGAGGGGCAATTAAATAACTTGTTTATAGGAGTGGGATTACTTTATATTGACTTAATTTTAGAGGATATTACTTTAAATGGAGAAGGGAAGGAGGGGAAAGCCCTATTGGTGCTTTCAAAGAAAAAGGTGGAGGGAGGGGAGGGAAAGGAAACCCTAGATGGGAGATTGTCATCATAACGAGAACAGCTTTCAGAAAAGATTTTATCAACAGTCCAGAGTATTATCTGGATAAATTAATCATTATCACGATGGAATTTTAGCTTCAAACTTATGTATAATTAATCATGTTATCATCCGTTATCGTTTCCTTTGCGTTTCTGAGGGAATTTTATTTTTAAAGTTTATACAGTCTAACATAGAAATTGTCGATGTTATGGTGATTTTTTTGAAATTTTTATTCAGTAGTTTAGATATGATGATGGTAATGTGAGACAGGTATATACTTATGAATTTGATTATTTTATTGGCAAGGTATAATTAAGATACACACACTTAAGATGAACACTGAAAAAAATGTGGTAATTTCATCGCCAGTAATTTGTTAATGAGGGGTTAGTTTTGTATAGAATCATTTAGTCCGCTAATATAGAAATTGTCGATATATAGGGGGAAACTTATTTACGTTCCCTATTAGAAAAGAATAAAACATCACTGAACAAAGACAATAAATCAAAGGTCTTATATATATGGTTATGCTCGGATGTCTGTGTAATTGTGTGTGTGTGTGTATGTGTGTGAGGGCGGGGGCGGGGTTGTGTGGAAAGGTCTGTCTCCTTTCATCACTAGACAGACATCTTTTATTTATTATTTAAGTTCTAACTGCATTTAACTCGAAGAAGATCGTTCTAGATATAAATGATATTAATAGAGCTATGGTACATTAAAATTTGCAATTTTATTGGCAGTGTTTAATGAAGATACATTTGGCTTAAAATGAACAATGAAAAAGAAATAATTTTGTCTAGAGTAATTTTTTAATGAGGAGGCAGACTTGTCACAGAATCATTTCGTACTATAACGCTTGCGCAGATGGTGATAAATTAGATCTTGACGTCCAAAGTTATTTTGAAACAAACAATTTTTTTGTGGATAATCACAGATATGATGATAGTAACGCCACAAATTAAATTAATTGAATTTGAATTTTATTGGTAACAGTGTTAAATTACGATACATGTCAAACTTGAGATGAATCATTAAAAAAATTGTAAGAAGACGAGAGAAAGGCAGGTTTTAATGAGGGTTAAGCCACAGCATCACAGAAACATCTGGTAGTACAGAACTATTTTTTCAGTTGCAAAACACTTAAGGTCTGACTTTGGGAATGAAGTTATATTTTGAATTCATTGAACTTTGTGACTGAATGAAAGTAATTACGTTAATACAAGTAAAAACACATTTGTTTAATTTTTGAGATTGTAATGAACTGATTGTAGGGTTTAAGAAATATGTAAAGGAGTGTTATGAAACCATACGTCTGACCTTTGTCCTGAAAAAAAGATGTCTTGAGTGCAGATGAAAACTTTGATTTTAAGCAAGGGCTGAAGGAAAAGGTGGACAAAACGAAATATTTAATTGTTTTGAGAGGAGGTCTGTAGGATCTGTCACGAGGAAGGGTTTTATTTTGAGTTATAAGTCTGCTGGGCAAACTGCCTCGTGTGACCCTTGTCTGGGTATATGCTCAAATCCCTTCCCGCCTTCTCAGCCTCTCGTTTCAGATTTCTAAAATCCAGACAAATATGTTAAACATCCAGCTCTGCTCGCATCTGCTGACAGCCTGGGACGCAGGTATAGCTGAAATATGAGAATATATAGAGCATAAAGATGGAACAATATATATAAAATATAGAGATATATATAGGGTGAGAACAAAGGGTCACTTTTACCAGACACATATGTAATTGCTAATAGGCATGAATGCATTTAACTCCTGTTTTCTTACTTGTGTGCTTTTTGGATATGCTTTAACTTTACTGTTAAGTCATGAAAGATCCAAACTTGGAAGAAATGAAGATGTACAGAACGCCGGTAGATAGCGAACCCGAATATATATATTATAGGGAGGTCACGTTGTGTGTGTGCCACGAGAAGGATAAAAGTCTAGTGTGTGTGTGTGTGTGTGTGTGTGTGTGTTATAGAAAGATTTATTAGAGCCATAAAGAAAAACTGAAACCAAAAAGTCACAGAACTAAGAGAAAAGATTAGACTTTTGTGTATAAAAAGTCAATGAAAAACGATTGGTAAAAATTGGCTAAGATTGTGAAAATGGGTCTATTTTTTATCGGCATTTAAATATATCTTTAAAACGACAGTTTTATCCTATCAGGAGATTGTCTTTTAGCCTGTTCCCTAATATATCCTCAATAATTTTCATTTTCATTCTTTTAATGGTTTGATTTGTTGTTGTATTTAATTCTTTACGTGAAGTCACATATTTTTCTTTCTTTTCACTTCGTCCACTTTATCACTGTTTTCATTTTTTTTTAGATTTCTTCAATGTTTTATAATTATGATATTCAAACAACCTTTTATCATATTCTCATTTTCGTCTTCTCTTATTTTGCTTTTATACTCATTCCTATATTTTTTAGGGCTACTGCCCTTTCCATTTCTTCTTATTTCACTTTTTGCTTTCCTCTTTAAATATTCTTTTTCTTCACATATTGTTTTGGAATTTATTCACTTTGCTGTTGGTAATATCTGTTGCAGTTTCTTAAAATCTCTTCGGAGTAAAGGAGGTTTGCTCAAGGTTTAAATCATATCATTTCTCTTAATTGACCCCTGTGTGTCTGATAATATTTGTAACGGTAAGATTTAATGTATTAATTAAGGTAACGAAAATCACCGGGACTTTCTTATATCATTTTACAAATGTTATAACATACAATTTTTTTAACACTTATTTGTTAGCCAGATCTTCCCTTGAGTGACATGTTTCGTACAGCACTCACTTAACTACCCTCGCATTTTAGTTAGATGTTCTTTCGATATACCCACTCATCAACTTTTCAAATTGCAGTACGTTCTCTTTACTTGATTATCAATTAATCACCCTTTCAAATGACATAAACTTCTTAGCTCTTCAGTAATATTTATGCAATTTATTTCTCATTATGGGTCAAAAATCAGCTCATTTGCATCTTTTTTTTTTTTTTTTTTAGCTTCTTCCATTTTATGCTTCTGTCCATTTTCCGCAAAATCAATTTACAAATTTCTAATCGGTCTATCCAGTGAGTCGTGATCAAAGTTAATGACCTCCATCACACGATGGAAGGTCACTTGCCAGAGATTCGAGCGAGAGATAATCACAGTTGGTGATTTTCTTGCTAATGATTAAGGATGTAAATCTTACCTCTTCTTCATAGTGTTCATTAATCATTTCGCTAACCTCTTAAATACACCAGCAATCTATGAATCAAATATGGAATTTTGTATTTAACAAAATTCTCATTAATTTGAAGGATGAAATCAACATCGGTTTCTTAATAAAAAAAATAATTTTTTTCTAAAACACGCTTTTATTAAAATGCACTAAAAAATAAAAATAATCATTTTGAGACACACCAGGAGTTTTTTTTACAATTAATCATGCATACAAAAATAAAAGCGTGAGTGCCAAACATGGAAGGAAATGCTAAAAGCAAAGAAATGCATTTTTTTTTATTTCTTGTAGCATTGCCTTCCATGTTTGGCGACCCACGCTTTTGTTTTTGTAGACATGATTAATTGTAAGAAAATCCTGGTGTGTCTCAAAAGATTATTTTTTTACTTTTTAGTGCATTTTAATAAAGCGTGTTTTAAAAAATCTTATATTTTTTTGTTTTATACTTTTTAGTTTTGACAGAAATTGTAACCGATTTATGACTGTAGCTAACGAAATTGAACGTGATATCCTATCGAGCCAAAGAAGATTTGAAAAATTTGAAGAATGATTACCTCACTCTGCAAAGTCAAAGAAGGGATGAAAAATCCAAAAAAGAGTTTCATACAAATCCTGAGATACTGGGAGAGGTCACTGTAGGGTCAATAGAGGTTACTGCTGACCTACTGATCATGTAAGGTCGTACTGTCACTGGGACTGAGTAACCATGCAAAATTTCAAATCCATCGAACGAAGGGAACAGGTCGAAAATTGAGTTACAAGTTTTGACCCAAACAGACAGACAGACGCAGAAGTCAAGTTCAATAAAAGCGTGTAAAAATAGTGACTCTACAGTAACAAATTTACAAATAAACAAAATTCGCTTGTTTCAGTTGGCTCTTTGTTGAACCTTCACAGGAGAATACTTATGTTGTGAACATTTATACAGTATATCACAATGCTAATTAAGAATTTTATCAGAAGGAACCATAAAATAAACGTGCATTATTTTATTCGAATTTTAGCGAGTAGTTTTTTTTTCCGGACAATGAGTATTGCTTTTTTTCATTAACATAATTTATCCGCATAAATTCTTAGTTGTTGTTTTGCATCATACGTTTAACTACATAGTGAAGTTTTCTTGATTGTTCTTATTTTTTATATCATACGTTTTATTCTTTTAGTGTAAAATGCTTTTATGTCACTCAGAATTCGAACTCAACAAAATTAAATTTTTTTTTCAAATGTGTTGCCAACTTTGTTATCCTGGTCAGAGCCAGAACACTTCAACATTTTTTCTTGTCTACCGGTTATCCAGTTTTTCGTCTTCTAGTAGGGCTGATATTGATTTGTTCTTGAATAATCTTGGCGAAATAAGATGCGCGCTGAGATATTTTCAAAATACATGGAATTTTTTTTTATTTTTATTTTTATTTTTATTTTTTTAGAAATTTGCTCCGGATGGACATAATTCATCTTTGGTGGGTCATATAGCCTATTCTTTGCTGAGAGCAAATCCTCCTACAGATGAAAGACAAATGTTTATTGCACTGACTTTACACAACAATGTTTTTATGGCTTTACATAACAGAAGTAGCTATTATCTCAAATTACATGGGCTCAATTTATTTGACAAAGATGATAATAATTATTTTAAACAAAATAAAAATCAGTGTGATAAACGCATAATGATATAATCATCACTCTGTCGAAACAGTTTATGTTATTTTTCATTGGGAATAATTTCAGTAACAATTATAGAATATTAACCTGGCTACGTTAAGAATAGTAGCGTAAAAAAGCCAATACTTAGTAATAAACATTAGAATTTTTCACTTATTAGGAAATGTCGCTGCTTATTACAAAATAAATAAAAACTTGGCCCATATCAGTAATCGTGTATGACTTCATTAAGTTTATGACTGGCTTGTAGTAAGTAATTAATTACCGATCCATCCACATGAACTGATACATTGTTTGAGGGTCCAAAATTCGCAGAATGGTTTCTTAACAAAACTCGGTAAAGTTGATCTCTGAGTTCTCACCAGATGAAGAAGAATTTTCAGGCAAATTCCGCCGAAATTCTACTCTGTACTTCTTGCCCTCAGACATTTTTATGCATTAAGCAAACGTACTTTGAATCAGAAATCTTTGATCATGCACTATCCTTATAACTTTATGCCTTATATTTTATTGCCCATCAAGTATTTTTTTTATTTTCAATAACAAATAAGGATAAGATTACTTTCCAGACCATTGTTTCTTATTCACTTCCATTACCATTTCACTTTGATAATTCAAGGTTTCCCGTAACGGTACCGGTAAGCCATACAGAGATTCCTACCAAGGTGGTTATGGTTGAAGAGGGATCGTTATAATTGCACTCATAGGCTGCAGTAAGTTAATCTTTATTTTAACAGGATCATTACATTCAGAATGCAATTCAGATACAAGACGTGATGAAATAATTAGTTTATTGAATTATTATTATTAATTATTAGAGGTTAATTAAAATCAAACTTCCTCGACGTGTGATGAAATAATCATAGTTATTATTATTATTGTTATTATTATTCAGAAGATGAACCCTATTCATGTGGAACAAGCCCACCAAAGGGGCCATTGGCTTGAAATTCAAGCATCCAAAGAATAAAGGCCGTTTCACGCCAGGTGCCATGCTAAGAATGCTACGCTATACTACGGAGCCAAGCTAGCGATACTCGCTATGCGTGTGTTCACAACGAAAGCTATGAATGCCTGAGAACACACAGTTCCTTTGCTGCAGCGATGAGAGATGGTACGCTGTGGTCCCTTGAGACGGTGGAGGAGGAGGAGGAGGAGGAACTATTACTGTTAAGTTTAGCAATGAATAAGAGAAAAAAGAAGTGGGCGCGTGACACAAATATGAAAAGACTAGAATTTGTTAATTATCATCATCTTGTTCTAGAGCTGGAAATGGATGAGGAAAAATTTAGACAACATTTCAGACTGTCTCCAGCTCAGTTCTCTGAAGTGCTATCATTCAAAGAACAAGATATTAAGAAGAAGGACGCCAACTACAGGAAATCCATCAGTACAAGGGAGCCGGAGGCGAGAATGTCTGCTGAGACCCAAGAGCGCATGCGCAAGGCGAGCCATGTCCACAAAAATCGCGCCCGGCAATCTTGGAAGCTATGAATGCTATGTCGCAGACATCCGTAGCATAACGTCGTACCCGGTGTGAACGGCCTTGCTTAAAGCAAGGCCAGCAATTAAAAGCCACGTGCCGCGGCATACCTACCATAGCGTGTCGCGCATAGCATCGCATCTTGTGTGAAATGGCCTTAAGGCGCTCATTAGGAAGACTTTTGTGTTGTTTTATCTTATACGGAAAATCATCTGGAACTCTGCGTTCGTGTCAGTTATAAACTACAACCACGAATGCTGTAATTTTTAGATAACGCCTTTAACTTGAAGCTAATCATGAATATGAAAACCGGTAAGCATCTATGATAAAATATCTAAGAAAACTGTAAACAAAGAATATCTTTAAAAACCTGTGAAATGAAAGTCAAGAACGGCTTAAAACCTATGAAATTATAAGTAGAACAAATTACAAAACACACACACACACATTACATATACACACATATATATATATATATATATATATATATATATATATATATATATATATATATATATATATATATATATATTGTATATAACATGTATGTTATAATCCTGAAGGACTGACCAGAGAATATGGGCACTTTTGGGCGTGGTTAGTAACCTCGAGAAATGTTTGACGCCAGCAGCACCTAAGTCCCTGAACATGTGTCAGTATTACGCAAGGCCAGCAACCTCACCCCATAATTACTTGGTGAAACTCGGAGAGCTAAGACCTGAGAGAACCAACCCTGCACGATGAAAAGTCGTTTAGATGATAACAGTAACGTGAATTCTAAAACCAATTAATAAAAAGAGAGGTTCTCTGCTACAAATGAATGGACTTACTTTTGTATTTCATTATACTTGCTCATCAGTATTCAAAACATTTCATATTCATCAAAATATTAAAACTTTTTCCACTTTCATCCAAGCAGCCTTATTGTCCAGAACCGGTACCAGACCAGATCCAGAATTATAACTACAATCTTTCAAAGCGGCATGAAATAACCAGAATGACCATCACCTTGTCCCAAGGTATCGGTTGGGGCTCAGTGATTCAGGCCAATCCGCTTGACGGGCAGACCTGGCGTCAGCGAAATCGGAACTCATCTTATTCTTGGGAGGCAAAACGTTGGGTGGGATGGAGAACAAAAAGGTGATATTAATGAATTCAAGAAAATGGAAAAGTATCATAGACGATCCTATTTTGTGTTGATGACTGGTCGTGAAATATCTTTAAAAATTATACTAATGTATATAGGCTACATACAAACGCGCTCACACACACGCACACACACATACACACACATATATATGTGTGTCTGTGTATGTGGCGATAACTGCACTCAGTCATCATCGTCATTAATTTCATGGTCATCTTCATCCTTACTTATTTCAAGAGATGAGATACTCCTACCAGCCCTGGTTTGGTCCACGCGTAAGGGCAATCTAGTTGTCCAGTTTTTTGACAGTTTTTCATATGGGATGAGCTCACATATTTTATTTTCCGAGTCACAGGTATTTATCAGCATTATGGATAAAATCAGTGTTTTATTTTTCGTTTTAAATGTCTACAAGCTGATTACGAGCCAAGATCTTTTTGGTTGCTTGACGAAATGGGAATCCACCAGACAGTTCATTCAAAGATCTCTGAAACCCTTTCTGGTATCTTTATTGCATCTTTGCATTTTTATTATTCTATTTTTGTGTAAGTGCCATATTTCATATTTCTATACATAGGTGCTGTTTTTCCACTGGTACATTTGCAGTAGGAAGTATTTTACAAATTTTACATTATTCTATTACATCATGTGCCAAGAGATAAGAGAGAGCACAATTAAACATTTATATCTATTTTCTTAAATACGTTGACAATGAAGCTCAATTATGATGTGGATGATCTTATACCCGGGGATTTATTATTTATTAATTTGGGTACCTACTCAAATAAATAATTTGGGAGACCATTAAAGAGACTGTTACAACAGTCTCTCTTTTGGTTAGATATAAACGTGACCATATTTTACTATTTTTTAATAAGGACTACACTACTTTGGTGACATTACCATATTTCAGGGGAGTGCCTATTGCCGAATTTCGAGGAATTATCAATTTTTAGTTTTTTTACAGTTTTGGACTGATATATGTGTAAATAAACATGTTCTGAAATATTATTGCTAATAAAAATTTTAAGTGGGTTTTTTTACATTTTTGTTCACCACATTTACCGGCATTTGAGCGACATTGAGCGAAAAATTGTCGCAAAATTTCTGTATGACTTTTTAGGTGGAAGTGAGGAATATACTTTACTTTCCTACTAAAATACACATTATCTACGATAAAAACTGGCTCTCCTTCTCAAAAAGTATAATATCAGAGTAAATATGTATCTATGTATCTCGGTATTGCCATTTTTGAGCGACAGTGAGCGACAAATTGTCGTACAATGTTTGTATGGCTTTGCAAATTCTGGATAACAGAAAGTGACAAATTTACTTCAGGTATCCTACTGAAACTACCCATTTTCTACGATAAGAGGTTGTTATGTTTTTTAAAGGTGTTCTCTAAAAAATATCTCAAACAAAATATCAAAAAAAAGTAAATATATATCTATGCATCTCGATATTTTGAACTCGTTATCACAGATGTACTATGCCAACTAGCAAAATATAATATTTTATATTTCTTGACATATTTTTACCGCGTATTTTCGGAAATATGAAATTATATAAGTAGGTAACAGTTCCAAACAGAGCGTCGGGTTTTACTCATAAACAATCTCGATTTGTGTGTGGTTCTGGTTCAAGTGATATCTTTACTATTGATGTTTGGCCTCTGTAACACGGTTTTTTTCAATAATTTTTTTATCTATGCATTTTCATAAAATAACGCTTATTCAGAATACACATTGTATCAACACATAAATTTTGACTGTATTCTGCATTACGTCACCCAGGTTGAATAAATTTGGTACTTATAATGTAAAGTGACTTTTTCTGAAGACGGGCCAACTTATCAGAGAAAAGGTTGGAGGAACGCACTCGTTACGTAACTTATGACAGCATTTCTTGACCTCTTTCTCGGTGGATGATTGGCTATACGTAACGAGAGAAGGATAGACCTCTGGCAACAATGACATAAAAATTTAAATACAAGTAAAAAGCAGTACAGTTTTATGAACTCTGAAACCTCTCCACTGGTAATTGTCATAATGAACAAAACCAACAAAATATGTTAATAAATACAAAAACACTTCGATTATTAGTTTAACTCCCAAAATAAGCCATAATTTTTAGCTAAGAAATTAGTCTACTTTATAGGTCACAATCAGATTGACAAGATGTAGGGAATAGTTGGTAATTTTCAAAAACATAGTAGACAAGCTTGATTTGATAACTGCTATATCCAATGTCAATTAAAATTTTTATTTATTGGCTATCTACCTATTTACTGAAAAAAATAGCCGTACCTTATTTTGGCTTTAAACCTTCACCAATAATTATCGTCAGAATGATGACTTCATGAGGCTCCACCCACTTTGGCCTCGTTATAATTCAGGATAACACTGAAGGCTATCATGGGCATTGTTGGATTAGAAAATTTAACTTCTGGCTATAAAAACTCATTTCTCGAGTAGTTGTAAGAAGTGCTAAATGATCCTCAAGCATCCCAGCAGTTGGCCTAAACGTTTAATTCATGTATATTACTGTTCATTATTACTACTGTTGCGGCACTAGTTGCTACAGTAGTATTACTACACTAGCACAGATACCCCACCCACATCTATGTATCGTTCTAAAATGCATTCATTGGAGGAGGGGTAGAGCTTTCGACTGGCACGCTGTTGGCCCGAAACGTTCTGACTCTCCGAGCCGCCAAAAGAAGAATTAGAGAATTTATTTCTGGTGATAGAAATTCATTTCTAGTCATAATGTGGTTCGGATTTTATAATGCTGTAGGTCCCGTTGCTAGGTAACCAGTTACAGAGGTTCTTAGCCACAGTAAAAATAAGTTCTAATTTTCGAGCCAGCCCAGGAGAGCTGTTAACCAGCTCAGTGGTCTGTTTTAAACTAAGATATACTTAATTTTTTTTTGGACTCATAAAGTCTTTGTTATGTTTTTCACTGTGCATTAAGCCATGTGTCCTATAGAAATTAAGTTTAACATTAGATGATAGGTTATTTCATTAAGCATTATTCAAATTATGGCAACTGGGTATGTTATTACTTATATCGATGTTGAAGCTAAAGATAAAGTATGGTATTATTCCTTCATTATTATCATTTTACTATTTGTTTTGACATTACAAGTATTATAATCACGTTACGCTAAATACTAATCAGACCATAACATTGGATTTAAACTAGAAACTGAATAATCACCTATTCAGGCTATAGTAAGTATGGCCACGGGCTTTCTTTTGACTGTATGTCTAAATAAAAGTTGCAAGTCGTAAGACAAAAAATTATGCAGTTTTGCAACCACGGGGACAATTCCAAATCCTGTTAGCCATTCTTGACTTTTATGGGTTTCAGAGCCGATGGAACAAGGTGAATGAGTTTCTGTCTGGTGGATGGGCGGGGCAACATTTCGTCAAAAGGTGTTTACCATTGCTTACGTAATGAATGTTTTTCGACTCTTGGCTCGTAATCATTGGCCTAAAACTATCCATTGGCTAGATAATTTTTACTTTATAAAAATTAAAACTATCGGGTTTAGGTTATTGATAATGCTGACAAAATTTTTGTGTGTGGTTGTAAAATATACATATGTCAACTTTCAGCTACATCCGATGCTTTGATAAGGAGCAAAGTCCAAAAAACCGTGTTTTAAAACAAGATTTGGCCCTAAATCTCATAGTAGTGCTTTGTGACGGATTTCCTTCTCGGATTTTCTTATCGTGTAGTGCCTTCGCGCAATTCCATTGCCATAAGCAAGAGAGGTACCACCCTTATGAGGGAGAAATTAGAACGATTTCGTCTTGTAAGTTTGTTACAAGAGAGGGACGAAGCAAACGGGAATTGTATTGCCTGCTGGGATAGCAACAACACCAAAAGGCCCATATCTATCTAAGTAAGGGATTTGTTTTCCTGTATTAGTGGTATCCAAATTAGTGGCATCCTAATTGGTGATGACTATTTTTCATAATATTATAATAATTATAAACGACCACAAAGCTTGATTTTACTGCAGTGAGTTGTCGTCTGACTCGTGACTTGTGTAATCTTGGTTGTCCAGCGTTTGTTTACTTGCATTCGGGTCGTTTTTGTTTATTTAAGCACGTTTACGTGCAAAATGGGCATATGTTTAGTACCAGCCCCTGGGGATTACGTAAACATGAAATGATAATGGTAAATACCATAAACATAACGTCTTACATTGTTTTGTGATGTTACGGCCTAAAGTGACTTACGGCCAAAACGACCAGGACCGGTTTACTTTACCCTCGCAGCAGTTTGTTTTTATTATCCAATATCTGAACGAAAAAACATATACAATGGTAGCGTATATAGGTTATGTAGAAAATTTATAATGATAGATATATTTTTATAGGTTATGAGGAAAACTTTAGGTGAGTGTAAAACGATGGGAACAAATGATTCTAGAATGCCATGTCCTGGCCAAACCTCATTAGGCATTTATTTTTATAATTTATTACGAAAAAAAAATATGCTGATTGCATATAGCCATACTATTTTTTTATAGGTATATATACTATTTTTTATAGGTTATGGAGAAAACATTATATTGATAGCATATAGTAATGAATATTTGTTATGAATATCTTTATATATGACATATATATATATATATATATATATATATATATATATATATATATATATATATATATATATATATATATATGTGTATGTGTGTGTGTGTGTGTGTGTGTGTGTGTGTCTGTGTCTGTGTATGTGTTTTAGTTAATATGTAAATCAAGAGAGAGCACATTTCTATTCATTTGATTATATTGAAAATTTCAGGGCATATTTCTTATATTGCAAAATAGTTGTTGTGCAAAAATCAGCCTTCTAACTGTCATAGTTTCATAGTTATTACAAAGTAACCATAATTTTTTTTCGTTTGCCATTTTCTGAAAACTTAGTTTTTTCAAAAATGAAAGCTCATAACTCCAAGAAGACTAAACCAAATTCGATGAAACTTTTACAGAGTGTAATATAAATATATATCTTGATTTTACACATGGGAAATTCATTTTTTGAGTGAAACTTTTTTTTTGCATATTTTTTTAAAGTTTTAACATCTTTTTATTAAATGCAAAAAAATAAATAAAAAATTAACTTAGAAGTCGGATTTTTAAATTTCCCATGATGAAAATTTTCATTATTAGTTGAAGAATAAGTGTAAAAATTTGAAGCAAATCCCTTCATTCATAAGGTAGTTAGAAGCATTTACTTTATAATGGGGCCTTATGGAGTCAGCGCTCCACTCCAATCCGCTTTACATTTGATGCCAGCAACTGACACCCCAAGAACCCTCACTGCCTTTATGAGTCATGCTTCTGGTTAATATGATGTGCATTTTTTAGTGTGAATTTTTTAAAGATTTTACTTTTTTTAGTTTTTATCTTTTTCTTTTCATCCAATTATTTAAGCCCTTGGTTTCCTTATTTTGGCCATAATATTTTCAAAGTTGTCCATAACTAAACAGTAGTATGTCATTGCAGAGAATTTACACTCCCCTTCATATTTTTTTTATAGTCTATGATAATCCAAAATTGCATACGCTCAATAATAACGGTCAAATAACACTCTCTTGTGCTACCCCTCTAAGTGGGATTTCTGATGTAAATTTCCAATTTGAATTTGTAAAGTTATAATAG
>NC_089783.1:952837-980337 GCF_040412425.1 Macrobrachium rosenbergii | reverse complement strand
GTTGCAGTTACCTTTTGTAGAGCTGACTTCATTGATACTATTTTTTTTTTTGTTTTCTCACTTTCATTTTCAGTCATTTTTCAAACTTCTGGATTCCTGTTCACAAAGATATTCATGAATGCTTTAGAAGAGAGCTTTCTGGACAACTGTCCTTTATCTTCCCTGCCCCTTTTTTACAGAAGATACATGGATGACCTTTCTACTTTTTAAACACGATTTTAAGGCTGACGCTTTTCTGGGGTTCGCCAATTCCCAGCACCCTAATATAAAATTTACCCTGGAAAAGGAGTCGGAAAATAAGCTTCCATTCTGGGTTGTGTTGGTTTCTAGGAGTGACCAAGGTTTTAGTAAGGGCATTTACGGCAAAGGAACGTTCACGGGTCTAGGAATGATTTTTTGTAGTTCGTGCTATTTTAATATTAAGTCGAACTCGATCGTCACTCTTCTCCACAGGGCATTTACACATACATCTTCCTGGCTGAGTTTCCACGACGAGGTCATTAAATTAGGTAATTATTTTGAAAACAATTGTTTTCATTGTAAACTCTTTCTCAGGTACTTAAATAAAATACTCTGCCGGAAAATGGTACCTCCTATCTCCGTCAGCACTGTTTCCAAACTAAAAATGTATGCGAATTTTCCGTTTCTACATGATAACATTTTCAGGAAAAAGCTAATTGATATAATACACAAGGAATTACCGGCCCTGAACTTGAAACTTATTCCTAAGAACCCAGTCACCATTGGTTCTCCGTTCTGATACAAAGATAAGCTTAGTCCAGTGTTTACATCCAACGTTGTATACAAATATATTTGCCCTAGATGTAATCGAGGGACCTATGTGGGAGGTACAAAAAGTCTACTAAAAGTACTCTTGGGCTCTCATAGAGGAGTAAGTTTCAGGACAGGGAGTAGACTGTCCAATCCAGAACAGTCAAATATTCGGAATCATTCGAAGATCTGTAAAACACACATAGAAACCAAAGATTTCCAAATCATAGGACACGTACAAAATGAGAACGAACTTCACGCCTTAGAGTCCATAATGATAAAAAAGCTAGTTCCGTCGTTAAACTCGCAGATTTCCTCCATCCAATTGTACATTACGTAATGGCCCGTTGCACTTCGTCTTTCGTTTCTCGGTCTCTGAAGGTTCTTCTGTTTTAGTTTCTCTTCGAAGCAGCCCGCTGTTGTGTTTTTGTGTTTTTATGTTTCTTCTTTTAGCTATATTAATTTTATTTTCACCTTTACTTTTTTTATTGCTGGTTTTTACTGTTTTTATTGTCTCACTTTAAATATATTGATGGAACCAGTGATGTCAAGATTATTTTACGTCTTTTTTTACATATTTTTTTTTTCGTTTTTTACGTTCTTTAGTTTTTTCTTATATCTCTTTTTATTCTGCTGTGGTTTTTTGCAATTTCACTCTTCTGCTATATTTTAATTTTACTGGGGATGTCTTTTAATGTAATAAATCTATATATATTGTCGAAATATTGTAAGAGTTATTACGAGTAATATGGTGTTCACATTTCTACAGCCTCGAAAATGCAACCGAGATGTGTTGTGAAACGTCGGCGCAATAAATCATGAAAATGCACCGTGCTTTCCCTTGTTACCAGATGTCGATATATATATATATATATATATATATATATATATATATATATATATATATATATATATATATATATATATATATATATATATATACATATATATATACATATATATATACATATATATATATATATATATATATATATATATATATATATATATATATATATATATATATATATATATATATATATAAATATATATAATATAATATATATATTATAATATATATACAATATATATATATATATATATATATATATATATATATATATATATATATATATATATATATATATATATATATATATATATATAAATATAATATATATATATATATATATATATATATATATATATATATATATATATATATATATATATATATATATATATATATATATATATATATATATATATATATATATATATATATATATATATATATATATATATATATATATATATCCAAACAGCAATATACAGCCAGGTATACATCAATGGGGAGGCGGACATAAAGACTTGTTAAAAGGGTCAATTTATTCCTGACGTTTCGTAATGGCTTCTTACATTTTCGAGGGCTGTACAAAATAAATAACATAAATCACAAAAAGGTATAAATTTAAATTTAAAAAAATTAAGCACAATGGATTACAAATAAAAAAAAATAAAAATAAAAGGACAATTAAAAGGACAACATAAAAAATAAAACAAAATCTCTAAAAAATATACAATATAAAAAAATATAAAAAAAAGCAGATATGGACCATCCTATTCAGTGGCAATGTTAAACTGAACAAAAAAACGAAAGACTAAAGAGAGGTACAGTGTGCCGGCAGAGGTTTGGCTGTTTAACAAGGGGACGAGTCGTTTAATCATTAATGATTCCAAATGGCCAATTCATGGCTGCTAGAGACTCGCCCTAAAACAGAAAAATCCTTATTTTCAATTGAAGTTTTACACATTCTAGAGTGATTTTTGATATTCGAAAACTCTGGGTTTGTAATTTTACTGCCTGTCCTATAGCTTACTACACGATGAGAGTCTATGCGTACCTTAAGAAGCCTCCTGGTGGATCCAATATAAGTTCCTAAATTATATTTAGGACACGTATAGCTATACACACACCCGGAGGACATACAAGGGCATAAAACGATCTTTTATACTTAAATAAAGACCCGATGGTGAGAGGATTAATAGGTATCAGGTGGACCTTAATGGCTCCAAACTTACTTTGGATCTGTTTGAAAATTTTTTTCTAAAATTATTATCAAATAAAAATGGAAATTTAGCATAAAAATTCAATTTAGAACACTGTAAATTGTAGGTTTGAGGAGAAGTACTTGTCTAGAAGCGTTGAAGTATCTTAAAGACCAGTTCAGATGGGAAGCAGTTTTCCTTAAAATATTTACATAAAAAGGCGATCTCATCTTGGAATAGGCACCAATCAGAGGTTAGCGTTAGAGCCCTGTGGAGGAGAGTAAAAACAGAATTAATTTTAAAGTTAAAAGAACAAAAACTATAAAAATTTGACCCCAAGCCCGTAAACGTTCTTTTTCTAAAAATCGTGGTGTTAAAAATATTGTTTTTCTAAGAACTAGGACGTCTAAAAAAGAAAGCTGATTTTCGTTTTCTTTTTCTAGGGTAAACTTAACATTATGATGTTGTAAATTTAGAAAATCAAGGAAGGAATCAGCATCATAATTATGTCTAAAAAATAGGCAAAGGTATCATCAACATACCTTACATAAAAAGGGGCGGCAGGCTAAGGGACAGTCATCTAATTTAAGTGCCCCTCCAGGAGCACATATGAAAATGTTGGCAAAAAAGTAGGATGAGAGGACTTCCCATTGCCATGCCGTCAACCTGCTTGTATAACTTACCGTTAAAAAATAAAGGCTGTGTCCAGCACAGCCAGGCTTAAAGATTTTAAAAAACGAACGGTTAAAACCACTAAAAACTGTGTCGGGTTCAGGAAAAAGCTTATTTAAAATGATATTAATAGTTACCTCTACAGGTACATTGGTAAATAAGGATTCTACGTCAAAGTTGGTCATGAACAGGTCTGAATCTTGCAATAAAATCTTTTCTTTAAATTGACTGGAATTTTTTAAAGTGAAATTATTTGTAGTTAATGGCTCAAGCAAGGGAACCAGAAATTTAGCCAGTTTGTAATTAGGGGCGTTGTATGACGCAAGGATAGGTCGCAAAGGAGTACCTTGTTTATGAATCTTTGGTAGCCCATAGAGGATACCGTAAGACGAGCCTAAGACAAACAATTCTTGATAAGTTTCATTATTAATAATATTTTCATCCTTTTCAGAGTTCTCAGGAAACGGTTAATTTTATCTTCCGTTTTGAAAATGTTGGAATAATCGGGAGATCCAATCATCTGGAATTTGGAGGAATCATTAAGAATGACTTCCATTTTCGTAATATAATCCAGTTTATTCAACAACACAACTCCCTTACCTTTATCTGGTTTCGTGATTATGAGGTCTTCTTTCTGTGACAGTTCCTTTAGAATTTCAAAATCGGTCTTTTTTAAAAAATGGGGTCCATTGGGTCTTTAGTTTTCTGAAAGTGTGATGTGACAGATCAAATAAGCGATTTTGTAGATCACCAAGGTGGACTTCAAAAGTCAGCGATTTAAGTCTGTGAAAAATAGATTCTAACGGCAAAAAAAAACTTGTAATAGTTAGGTTTAAAGTTATTTATTTTGTACAGCCCTCGAAAAATATAATGAAGCCATTATGAAACGTCGGGAATAAATTGACCCTTTTTAACAAGTCTTTATGTCCGCCTCCTATCGATATATATATTTACACACACACACACACACACACACACACACACACACTATTACACACACACATATATATATATATATATATATATATATATATATATATATATATATATATATATATATATATATATATATATATATATAATGTCACGATACGTATCAAGTACCTGGTTATTACACAACTAATCTCAAGATTCAAAAATATACCTCACTTCAGCCAGATACCTGAACTCTCATAACATTAATTGTTACGACTGAGTACTCTAAAGGTAACAGTGATCCCTTAGGAAAAACTTATTTATTACTTGAAAAATCAAACTAAGTCTATCAGAATATGTGTGAGGTATCAAAAATTAAACTAGAAATATTCTAGAGTACAAGGCATCACTCCATCAAAAAACTCTAACTGTTTCCCTGGTCTTAATTCACTTTAGCAAAACTAAAGAACAAAACATGTTTATCACTTTGCCTTATGCACACACAATCAATCCTATTCACTGATGGTCAATAAATGAAACACTGTTTTTCTAAAAATGTTAAATACAAAAATTTATTTTTTAAATTCAAAGTTTATAATTAGAATTCACAATTAATTATAATTCACAATCTGAAAAAAATTATTATTACTCAAAAATAACACAACACTCAATTAATTCTTGAATTAAACTGAGACAAAACTAATTCACAAAAACTTTATCAGGAATTTAAATTAATCAAGCAAAATTTAAACTATCAAGAATTACTCAAGATTTAAAAAGAAAATCTTAACACATGAGATATCAAAATAAAATATGCAATGTTAAATTACGTATGCAATGTTAAATTACCAAGAAATATTTAAAATGCTATGTAAATAAATGTTACATCACAAACATAAAAAATGTGAAAATATAAAGAGATTGTAAATAGAAAAACACACAAAAATACACATAAGATTTATTAATAATGATTTCACTTGTTCAAAATTTCCTAACTTATCATACCATGGTATTAATAAGTAAAATTCACGTTACCTTACACAACTTGTGAAAACCTCCGTAAATCACTTGCTGCAGCTGCGTTACACAATACACACTTTTTTACCAGGCGCCGTTACGAACTAAATAACTTTGCTAAATTCAGATCTCAAAAGTTAATGTTAATATGTGACCACAAAACTCTACGTTAAAATAATCTCTTTCTAAGAACGAGAGAGAGAGAGAGAGAGAGAGAGAAACAATTCGACTGGTCTCAGGAATCAGAATGAAATAGATTTTAGGATTCCAGTAACACGTGAAACAATTACATGATGTCATTAAAGCATTTTGGGTGTGAGATACAAATGTTCTAGAAGCAGGAAAGTGACGTTATTAAAGCGTTTTGGGTCCGAGATACAATGGAGAAGCTTCTAGAAGGAAGTTACTTCATCCCAGCGTAACGTTTTGAATGCAATCTTACAAAACATGACGTAATTGATCAGGACACGTATTCTTTCTCTCCAAGTGGCTTACGTGACTCGACCAACGCATGTAACAACATGAAATCACTCGTCTTGAGCCCGTATGGGACGAATCGCATTTGTTTTCAAAAGCTGTCATCATTAACCCAAAACAAAGCGTTCGCTCTTATCTCAACTGATGACAACTGAAATGATACAAGCCCTTGCTGGACACACACACACACACGTGTTCAAAAGCTACGCTTTTACCAAGAAAGATTCTAAACTACGTTACTTTTAAAATTGTATTATCAATTCTAAATTACGCTATCAAGTTACTTAATCAAGTTCTTTTGAGATCTGATGCCAAACTAAATATGACACTTCAACAATCACTATCATTACACATAACACATGAAAAAAGTAAATATGTCAAAATTATAGGAGGATATACGTATTACAAGGCAACATCATGAAATTCCTCCCCCCAGAAGATTACTTATCCCGGGTTTGAATCCAACGATTCACAACGGGATAACTAATCTGCTATGACATTATCTTTTCCTGAAATGTGTTTAACACTTACATTATATGGTTGCAGGCATAAAGACCACCTGGTCAGTCTCATATTATTATTTTTCATCTTATTGATGAATGAGATTGGGTTGTGATCCGACAACACTAAAATTTCTTCATTCCTAGGTCGGTTCACATACACTTCAAACTTTTTCAGTGCTGTGATTAATGCTAATGTTTCTTTTTTGATTGTTGAGTAAGTTTTCTGGTGCTTTTTCAACTTTGAAGACATGAAACATACTGGATGGAAGATTATGTTGTCATCTTCTTGAAGAAGAACAGCTCCAATTCCACAGTCGGATGCATCAACTTGTATCATGAACTTTTTATTGAAGTCTGGAGCTTGAAGCACTGGTCTTGAAGTTAATATGGCTTTAACCTTCTCAAATGATTCTTGACATTCTGGAGTCTAAACAAACTTTCTTTTAGGACTGGTTAAGTCAGTTAAGGGAACTACTACGGCTGAGAAATTTGGACAGAATCGGCGATAAAATCCAGCCATGCCCAAAAATCTTTGTAGCTGTTTCCTTGTAGCAGGAGGGGTAGCCTTACGGATACCTTCTACATTAGCATCAATAGGAGCAAGAAGGCCTTTTCCAACTTCAAATCCTAGATACTGTACAGTTGCCTTTCCAAACTCAGTTTTTGGTAAGTTGATTGTTAGTTCTGCTTCCCGTAGTTTCTTGAACACTTTTGTTAATATCTTCAGATGTTCTTCCCATGTATTAGAATAAATCACAATGTCATCAAGGTATACACCTACTCCTTCTATTGATCCTAGTAGTTGATCCATCACTCGCTGGAATGTTGCAGGTGCATTCATCAGACCAAACGGCAAAACAGTGTATTGATACAGTCCAAAAGGAGTAATGAAAGCTGACAGCAACTTAGCATTCTCATCTAAGGGAATTTGATAATATCCTTTCAACAAGTCTATCTTGAAACAAATTTGGCTTGCCCAATATTATCAAGTAATTGATCAATAAGAGGCAAGGGATAATTGTCAGCCACACTGATGGAATTCAGTTTCCTATAATCAGTACACATCCTAAATGAGCCATCTGGTTTCTTCACTAACACACAAGGAGAACTATAATGACTTGAACTGGGTTCTGCTAATCCATGCTGCAACAAATATTCAACTTCTTTCTTCAAAACATCTCGATGAAAAGGTGATAAGCGATAGGCTCTCATTTTAAAAGGTTTTCCATCGTCTCTGATCTTTATCTCATGCTTTGTCAGATTGGTACGCCTAGGTACATCTGCAAAAATTTTAGGGAAACTTTGAATCACTTCACTTACTTCACTACTGTGCTCAACACTCAGATGTTTTAGTTTATCTTCCAAATTTTCTAATATTGAAGAATTGTTCATCTTGTTTTCAGCTCCCAATTCGTAGCCGTCATCTTCCTCTGTAGATGAAGTTGTCTGTGTTATTGACACTGTTTCATTTTTAGTCTCTGAGAAGTAAGGTTTCAGAAGATTCACATGTATCTTCCTCTGTCGTTTCCTTCTTCCTGGTGTTTCAATCACATAAGTTCGATCACTTAACTTCTCTATTATCCTATAAGGACCTTGAAACTTATTGGTAAGGGGAAATCTTTTCACTGGTAAGAACACTAGAACTTGCTGTCCAATATTAAAATTTCTTAGCTTAGTCTTAGCATCATATTTTCTTTTCATTTTCTCTTGACTTATTTTCAAATTTTCTAAAGAGTATTTTCTAATTTCTCTTAATCTTTTCCTCAAGTTCTTCACATATTCTCCTTGGATTTCCACTTGATTTTCTTCCCAATTCTCTGCAAGAATCTTCAATGGACCTCTAATGTCTCGACCAAAAATCATTTCATTTGGTGAACATCCCATGCTTTCTTGATAAGCATTCCTAACTTCAAATAACATTAAAGGTAAACCAGCATCCCATTCTCTTCCTGATTGATTACAATACTTAGTTAACATACTTTTCAATGTCTGGTGGAACCTTTCCAAGGCTCCTTGAGTCTCTGGATGATAAGCAGTTGATAACTGTTGCTTTACTCCTAACAAGTTCATCACATCCTGGAATAATTTTGAAGTAAAGGTCGTTCCTCTATCACTTTGCACAATTTCTGGTATTTCAAACTTGGAGAAAAACTCCACCAACTTCTCAGCAATTACCTTTGCACTTATACTTCTTACAGGAATCGCCTCAGGATACCTAGTCACTGGACACATTAATGTTAATAGATATTCATTTCCTTTCTTTGTTTTCGGAAGTGGCCCAACCACATCTATAATTACCTTGCTAAAGGGTTCCTCCTCTAACTTCTATGGGATGTAGGGGTGCTTTCTGAATAGTTTCATTTGGTTTTCCAGTTATCTGGCATGTGTGACACACTCTGCAAAATCTGCTAACATCCTTGTGAAGTCCAGGCCAGAAAAAATACTTCATAATCTTCTCAACAGTCTTCCTGATTCCCATATGTCCAGACTCGTGCGCTACTGCTGCAACTTGTTTCCTCAATGGATATGGAATCAAAATTTGATGATATTCACCCCATTCAGCATTTCCTGGTATATCTGCAGGTCGATGCTTCCTCATTAGCAATCCTTTCTTTTTTATAATAACAGGTGAAGTTTTGTTGCATCTCTTCTTGATCAACAACTCTGAAGAACAGATCAGCCAACGTTGTATCCCTCTTCTGCAGTTTCATTAGCTTCTCTCTAGTCACTTGACCAACTTCAAGGGCTGAACTCTCCATATCTGCTAACTCTGCTTCTTTAGTTTCACTACTATCTTCGGGAACACTTTGACTACTCGGAGTCTCTTCAGTAACAACAGGATCCTCTTCTTCTTGGGAAATCTCTTCATCACTACCACTAGGGGAAACTTCACTTTCCTGGAACAGTCCTTCTAATCTTAAAGATCCGTCACTTGATTCTTCTGGTGCAGGTAAATCCTCAGGATCTTCACTTGCAGACATAGTTCTCTTCATACTCCTGGTAGTTACACAACTTGGAAACAGGTGGGGTTTTCTTCTCTAAATCTACCGTAGGACTAACCCTTAACGGTTTGTCTGTCACTATAGGACAAGGAACAAATGGTACACCACCAACTTCATTACCCAGTAAAACATGTACACCTTCAACAGCTAGTGAGTCCTTTACAGCAAAATCAACACTTCCTGTCACCAATTCACAGGACAAGTGCAAGCGGCATATAGGAGTTACCTCTTCTCCTCCTATACCCTTCAAAATAACTGAATCTCCGGTGAGATTCTTCTCCAGCTGTGGGTGAGCACCACGAACTACCACACTATGGTTACTCCCCGTATCACGTAATACTTTGACTAGTACCTGCACACCTCCTCCTTGAGTTGTCAGCGTACCTTCATAGATATATGGCTTAAAAGCCTCCAAGCTGCTCAGCCACTCACTGCTTGAAGTTACATTTCCACTGGTTGCTAAACACTCTGCTTGTTTAGTCTCAGTCTTTCCCACACTGCTCTTCGTAGTTTGCTTCACCTGGTTACCTTTACCCACTTGACCAACTGGTTTGTTCTGCTGTTGTGTCTGATAACAATCTCGACTGTAGTGTCTTACTCTTCCACACTTGTAGCAGACAACATTAGTCTTCTGTATCTGTCTTGAGAACAGACTGGATGATGAGGATTTAACATTTAATTGCTGAGGGAGTTACCTGACTTTGTATTGGCATAGCCACTAGAAGGATTTCCAGTTGTAATGTTCCTGAAATTTGGATGAGACCTGAAACCTGTGCGTTGTTGGTTCTGGTATTTGACATTATAATTTCTTTTGCTAGAAATTATATTAAAATCTTTGCTCAATGTAGCAGCTTTGTCAAGTTTTTTAACCTCTCTCTCTTAAATAGGCTCTTATGTGTTCAGGAATTCCTCTAAGATATTGTTCTAGGACTACTAACTCTTCAAGTTCGTCCATAGATTTAACTTTAGCAGCCTCCAACCATCGTTTAAAACATCTTTACTTTGTAAACATAATCCAAGAAAGTTATCTTGTCATCCTTTCTCAAAGATCTGAATCTTTCATTATAATATTCAGGGTCATCTGGTAAACTTGTAGCACATTGTGTTTAAGTACCTTGTACTCTTCACACTGATCAGCTGATAAGGCTAAATAGGCACTTCTTCCTTTACCAATGAGAACACTCTGTAACAAGACCGACCATTTATCCTCTGGCCATCCCATACCTGAAGCTACTTTTTCAAAGTGATCAAAAAACTCATCTGGGGCTTCTTCTGTAAATTTTGGAATTAATTTCTGCACTCTTACTACATCAAATACAGGGTCTGAATTACCTTGAGTAGGGTTAGACGGTATTACAGGTAACTTGGAGCGGGCTTCTATCAATTTCATTTCACTTTCATAATCTTCTTGTTTCTTTGCTCTTTCTCTTTCCTCTCTTGCTATTTCTCTTTCCTCTCTTGCTCTTTCTCTTTCTTCTTCTGCTGCTTTTTCTTCTTCTCTTTCCTTTCTTTCTCTTTTCTCTCTATCTTCTCTTTCTCTTTCTGCTTGCATGTTCTCTCTTTCAGCCTGTATCCTCAGCTTAATCAAATTTTCTTCTGCTTCTATACGTCTAAGCTCTGCTTCTGCATCACTTTTCTCTTTCTTTTGCTCATGTTTATCTGTAAATTCTGCCTCAGCTGCATTCAACAATTCTTGCGCCTCTCCCAACTCTTCATCTACTTTACCAGAGTCCATCAATGCTTGGATTGCAATATATTTGATTTGTGCCTTAATCATACCACTAGACACATTACCCCCACATGCTACTACTAAAGCAATCCACTGTGCCTTAGTTAGGTAGGATTCAGATAACTCTTGGATGGAAGGAGTTGCTAAAAATCTCTGAACATTGAACAGAGCCATATTCTCTAAGTTACTCAACTAAATAATTCACAATACAAAGCAAAAAATAACTATGTGGTCACTCTCCTATCAAAATATATCCCTAACACCACCAGCATAAACCATAAACCAGAGTGATATTTTGTTTTGTTCCCGGGTCTCTGGGCACCAAACAATATAATGTCACGATGCGTATCAAGTACCTGGTTATTACACAACTAATCTCAAGATTCAAAAATATACCTCACTTCAGCCAGATACCTGAACTCTCAAACAGTGATCCCTTAGGAAAAACTTATTTATTACTTGAAAAATCAAACTAAGTCTATCAGAATATGTGTAAGGTATCAAAAATTAAACTAGAAATATTCTAGAGTACAAGGGCATCACTCCATCAAAAAACTCTAACTGTTTCCCTGGTCTTAATTCACTTTAGCAAAACTAAAGAACAAAACATGTTTATCACTTTGCCTTGTGCACACACAATCAATCCTACTCACTGATGGTCAATAAATGAAATACTGTTTTTCTAAAAATGTTAAATATAAAAAATTATTTTTTAAATTCAAAGTTTATAATTAGAATTCACAATTAATTATAATTCACAATCTGAAAAAATTTATTATTACTCAAAAATAACACAAAACTCAATTAATTCTGAACTAACTGAGACAAAACTAATTCACAAAAACTTTATCAGGAATTTAAATTAATCAAGCAAAATTTAAACTATCAAGAATTACTCAAGATTTAAAAAGAAAATCTTAACACATGAGATATCAAAATCAAATATGCAATGTTAAATTACGTATGCAATGTTAAATTACCAAGAAATATTTAAAATGCTATGTAGATAAATGTTACATCACAAACATAAAAAATGTGAAAATATAAAGAGATTGTAAATAGAAAAACACACAAAAATACACATAAGATTTATCAATAATGATTTCACTTGTTCAAAATTTCCTAACTTATCATAACCATGGTATTAATAAGTAAAATTCACGTTACCTTACACAACTTGTGAAAACCTCTGTAAATCACTTGCTGCAGCTGCGTTACACAATACACACTTTTTTACCAGGCGCCGTTACGAACTAAATAACTTTGCTAAATTCAGATCTCAAAAGTTAATGTTAATATGTGACCCACAAAAACTCTACGTTAAAATAATCTCTTTCTAAGAACGAAGAGAGAGAGAGAGAGAGAGAAAACAATTCGACTGGTCTCAGAAATCAGAATGAAATAGATTTTAGGATTCCAGTAACACGTGAAACAATTACATGATGTCATTAAAGCATTTTGGGTGCGAGATACAAAAGTTCTAGAAGCAGGGAAGTGACGTTATCAAAGCGTTTTGGGTGCGAGATACAATGGAGAAGCTTCTAGAAGGAAGTTACGTCATCCCAGCAAAACGTTTTGAATGCAATCTTACAAAACATGACGTAATTGATCAGGACACGTATTCTTTCTCTCCAAGTGGCTTACGTGACTCGACCAACGCATGTAACAACATGAAATCACTCGTCTCGAGCCCGTACGGGACGAATCGCATTTGTTTTCAAAAGTTGTCATCATTAACCCAAAACAAAGCGTTCGCTCTTATCTCAACTGATGACAACTGAAATGAAACAAGCCCTTGCTGGACACACACGTGTTCAAAAGCTACGCTTTTACCAAGAAAGAAAGATTCTAAACTACGTTACTTTTAAAATTGTATTATCAATTCTAAATTACGCTATCAAGTTACTTAATCAAGTTCTTTTGAGATCTGATGCCAAACTAAATATGACACTTCAACAATCACTATCATTAAACATAACACATGAAAAAAAGTAAATATGTCAAAATTATAGGAGGATATACATATTACAAGGCAACATCATGAAAAATATATATATATATATATATATATATATATATATATATATATATATATATATATATACAGTCTAAAATGGTTATAGTTATAATTCTGCAGCAGTTTATATCTCCCTTCTTTCTGTCTTATATTTTTCCTGACGAGAGTAGAGCATCAGATAAGGATTTGCTTTTATTTCGTTTACCTGAAAATCCGGATTCCTCTATTTCCCCCCATATTACAACCGTTCCCTCTCGCTACAAAATACTGGGAATCGGCACATTCCCTCTCAGCACTACTTTCAGCTGCTGGTAATTGGCGTGTGAGCTTTTAAGTTGGCTAACACTCTCTGAAAGACTCCCAGTTTTCGAGAGTTTTTGAGAAAATAGCCTTGAAGGGTGATGGGGGAGCTTTATTCATATCTTCACGGATGCAGACTACAGAACGATTTGGTTTTGGTTTTCGAATAGGAGAACTGGTTCAACGCTTAACAGCTTGGTGTTTCTTACATGGAACAAGAATTGACTTTTCAAAATGTTTATTCGTAAATTCATCGGTTATATATTATGTGCTGAGATAATGTATTATATTTGCAAATAAGCAGTATTTTTAGGATCGTCATTCAGCAGTACAACATCTTGGTAAAGACTTATACCTCTTTTGATGGCTCAATGGTTAATGTCCACTGGAGTCGCTGAATAGGTTTTCGTGTCATGGGTTCGTGTCCCGACGATTCTAATTCATTTATCACTTATATAAATTCCCCTTCGGCGACAATTCTCCAACGGAGATATCCCGAGGTAGCGTGAATTCGATATTAAGCAACATTTGTAGCTTCATGATTGTATATGAATCACGGTGTGATAAAAATTTCATAATAAGAGCCGCGTGTTCCAAATGTACCAATGAACTGTCATGGTGAAGGTGGGTCATTGCCGAGGCTAGTACATATCCCCGCTCACGACGGCTAAAAGCAGTACAACATCTCGGCAAAAGACTTATACCTCTTTTGATGGCTCAATGGTTAATGTCCACTGGAGTCGCTGAATAGGTTTTCGTGTCATGGGTTCGTGTCCCGACGATTTCAATTCATTTATCACTTATATAAATTCCCCTTCAGCGACAATTCTCCAACGGAGATATCCTGAGGTAGTATGAATTCGATATTAAGCGACATTTGTAGCTTCATGATTGTATATGAATCATGGTGTGATAAAAATTTCGTATATATATATATATATATATAATATATATATATATATATATATATATATATATATATATATATCTTCTTCTTCGTTTTAACGTGCTTTTATACCCATTTTTTATATGGGGTAAGCACGGTGCCTTCTTTGAAGGACTTTGATTTGGCGGTGGGGTAGGCCTGTAACCTCGACCGGCTGCCCTGCCTGACATCACTTAGACCCCGGTACCGAACGTGTACATGTATTACCGAAACCCCCGCTCCCTTTCTCCCAGCAGCACGAGGAGAACTGGGCGGGTAGTCCGACAGTTCGAGACGTGTGAGGTGTCTGTTATGTTTTTAGAAGATGTTGGAGTGGCTTTGTTTATGTGTGTATTAGTCTGTAACATCCATTTGCTTTCAGCAAACCTATCCGTTGATTACATACGTAATCCCGGGATGTCTACACGGATAGCAAAGTTTCCGCCTCTGACTGGTCGGCTGCGGGGATTGAACCCTCGCCACAGGCTTCTATGAAGTCTGTGGTTGCCACTCTACCAACCAAGCCATCGAGGCTCTTAATTTCCATTACTCATATATGATTACATTGTCAACTGTAATTTATGCCATCTATCCTAAAAATAAAAGAATTTTTGTATATGACATTGTTAAGTTGAGATGCTCAGTCTTTTAGGTTACCCTGCTAATAAATGATGGAGCATCTTAAGACTATTGGAACAAGATTCATGTCCCCTTCATCGATCTCTTTCTTATAAGAGGTAATAATATAATATAAGTCGATCTGGGAGGCCTAATTGCCGTCTCTTCTCCTAAACTCAGCTTTTCCTCTTCTTTGGGGAAAGTGATCCCCGCGAGAAAGAAATGAAACGTTTTATTCCCTGTTAAGGAACACTATCAGGGGGTGTTGTCGGGTATATCGCATATGGTTCCTCGCTACAAGGAACTCCTTTTATATCACTCGGGTTATTAAAAGTAGAGAGAGAGAGAGAGAGAGAGAGAGAGAGAGAGAGAGAGAGAGAGAGAGAGAGAGAGAGAGAGAGAGAGAATTCTAAGTAAATGAACATCAGAAGTTTCGTTCGATTCGTTGTCATCTTCATTACTTTACATTTGAAGAGATCGTAGACTTTACAGTTGGACTTTGACGTCACTTACAAAGAAACAGGTAAAATATGCGCTGGAGTTTCTTCGGCGCAGTCGAGTTTTCTGTACAGCTTATAATGCTATATGCAACTCTCAGCCACGGCCCATGAAACTCTCAGCTGAGGCCCATGGAAATTTCAGCCATGGCCCGGTGGTGGTCTGTGTTGTTGGCACCTTTAGTGGTGCCAGACGCACGATCATGGCTAACTTTAACCTTAAATAAAATCAAAACTACCGAGGCTAGAGGGCTGCAATTTGGTATATTTAATAATTAGAAGGTGGATGATCAACATACCAATTTTCAGCCCTCTGGCCTAAGTAGTTTTTAAGATCTGAGGGCGGACAGAAAAAGTGCGGACGGACAGACAAATAGCAATCTCAATAGTTTTCTTTTACAGAAAATTAAAACTGGATCACAACGCACTGATATGGTTTACCAAGTTGAGATCACTGGATAAGGAAAGATAATCAAAAGGATGTCTAGTTCTGAAATGGTGTGGAACAACAGTCACAGATCACTGGCTTTACAGCCTAGAGGATGAGTCAGGAGGAAAAGGACTCAGCTTTCAAAAAGTGAAGAAATGGAGGATAAGGACAATAATGGTGTATCCTACATAAAGGATGTTCGACTTGAAGCTGACGCCTGTTTTGAAAGGTTGAGAAAGTTCTCTTGATGAGGTATTCATTCGGAAATCCTGAGGGGAATGTCCTTTTAGCCTTGAGACTAAGAGAAGACGTCTTATTAGTGAAGAAAGCATTAACGATAAAAACAGACATGAACTCACGAATATTGAAAAAAATGAAAACTTACAAGCATTCTCTTCAGAAATTTACAAGCAAATTGGTTCTATGTGTGATCACTTAGCGAATGACAAAATTTTTATACAATATTTTTCTTCCAGAATTGTTGCTTGAGGGCAGATTTTAAAAATCCTTCCATATCCGGAAGAGATTTTGATGATGAAAACTCTTAAGGTTTTCAGTCATGTTGCATTTGAACCCATTCCGTGGAACTGATATTCTTATTCATTTCAGTCCTGTTATCATCATCAGAAATTTTGGAGAAATTTTCGTTGCAGAAATTGAAAAACGTTGCCCTCAGCCGAAGTCAAATAGCCATGCCAGCCGCGGGTATGCGCTTTGAGGTTTCCTTCGTGCTTTCATAAAGAAACTATTGAGTTCCCTTCGTTTGTAGAAATAACAACCGCTGATCAATAACTACCTCATTTTCACGACCAACGGCATTACAACGATGAGAGTAAACTTACCTTATGATCCATCCAGTCCGGGAAACAATACTTTTTCTCTTGTTTTCGTATCCTCACTAACGGCACATCTCAACCAAATAACTTCAAGCTACTTTGGGAGGATTACACCAAGACAGAAAATGTCTGAGCATTATAAATTTCGGCTTTGCAATCCAGAAGAACGTTATGCTCCCCGATATCTCTTGTCTTTCTCTTCCCAAACAGGTGCTACAGGGAAATATATTCGACTGTTTTTACAAACCAAATAGCCAATACTCGCCAACAATGCGATCCCCGTGTTTCCTCCGATTCACGATGATCTAAAAGATTCTAAACGAACGGAAACGAATTTCGTCTTTCTGAACGTAAATATGAATATTAATTTGGTACCGGGAGGAGATTTAAGACCCCACTCAGGAAGGAAAATTAGACGCTTGGACCTCGATATCAGAAAACGATGAAACTTATGTTTTGCCTGAGCTAGGATGACAAGTTTATCCTCTTCAACGACAAGTTATTATGAATAGAATAAAGGAAGTGATATCTTATATAATTCATGGTTATTGGGCAGTTGTACAGCTAGAGTTGAAGTGGTGATAATCCTGCTTGGCGGCTGCACTGTCCGAAATCACGGCATATTCAGCTCTGAAACTGCATAGGGACTAATGATCCATTTTTTATATTGCCCAACTATAAACCACTGACGACTTTCTTTCAGTTGTCAGTTTTCTTCCCGATCGATGGCTGAGCGATAACTTTGCCGTGAGGAAGAAATTCATTGGACCATTACCTTTAGTTTCAAAGCCTGAGAGGCGATTGTCTAGTCTCCGATATCTACACTACTGAAGAAGCTCTTGACACCAAGAATTCCAAATGTTCTCGTTATGTTTTGCGAAAATCGAAATACTGAATTTATGTCTCTTTAGTTATTCACTTGAATTTGGGACCGACTGTTCACTTATCAGTTTTTCAGGTACACACCATTTATTCGCTACTTCCAGATGAAGTTTATAAATGTTCCCCGATGAACAGTTCCCAAGATCTTGTGTCAGTTGTCCAAGAACATTTCCCTTCACCAAGAACGAACCGTGGTTGATGACATCGATTAACTGAAAGTATTTTTAATCACCATGAAGAAACTTCATACAGTACAACCCCCTGCTTGTGATCGTTCGTGAAGAAGGAATAATGAAATCATTTTCAGTTATTCTTCCGAATAAAGGACCCTTTTCTCCCACTGTTATTCTTAGTTGCCGATGATGATTCTACAACCAAGTTTGATACATTCTCGAAAACATTACGATCATTTTATAAATCTTCTGTTTTGCCTTTAAAACATGCGAAGGGAATTGACGTCAGACAAACCATTGTGGCTCAGAGAAGAAAAGATTTCTCTAAGGATTTTGATGAATGTATATTGAAAACAATACCTAATTGATAAGGCAACATTTGATATTTGCTGTTTATCCTAGCAACATTATTATTCGAAGAGCAATGGTACGAACATGCAATGCGCCAGAAAAAACAGTATATACCGTCAGCACAAGCAAAGGTTAATGAGACCTTTAAAGCGCAGCTCAAAGCAAGATTTTTATCCAGTAGGTGAACAGAACACCACTCACTAATGATTCGAGCTGGAATCATTTTAAGAGGACCATTAACTTTGTAGTGACAAGCGTATCCGAAAGTGTGAAGGATTCGAGAAACTAAGAGGGTTTTGTGCCTATTACAATTATATATATATATATATATATATATATATATATATATATATATATATATATATATATATATATATATATATATATATATAGAAATCATCAACACACAATCACGTGTGGAACAGAAATAAGTTTCTGACTCATGTCGGGATCGAACCCAGGTCTCTCAGGTGGAAAGCAAGGGCGCTATCCACTATCTGTAATTGCCTTGCAACATTATTATATGAGGATTTTACATTAGCTTGCTTAAGGATATTACCCTGCATTGTCTTGGTATTACCACTTGTAGGATTCCCATTAAATCTGCTCCTGAAATTTGGATGAGACCTAAAACCTGTGCGTTGATTCGGGTACTTGACATTATAGTTCCTTCTGCTGCTGATTATATTGTAGTCCTCACTAAGTGTAGCAGCTTTGTCAAGTTTATTCACCTCTCTCTCTCTCTCTCTCAAATAGGCTCTTATGTGTTCAGGAATTCCCCTAAGATATTGTTCAAGAACAACTAATTCTTCAAGATCTTCAAATGTTTTAACTGTAGCAGCCTCCAACCATCGTTTAAAACATCTTCTCACTTTGTAGGCATAATCCAAGAAAGTTATTTGGTCATCCTTTCTCAAAGATCTGAATCTTTCATTATGATATTCAGTGGTCATCTGGTAAACTTGTAGCACATTGTGTTTAAGTACCTTGTACTCTTTACACTGATCAGCTGATAAGGCTAAATAGGCACTCCTTCCTTTTCCAATGAGAACACTCTGTAACAAGACTGGCCATTTATCCTCTGTCCATCCCATACCTGCAGCCACTTTTTCAAAGTGATCAAAAAACTCATCTGGAGCTTCTTCTGTAAACTTTGGGATTAACTTCTGCACTCTTACTACATCAAATACAGGGTTTGAATCACCTTGAATAGGGTTAGATGGTGTTATGGGCAATTCAGCTGTAGCTTTCAACCTTTCCATCTCTCTCAGGTGCTTAGCTATCACTCTTTCTTCTTCTGCTATTTTCCTTAATTCTTCAGCAGCTTTCTCTTCTTCTCTTTCTTTTCTTTCTCGTTTTTCTCTGTCTTCTCTTTCTCTTTCTGCCTGCATTATCTCTCTTTCAGCCTGCATTTTCTCTCTTTCAGCCTGCATCTACAGCTTAATCAAATTTCCTTCTGCTTCTAGACGTCTAAGCTCTGCTTCTGCATCACTTTTCTCTTTCTTTTGCCCATGTTTATCTATAAGTTCTGCCTCAGCTGCATTCAACAACTCTTGTGCTTCTCCTAATTCTTCATCTATTTTACCAGAGTCCATCAATGCTTGGATTGCAATGAATTTTATTTGTGCCTTTACCATGTTGGCAGACACCTGACCACCATATGCTACTGCTATCTCACTCCACTGTGCTTTAGTCAGAGTGATTTCAGATAAGTCTTGGATGGAGGGATCCGCTAAAAACTCTTGAACATCGAAGGGAGCCATCTCTCTCAGTTACCCAACTAACAATTCAACACAATAAAATGCAAAAAACAATTATATGGTCACTCTTCTCATAAAATAAAAGAACTATATGGTCACTCTCCTAATAAAATATGTCACTAACACCACCAGTATAAACCAGAGTGATGTTTGTGATCTGTTTTCCTGGGGTCTTGGGCACCATTTATGTATGGGGAAAATGTCCAGTGCCTGTTCTTCAAATCAAACCTGGTATATAAGTGCTTGATATTTGATTACCAAACTTACCATTTATTCGACAATTATAGTTACCTCACAACAGCCAGACACCTGAACCTTCATCACACATACAAAACGACTGATTTCTCTAAAGGCAAGAGTAATCCCTTATAAAACTTATCAATCATGAAAGAAAGCAGATTAAGTTCGTTAAACAGGTGTGAGGTAAAATCTAAGGTCATCACCAATAACATTATAAAAGTTCAAGTATTTCTATTTATTTCATTTCCCTGGTTCGAGCTCACTTCAATTACTTGAAGGAAAACATCTCACCACTCTATCTCTATCGAAATTACTGGTGGGTCAATAAAATGAAACTCTGATATAATATTTTAAATACAAAAATTTATTTCTAAATTCAAAGATTATACATGACAATAACAGTCTCAGAGAAATTTATTATTACTTAAAAACAAAAAAAAAAATTGGATTAAATCTGAATTAATCATCAGTCAAAATTAAACCAGAAATTAATTTAATAATTAATAAAAAAATTATTCCAGTAAAATTTTAATTGTTAAATAACAAAATTTGATTGAAAGGAAATATACTGTAAGTAAATTAATTCCCAAGTGTTAAACAAAATAAGGCAAATAAATCAATCATATAAAAATGTGGATATAAAAGACAGAAATACACTCTGGAAAATATTAAATATAAAAAAATGTAAAGCAAAAATTAAGGCAATAGCAAACACACAACATACTGTATATGTATAAAAGGAAAATTCTTCAAAAGATAAAGCATAAAACATATAGCACGAAAAAAATATTGAAAAAGGAAGAAAAATATCTTCACATACAATCAATGTAAATATTTTTAGTGCACTAAAAACCAATAATTATGTTACAATACCTTGGTACCAATTGCTTCGTGTCTTTAATCAGGGGCCATTACACACACACTTAATAAAATACACTGTTCAGATAACTCAGACACATTTACTAAGGAATTAAACAGTTAAAGGTTATGAGTGAACATCGTCCACCAAAATATTAATTACGTTACAACAGGACATTCGAAGTCCCGAGAGCGAGAGAGAGAGAGAGAGAGAGAGAGAGAGAGAGAGAGAGAGAGAGAGAGAGAGAGAGAGAGAGAGACGGGGAGTGAAAAAGCAGCTCCTTTCTGCACGGATAATGGTCTCTCAATGGACTCCTCTGTATGGGTGGCTATGTACGTGGTAGGATTTTCCACCCAACAGTGTTTTGATCGAGTCCCATAACGTCTTGTACACTAATGGAGTCACATGAGAAGGTGTTAATCTCAGCAAGTTTTGAATACCGACTAAACAAATTGCTCCCCCATACAACGAACAAGGGCTCCCTGTCCCTTCTCCCTCTACATACCACGCATATGGCCTCTCTCAAACCACACAGCGTTTAATCACTGCAACCTTACGCTAACTCTTTTACGGCATATGCGCATCTGAACACAAAATCATACAGTTATACAACAACTCACACATAAACACGGGGAGATTACTGCATTATGGAAAGCACATCATAAGAATATATATACATATATATATATATATATATATATATATATATATATATATATATATATATATATATATATATATATATATATATATATATATATATATATATATATATTATATATATATATATATGTATATATTTGATAATAGTATAAAATATAATTAAATAAATGCTTTTCATTGAGTATCCATATGAATTAAAATACAAGCATTTGGCCTTATTAATAGCCTTAGTTAAATATATCTTTATATGAGTAATTAAAATAAATGCTTTTTCGTTTTAAGTATCCGTAAAAATTGAAATACAATCACCGTTGACATGACGGCCTTGTTTTTTTATTAACTGCCGATTTTTGTTAAATCGATATCTTTATATACAGATAATTAGGTAATTAAATGTTTATATTTTGCAAAGAAACCCCAAAAAGCAAACGCTATAATATACATCTGTATATTTATTATATATATATATTTTATTATATTTTTTATTAACTACGGTTTGTTCATTTTTACGTTTATATACAGATATATATATATAATTATCCTGTGTATATACATATATACGCACATACGATTATATATATATATATATATATATATATATATATATATATATATATATATATATATATATATATATATATATATATATATGTATGTGTATATATATATGTACAGTATGTATGTATGTATGTATGTATTTAAAGATATAAATCGAAAACGGGCAAGAAGAAAAGAGAGAGCCGAGAGATCATTCAGGCCATTAAGAGAAGGAGGAACTATCATTCAAGGCCGAAAATGAACGTCCCATTAACAAATCTTACTCTTCCATTCATCTGAGTACAAACCTGTGCTATTTCTTGAGAGGTAATTGACAGGAAAATCGTTTCGAGGTTATTAGAACCAGACCAAATATGTCCTTCAAAAATCTGAATAAGTTTATACATTCTTAGCCCGATTATTATATTCTTACTAAAACTTACGTTTATAAACTGGATCCTTTTCAACATAATATTAGAATTAAGCAGCTTTTCTGTGTTTGTTCAGATGAAGAAATTACTGGTGTTCCTAACGCAACCAAAATTGCACTGTTATCTCGTGGATACCCTTTGAATTTCTATGCCTTTGTATTCTCCCCAGCCAGTAATTTTTGAATTTAACCATTAGATAAATTGTCATATGACTATATACACATCCTTTGATGTTGCCAGGTGAGTTCTTTATTAGTGAATTGTTGTATTATTTTTCTTAAATTTCACATCATCTTTCAGTATTTCAAGTAAGTGGGTAATGTGTTTAAAGTTAGTACTGTTTTGCAATGTTGGTGTGACTTCTTTTTTGATGCGTTTCTGTATGGAATTACTTTAAAGAGTAAATTTTTGTTGTTTTCAAATCAGTGTCTAATCCAGCAGCAGTCCATTCTAATTAAAGATATTTGATTTTAGGTTCTCCTTTGCTTTGCATATTACCGTGATTAATAATTGCCAGGAAGTAGTTATATTAGTATTTGATTTTCCTTTCTTTCTGTGTTCCGCTGTGTCAAATAATGATTTTCCGTTTCGTGTGCAAATTTTAAAGAAAACTAAGTTTGTCCCTGGTCTTTTTATTTATTCTTATTCTCTTAATATTTTTCTTCATTTTCTTAAAGATGTGCTGAGCAAAAATACACATGGAATTGACTCTCAGTGGTAGCATCAGAAGAAACTAAAAATTAACGTAATCTGGCTGAATATTGTTGATAAACGAACTTCTTGATTAGAAACTGGAAGAAGGGGTTGCAAATAGTTAGCAGAAGCAAAGAATGCCATTAATTAGATATATTTCACCAGTGAGAAAGAAGAGAAACAAAAGTGAGAAATAAAACTAAGGTATTATTGTTCTCGGTTCTTATTTTCTTCTTGGAAAAGGGAAAAGCCTACCCATGTCATTCTTCAGGAGACGAGGGTTCAGTTCCCACAGTTTACATAAACACACATACACTCACACACATGCAACACACAACGTTGCTAGAGACGTAATAATTTTGAAAGAAGAAATAAAACAGGACAACAAAATAGCCGAGAAATTTCATCCGTCACTTGCTGGAATTTGAAAAATTATTTCTCCTCTGTTCTGAGAAGAGAAATATGAATTGCAGTGAATATAAACAATTGATGTCTTTTCTTTCTTTGTGTATTTCCAAAACTAAAAACACCGCAAAAATTCTAGCTTAAAATTTCTAACTTAAAACTAAAAAATTCTAGCTTAAAAATAAGAATAGCATTGAAAGAATATGGCATATTTAACTTAAAATTATGATAGCATTTCATAAAAAAAATTTTTATTTGCATATTCAGCATATCTCTGCCTCCTTCGTCCCTGTTGGATAAGATTCATAAACCTGAATCTGTTTACATGATATTACTGCTCCTATGACTATTATAGGCTGTAAAGAAGTTGCTCTTTGCTTTTCAAAGGTGAAAACGAGGGGTTCGCTAAGTTAGCAATTAAATACCTCTCTTAATTGGGTTTCAGCTAAATATGTATGTCCGAGAGGGTACTTGCATTGTTGTTTACAGGAAGGGCTAATTATTATATATCAGAATTAGGAATGAAGTTTCATTTTTAAACCACTTAGATCATTTCGATAGTAGGGACAATGTAACTGGCTGTCTTTAATCGGGTTTGTATATGATAATGGCATCATAGTTTTAAAGAACGTCAGTAAATGTGCTGTTTACTTTGGGATTTACTGTTAACCAGCAGGTCGAATTTCCAAAGTCATACATATACATATATATATATATATATATATATATATATATATATATATATATATATATATATATATATATATATATATATAAAATATGTTATATAGGAAAATAAATTTCATTTTAAATTTCCTGTGTATATTCAATCATAGTGTGATGAAGCGAAAGAGATGCTACAAAGTGGTACTAGGACGGTGACACAGATGCAAAATCACTGCAGTCAGCAGATGTTTCAATTACCTCAGCTGTTTTGGCTCGATGAACACACAATATTGACGCTGGTATGTGAGGCAGCCGACCGAGTTGGTATGCAAGTACGTAAGTTCGTGCGTTAGAAAAATGGAGATTGTGTGTCTAATTGTGCCAAAAGTTAGGTCTGATTGATTATTATCTAGCTAAGAGCGATATCGTCCAGACGTGGCTTTGTGTGCTTCGATCTCTTAGAAACCGGCAGTTAAGGTAAATCCAGACTTCTCTTTTTTTTTTGTGTGGACCGTGAACTAGTGAATTTACCATATCCAAGACACTTATGAATTTGTGGGGAGAATTGGACATAGTCATTTATGTCACTTTAATATTATATTTTATTGTGTTCTGATTTGACATTGGTTAACCATGCATTTTAGATTTTCATTATTATGTCATATACTTGTGTACTGTATTTGTGGGAGATTACTATTTATTTCATTTTCAACAGATGTCTGTGGGGGTGCTGTGGTGATAGAGAAAGAACACTGCAATCTTTGCAGTTTAGTGGTTGTTTCAATGTGGTTGACTTTAAGACTAGACGTATAATGTCTAAGATGGAATGTGTGGGAGTTTTGAGTGAAAGGGCATTTAGCCAGAGTAAGGTTAAATCTTGAATTAGACTATTTTGACTTGATAATTCATTTACTATGCATTTTAATCTTTTCTTTGTTAATTCATTACTTGTTGGGTTGGTTTGATAATAAATCTATTTATGTAGGAAAGATTGTGTTTCCTTAGAGTATCCATTTTTGAGGACTGTGTTCGAGAGAGAGAGAGAGAGAGAGAGAGAGAGAGAGAGAGAGAGAGAGAGAGAGAGAGAGAGAGAGAGAATATGTGGGTTGATTACGAGAGAGAGAGAGGGGAGAGAGGGTTGCGAGTTACCACGATTCTAAGATAGGCTGCAAAACACGTTACGTAGCATTTCGAAAGGAATATTTGATCTGTAGGTGTAACACACACACACACACACACACACAACACACACACACACACACACACATATATATATATATATATATATATATATATATATATATATATATATATATATATATATATATATATATATATATATATATATAAGCCATCCTAGAATTTTTTCAACACCGACTCTTTCAGAAAGGACTGAGCTCGGTCTAGCTGAAAATGAAACAATCTTCATCACAGAGTGGACCATGGGGGTAACTGAAGACAATTTATAAAAAATCTTGTTGTTGGATCTCTCAGAATAGTTACAAAACCTGTTACATCATAGTAGAGAGAGAGAGAGAGAGAGAGAGAGAGAGAGAGAGAGAGAGAGAGAGAGAGAGAGAGAGAGAGAGAGATTTAAACATGCAGTTTTCCATAGGGAGACAATTACTTTGGTATGATAATTGCAGCATGAAAAAAAAAATTGAAATCACTTGAATTAAACTACAGACTTCTTGGTATCTGCATCGTGTGAACTCTTGACCAAAAACTTGCAAGAAAGCGTTAAATTTTATGCTCGATTTCCCAGGCGATTGATTAATGTCAACCAGAGTTCACGCTTTCCATAAATTGTAATATACGTGCATTTTAGAGGTGAGCAATATGTTAGCATCGAGTGCTTGTGATTTTGGCATATTTTTTCCACCCTCCTTTACCTGCTTCATACATCTGTATTCGCTGGAATAGGACCTGAGTAATTCACTTTCTGCATCTTACCTTCAAATGGGTACAACTCCTCACAGATGCACAATAAATATTAGGATATGTGTGCAAGCTTTGCTTCTTTTGTTGAGACTGGGAAAATGAACTTGTATGTACCTCTCGCCTTCTCTCGCCTTTGCAGGTTAAGTTTGCCAGCTGTCCTTTCTTCCATGTGATCGTGTTCAGTATGGTTCTTGTCTTGGTGAGTGTCAGATGGACTTTGCATAATTTTGTAACTGGATCCCTTCTTTTCTATAGCGAAAATGATCTTTGTAACAATGAGAAGTTCACATACTAGTTACCTGCAAAAGGTAGAATTATAAAACATTTCCTTGATATTATTTGCTAAAACCGCACGAACTGGTTTCAGTTACTACTAAATAACGTCCTGTCTCTCTGTACCACTATCGTGCGGATCCATTACAGTAATTTTACTAGTAACTTGAAAGCGACCGCAAGTGTTTTGTGACAGGCTATTCAACATCTTCCTCTTAGAGGGGAGCAACAAGACCAGACTTCCTTGTTAACTTTAAAGTGAAAGCTCCACTCCCCGAAATCTATTCCTCGTAAAAAGAGTAAAATGATGATAACTGGTCGTGCATTAGAATGATCAGACTCCTTTTTAAATTAGTCAGAGGGCAAAAGTAGAATTATAGACTGGCATGATTTTAGACTGGCGTTATTTTTCCTGAAATGGTTGCTCGAAAATTGAGAAGGTTTGTCCTTTTCATTGTTAATGTTACTATTTAATGATGTGAGGATGAATAAACAAGGTCAAAATTCACATACTGAAGAGAAAAACATGTTTCTCAGAGAGAGCTCATACAAAATATCAATGACAAACGATGTCAGCAGAACTTCACTCACCTCAGTAACTCTGACGTGAAAGTCCCAGGATTTATTAGCGAAGGGGAAAGAATTGAGGTTAACTCTGACTCGTAGTTCAACGCACGTGATGTACCTGGAAAGGAAAGACACTTTCATCACAGGAAACAAACGACAAAACGTCCACGAGGTCTCTGCAGTTTTCTGCCGTCTTAGAGTAGAAAGTCAGGTGCTTCTGGAGTAACGAGATAAAAGAATTAAGTATTGAATTACTACACTTATTAACCCTTTTTCATATATATTATATATATATATATAT
>NC_089783.1:942837-950337 GCF_040412425.1 Macrobrachium rosenbergii | reverse complement strand
TGTTACTGTAACTGGCGATTAATTGATGGGTTCAGTTTCAGCCCTCAAAGCGGATATGACTTTGCATACATTATGCTTTGACTTACAGGCACAACAGTATTGCCAAACATATCAGAAACCCGTTTTTTCTCCTGTTGGGAAGTCGGCATTTACAATTTGTGCCCAGCCATATTTTCATAAAATGGTTTCCCACCTGCAAGTAGGTGACACTTAATCTACATTTTACTTGATATATATGAATGTTAACTTTCATTGGCAATGAAATGCGATATTCAGTTTCAGCCCTCAAGCAGATTTGGACCTGAGTCTTCTAGGATATTTGGCGTTGCAATGGCATGCCATCGACCACATTATGGCAGATAACCTTTTTCTCCCTCTCTGAGGTCAGTGCTATTTGTGCGCATACTGGCGTGGAAAATCTTCTCTCGCATGCCAGGACAGATGGCTTAATAAGTAACTTGTCGCTGCACCGTCAGAAAATACGACAGATTTCGATGGAATAATTTTTTAGAGAAACAATTGAATAGCATTAATTTTCCATGATCTCAAACAGAATATGAATTTCTCTTTAGCTGTTGATTTTGGAGCAATCTTCTTGAAATGAATGTTCATTTGTTTGCATCCAAAACGAAACAGCATAGCCTTTAGATGGTCATGGAGTTAGTAAGTAGAATTTTATTCCCCACCTCTTATAAAAAAACCCGCTGCAATGGTAATGAAGAAGCCTTTTCTAATATAAATGACCATGACTAGAATTTCCCTGTTTGGGAATGAGATCAATGATGATGCGAATATTTTATCTAGAGTCCTAACCATATTCTTATTGATGCACTGAATAATGCTTGTTGAACAAAACATAGCTCTCCTTTTTCTCTGACATCTGTTATATTAAAATTCCTCGATATTTTCTAGTGAACAGTTACTGGATCATTTTGAAAGCTCGTAACATTTTGCATTAAAGCTCTCTCTCCCGGTGCGTGTTAGTCTATCTTTCTCAGGCACGATGTTTCCATTAACATATTTTTATTACTACGGGTCTACAATGACGTCTAATAGATAACAAAACTGATGGGCCACCTTCCAACATTTGCAGGCATACGATCCAAGACCTGAAGCAAAACAACTTATACCAAAGCCCGAACGCGTCCACAGTGAACCAGTATTCGATAATCCAATTTTTGTTTACAAGGTACCGAGTAATGTGCAGATATACTTCGATTACATGTTACTTACTACGTGCAGATATAAATAGGAGAGTTATAGCCAATCCACGATCAGCAACAACAGACCTGGGTTACGAAAACAAGAGCAAGAAGATTTTAGCAACACTTATAATAGCAAAGTTCTCGTAATGCTGCCTCTCTCAGAGCCCCTTAAGCGATGAACGACCGAAAGTGCCGAGTGCTTGGCTTGGCCGTCTAAATTTCAAAACTCAATTCAGGCTTTTGAGAGGCAAATAAACTGTAAACAACTCGATTTTTGAAACTAACTTATTGCTTGTCTGATATGGATATAACAAAGAAATCTAATATGTAGAGTAATAGTGTTATCAGTTAATAATTTATATGTATTTTACTAGAATTCAAAATATTTATTTACATGACCAGTATCTCACCATGTATATAAATATTCCATAAGTAGTAAAAGATTTTTGACCTTCAACGGTTTGAAAACTTGGCGATAATTGACCAAATCTTTTTCGCATTCAGTACGTAAAATTATCAGCAAGGAGTCGAATAGCATAATATTCCTTTGTGAATAAATGCTTCTTCTATATATATAAAAATGGATTTATGTGTGTGTCTGTGTGAGTATGTTCCAGCATAGCTCTGAAATGTATTGAGCAATTTCAACCAAACTTGGTATACATATGGTTTACTATCTAGAAAAGAATACTGTGGGGGTAAGCACCAATGGGTACCAAAGGGGGTGGAGGTGGGAAGGGCTTCTTTGAAACGGGGCTGGTTCTGCCTGCAGACTTAGTAACTAAATAAACTCTGTGGGTTTAGCATATCTCATTTCGGTATACATGCGACTTACTACCTGGAAAATAATACTGGGGGTAAGACATCACTGGCACCAAAGGGGGTGTGGGGTGGGAAGGGGGTGACATGTTCAAATAAACAGAAAATGACAGATATTAGTGTCTAATCCATAGTTTTCGAGGTCACTGAAATGAATAGTGACACTCCTGATGCCCTTTAAGTCCAAGTTCAGCCCCGATAGGAGTGGGGAAGGTGAGAAGTGGTGAAAAATAGTGTCAAAAATGACAGATATTAGTGTCTAATCCATAGTTTTTGAGGTCGCTGAGATGAATAGTGACACTTCTGATGCCGTTTAAGTCCAAGTTCACCCCAGGTAGGAATGGTGGGTGAGAAGGGGTGAAATATAGAATAGCAAAAAATGCTGGCCAATGTGATTGAAGCAACTATCTTAACAGGAATAAGAAAGAGTGAGAGAGGGAGAGGGTGAGAGCAGGAATAAGAAAGAATGAGAGAGGGAGAAGGTGAGAGGGAGAGGAAGTGAGAGAGAGAGAGTAGAGGGGTGCTAGAGAGAGAGAGAGAAGGGGGGAAGGAAGTGAGGGAGAAAGTAGAGGGGTGTTAGAGAAGAGAGAGAGAGAGAGAGAGAGAGAGAGAGAGAGAGAGGGGGGGAAGGAAGAGGGAGAAAGAGAGAGAGAGAGAGAGAGAGTAGGGGTAGGGTTAAGAAGTAATATGCAGGACCACTGAGATTAACAGGGGGTGGCCCGAAGGATTACACTTATTTTAGAGTTACTTAGGTGTTAGGGGGTGAAATAAATTCCTCTAACTCTTCATACAAAGTGGAATCGAACTCCGGCCCATCGAATGACGGTCTGAAGAGCCAACAAGAGAGAGAGAGAGAGAGAGAGAGCAGAGGAGGTGTTAGCGAGGAGAAAGAGGGAAAGACTGAGGGAGACTTGGAGAGAGAGAGAGAGTTTATTCGGTTGTCATTTAGAGTTTTCCAGGGTAGCACCAGGTTGGTCAGCTTGTAATATGTAAAATATATGATGGAAGGATAAGTGGACTCATCGGCTAATGAAAATATTCGTAATAAGCATGACAATTCCATTTGGAAACAAATGAGCTGGAGGAGGGAGCAGAAGAAGAAGAAAAAAATATGTATATGTGTATATATGTATATATATATATATATATATATATATATATATATATATATATATATATATATATATATATATATATATATATATATATATATATATATATATATAATCATAAGCCATGACTGTAACTGCATTGTAAACCAAAAAGAGGAACGTACGGAAGACCCACCTCAGTCGTTAGATACCGGACGAGGGGTTCAAACTGAGACCGCAGGCACAGGTCAGAATGGGAGGATTAGATTCATTTCAGGGAATAACCTGTTTCCAAGTCATGCATTCACAAGTGGTTACTCCACTCCGATATACCACTTGACGCTAACTTTATTTGGTGAAATATGAGATCTCTCCAACACGTGTATAAAAACACACCGAAGGAAGTCTGTGTATAAGTAAATATTTTTTATACAATTATGCATATGAATGCAAGTGCCAACAAATTCCCATGCATGTTTTTCTGTTCTATTTTTTATTGTTATCGGTGTACGTGTCAAGGTAACAATGTCCATCAGTTTCAGTATTTATGAGAACAAACATTTCTTCACTCTCAATGGCCATAACATTAAGGACATTCTCACTTATTAGAATTAGATAGAAAGTGAACATCAATCTCCCCATGATAGAGATCGCAAAATATTACATTGTAGTCCCTGAATAGCAAGTATATATTTCTTTTGAAAATAAAATGTATTGGGAGGTGAGCTCAGCGTTATATTATGCATTAGAAATTTGAATCCTTCTGACTCGACGATGCCTCCCCTCTCTCTCTCTCTCTCTCTCTCTCTCTCTCTCTCTCTCTCTCTCTCTCTCTCTCTCTCCCTGTTTCTCATAACTTCAGTGACACTGCATGATTTCTCCGGTGAAATCTCACTTACAAGAAAGTCTCCTGGATTCCGGTGATTTACAAAAGTGTTTAACTATCATTTCCCAGGAGGACCACTTCCTTAAAAGAAGGGAAGAGCCAGTCTACAGGATAGGGCGAGAGATTTGGGCTTAATCGAAGTGTTCGTATTGATTAATACACCTTTTTTTTGGCTGTTGCTCGGCCTTCTCTCTCTCTCTCTCTCTCTCTCTCTCTCTCTCTCTCTCTCTCTCTCTCTCTCTCTCTCTCTCTCTTATATTAAACATAGCTGGTAAATTTTCAGCTTCACCAAAAGTATTAGGTCTAGGCACAATTGCCAGAGAACTTTAGGTCTGAATGTAATACCCGATTTACCAAAATTACGTATTGTTTTATTTCCAACGGTTCCTTTTGATTTCAAACAAGTAAGCGAGAATTTTGTTTCCTTGTACTTTCTTTTTTTATTTTCATTATATTTCATAGTTAATATTTGCATTTTCGACGTGTCTCAACTTACGTCTTTGATTGACGGTTTATGAGTAGCCATTTAGGAAGAGGATTTATTAATTGGGAAGAATTTTTCCTGTAAGGGTTCTTGATCCTTTCGAAGCGCTGGACTAAATCAGTCAGTGCCAATTTTATTTATAGCCCACCGTCTTGTATATCAGTTGTTTTCATTCTAGAACAGAATGTTGTAGTTCAGATGCGCCTCTTATGCTCGAATCTCTTTTGTAGCATCTTTTTTTTTAATATATTTTACAACTGATGTCACAGCCGAACGCGGTCTCCTCAGTTCCCTGCTCGTGTGTGCCTGCGAAAAGATCCTGTTTTTATTATTTGATTTGGAGCTGCCAACTGACATTTCAAGCTTCGAGTTTGTTAAAATAGTGTAAAGCTCAAGCTTCTTGTAACTTGACAAAAATGTAAAAGATTTATTTTTTCCAAGAGATCAAATTTAACAGTGCGTTAAATGCACATAACATTTACTGCGAAACAAAAAACACACTATTCAGGAGACGCATTATCACTTGCTCACATAAAGATGCACAAACGGACTGCCGTGTTTATATAAAGCTTCTGTGACCAAACTGGCTCGCTAGTGAAGAGTATTGGAACTCGAATTAAGATCTCCAAAAGATTATGTATCCATCAAACACAGTGGAAATTTAATCCCTAGGAGAGAAGGATGATTGGCCTGCGAGTATGCAACGCCAATGATTCAGAACCTGAAGGTTCGCCAGTAACTTTTTGTTGCGTTGCTTGCTCATGTGGGCGCTATGGCAGAGTGGGCGCTCGCGCATGCGTGTGTGTGTGTGTGTGTGTGTGTGTGTGTGTGTGGTCAAGTGAATATCAACCTTTCTTCACCAGGGGAAGACCTGAGATCGATCCGGGCTAAAGAAAAAATGCTCTTGGTCCGTCACCCGTAAAATCCATTGGGCCTGTATTCATCGAATCACTGATTCAGGTACCTGGCAGTCAGTCGACTTGCCACGGATATTGGCAAGGGTCCTTGCAACTCCATCCCTAAAAACTTAAGAATAGATAGGTTACCACTTAAAGAGGAAAACTCCTATAGTTCATTATACAGGAGTATACACAAACATACACATGGTATATATATATACATATATATTCATATATATATATATATATATATATATATATATATATATATATATATTATATATATATATATATATATATATATATATATTATATATATATATATATATATATATATATATTATATATATATATATATATATATATATATATATATATATATATATATATATATATATATATATATATATATATATATATATATATATATATATATATATATATATATATATATATATATATATATATATATATATATATATATATATATATATATATATATATATATATATATATATATATATATATATATATATATATATATATATATATATATATATCCGACATATATATATATATATATATATATATATATATATATATATATACCCATGTGTGTGTGTGTTTGTGTATACTCCTGTAATAAAAACAGATTCTTCATGTTTTTCTGAATGATCAAGAAAAAAGGCCACTGTATAAAACAAAGTTTAGGAGAATAAACATAAAACAGGAAATTTCGTTCTTCACTAAGGTCCTCTTCAGCTGCCCTAAACAATAATTACAAAGTGTCTCCAAAGAAATAAGTAAAAACACCAATTTTTAAAAGACCAATTAAAATGGAAACTGTCAGTCTTGGGGTCTTCCTTGAGTGTCATCATTTTTGGAAAGCCTCCTCTTATTGTAGAAGTAATTGAGTTTTTTGTGATGTGTACATCATGAAAGAAGAAATCCAGATATTGAGGGTAACTAAACGAATAACATTTACAGAGGCTAAACAGAAATTATTAAGCCAGTATGTTAGACCAGGAATCATTTTCTAGTATTGTGGCTAACCGAAATGTAAATGCTTCCAGAGGTGCATCTTTGGTAGGCTAATGCAAATGGAAGATCAGTGGCGATCCGAACTCATGCCTATTCGGAGGCTGCGCAAGTAATTTCAGTCACTCCTCCCTCTTCAGAGACTGCGCCAGTAATTTCTAGTGCTCCTGCCTCTTCAGAGGCTGTGCCAGTTGTCTCTGACTCCCCTGCCTCTTCAGAGGGTGTTCCAGATATGCCTGGCACTCCCGCCTCGATGGAGGCTGAGCCAGTTATACTTGGTGTGTCGCCCTTTTTTGAGGCTTCATTATCCTTATCCGGTGCATGTGTCTCTCTGGAGCCTGCACCAGCTGTGACTGGTGCTCCTGATGCTTCAGAGGATGCACCAATTGCGTGTGACTCTCCCAACTCTCCTCAGGCAGCTCCAGCTTTGCCTGGGGCTCCTGAGATTGAAATTTCCTTGATGAAGATGCCATCAGAGGTGTCCAACAACTATGATACTAGCGAGGTTTTGCCAACTGTAGCAGGTTCCTCCTCCATGGAAGCAACACCATCATCAACCGTAAAACGGAAAGTAGCCATAAATGATCAGTCTCCTTCCAGAAAAAGATAGAAGCAAGTCCGTAAAGTAAAATCACTCAAAAGGGGCTCCAATTTAATGGTCTCAAAATCTAAATAAAATTCATTCATTTTCTTCCCTTGGAACTGTCAGGGATTAAGAGTTAAATGTGGAGAACTAAGGTTGCTCATATCAGAAGTGACTCCTGCATGCATATATTTGTGGGAGACTATGACTGGTAATAATACATGTCCATGTCTATGAGACCATACATTCAATCATTCCCCTTATAACAATAATATAGGAAGCCATAGGGGTGTAGTTTCATATATTCGTAATGGCACCCCACAAAATCCTGTTAGTATCCAGTGAACACTGCACGTGATAGCTGTGCAGGCCCATTTGCAAAGAATATATATCATGTGTTCTCTCTATCTACCATCTAGTGAGGTCTTCCCCACTGATGAACTTAAATCCCTCGTTCAACAGCTACCAAATGCCTTTGTTATTCTGGGGGATATG